>NC_134357.1:140678369-141045869 GCF_048569485.1 Anomaloglossus baeobatrachus | reverse complement strand
CTGATGTTGTATCTCCAAGGCCTGGTTGCATCTGGAAGTCATAGTTTAAAGAGAACAAACCCTGGAGATGTGGCTTATATGACGGAGAAAATAAAAGACTGCTCTGATGACCAGATGGTGGGAAGTGAACAGGTCCTGATGCAGTGGTTAATACAGACAGAAGAGGGCCCTGGAACAGTCCATGGGCCCTGTGCAGTCCTAAACCTTATTCTAATGCACCATTCTACCTGCTTTGAAAGTATAATTGGCCCCCTATGTGGCTTGAGGAGTTGCCCCAATGATATATCGGATATATATATTTTTTTAAAGCTTATGTCTGTTAAACTATGGGGTCTGGAGAGACCCCAGACCATAAATGGGGACATCCTTTTTCTAGAGAATAACTTCACTGTGAATCAAATCACCTGGGAAACTCTGCATGATTTGGCAAATTGAAATTGTATCAGATCTGCTCATCTCTAGTCTGGAATCACATCTTTTAATTATAGTGCTAAAACAACTGTGCAGACTTATCAAAAAGTGGTTAATAACAAAAGTGCTTAGTTGCCATTTTTGGTTGGTTAGTAGTAAATCGACTGTGTGAGGGGTACTTTCATGGAGGGGTAGGTTCAGGCGAATGAACAGCATAAATCTGTCTAATGTTAGTGCCCATTGTAGCACAGTGAATCTGTATGAGCGCTATTGAGAAGCAGACTATTGTGTTAATTTCTGTTCTTGTGGCATAAATCCTGATTAAAAAGTTATAGGGCATTTATGAGTAACACACGTGTATACGTGTCCGTTGTTTATAGATTTAAAGGGGTTTTCCCTCTAACAAAGTTCATTTTAATCACTAGACCTTAGGAACAGTAGTGGGAACATTTTTTTAAAAAAAAAAACAAAACATATACAATTTTTTAACTTATTGTTATTCATAAAAAGTAACTGTTGAGGCTCAGTAAGTTATAGTTAATCTTCTGTAAAGAGCATGTAGTAATAATAATCATCGTAAATGATACATCTTTTGAAACTCTCTGTACAGTAGTTATAGGAATGTGTAATCAGAAAATGACCTATTGTATAAATCAGGTTTTTGTGTTTGATATACTGTGTTTTATAATAAAATTTAGCTGGGTTTCATTTTCTCATATTACAATCTGTATTCAAAACGAGAAATATTGTAATATTCACTCTGGCCACTGGGGCTGTTTAAGACTCTAATTTTCTCTTGCACATGTGGATTTCCTGAAACATTAAAGAGTTTGTCCACTACTTTGACATTGAGGGCCTATCCCTAGGATAGGTCATCAGTGTCTGATCGGCTGGGGTCCAACACCTGGTGGTCAGGTGAAGTTTAACAATGAACATTCATTTTATACAAGCAAAGACACTCTTAGTTGATTATTTGAGCTTCAATCTGGTACTTAAGGGGGTTGTTCACTACTTTAACATTGATGACCTCTCCTTAGGATAGGTGATCAATATCTGGGGTCTTACACCCTGCACCCCCGCTGATCAGCTACTGTTGGTCTCGGCGGTGGCAGCAGGCAACCTTAAATGCTCATTCCCACGCTGCACCATCATCTGACAGCGGCCAAGGCCAGGTACTTCACATCCGCCTCCTATTGATTAGAATGGGAGGCGGATGTACAGTACTCGGCTGCTTTCAGAAGACGGACCAGTGCCGGAACTGAGCATTTCTGGCTACCTGCTGCCGCGGCCGGCACCGAGAATTGCAATATCAGCAAGCTTGAATTTTTCACACTGACCATTGGAGCTGATTTTGACCGATACATCCTGTCCTTTCAGCAAATGTGTATGTGTGTGTGTGTGTGTGTGTGTGTGTGTGTGTGTGTGTGTGTGTGTGTGTGTGTGTGTGTGTGTATAATATATAATATATATATATCATCTAATATATATATATATATGTAATATATAATATAATGTACAGATTGTGATATGGAACAATAAAGAAAAACCTTGCCAATAATTTTTTAAGGAACTACATTTAGCACAAAAATCCTGACTTAAACAATAGATGATGTTCTGATGGCACATTCACTATAATGTGTTCATTCTTATGGCAAAATGTGATGTGAATTTTTTCAAACAATCAACATCAGAACTCCAAAGCCAAAGCTCTTGTTTTCTGCCAAGGATATGAGAGCGGATCCACGCGTGGATTAGCCCAAATATAATTCTTTGTTGCTAATCCGCACTATGTCCATGTGGAATTTACAGCAATTATGAACATGCTATAGGTTTTAAGATCGGCAGAGCTTTCATTGTTCTAGGATGATGGTTTCCACTGTTTGTCAGTAGGATGTAAAATGCATTTACTGCTGCGTCTCAGTGGATTCTGTCAGGATGGAGGCAAGGAACCTGCTTCTAAATCCTGACCGAATCCTGCACTGAATATACATGTTGATGGATGTGTTCTTGTTAGATGTGCCGGTAAGTAACGATCAGAGTGCTGAGTTAGTTGTATTGAGTCCGTTTGGTGATACTTGGTATCTTATTTTCTCGTTAATGCTCCTTATTGCAGGTCCAGAATATACTCTTTTAAACCTTCTCTTGAGTTGCCTTGTATTGCTGTGATTTAATTGAATAATCTGTCATTGATAACCCTTTACCATCATGTATTATAAATGTATATGTCTTTACCCTATGTTTATAACCAAACATTACCTGGTTCTCTTTATTTTCTTTCTAACCTTTACCACATCCCCAACTCCCTCATCAGGATTTCTGGCAGGTACTGACCACAATAGCATGTGTTTGCTTCTGAATATCAATACTGTGCATCATTACGAAGGGGCAGACTGCCTGTGCTCGAACCAACAGAGTTGACCCCACTAGAGTGGCGCGATTGGGTTGCCGGTTATGTAGATGGTTAACTTTTTGCCTGTGATCATTTTTCATTTACATGGTCATTGCCCAATATTAAAAAAAGGTTTCTACCCCAAACTATAAATGCCAAGATATTTGTAAATCAGAAAATAGATCGATATCTAGAAGTCATTTAAAATGTTTTTTTTTTTCTTCTGCATTTTTCTATTCAATGATTGCAGCCATATTTGCAAAACAGGATAAGGATTTGCCACTGTATTAGTTCTCACATTTGCAATAGCTTTTTAGTGCACCACTAAAGTGATATTTTAATGTAAGTCCCCTGACCCCTGTCTCATACTCATCTTTTGGGGGCTTCACCTTCTATAACCACCACTTCGGTTGGTTTTGATGATTTGTGAACTACCGGCAGCTTCAGTGCTTTATGGAACACACCGGACGGAGGTCACAAATTCATATAACTCTGAGAGCCTCGTTCTGGCTCTCATAGACTTGCTTTGAGAGCTTGTGAGGTAATCTCTGATTTCCAGTCAGAAGTTACAGTCACAAGATGATGCTGCGGGACCGGAGCGGTGTCGTTAAAAGGTGAAGACGCAGGAAGGTGCGTATATGACATGGGGCTTGCATTTGAAGTGCCACTCCACTGCTGAACCCCCCACACACACACACTTTAATGGTGCTTTAAGCAGCTAATCACAAACTTATATGTTCTCAGTGTGCATCACAGATAAAATGTTGCAAACTGTTATTAGCTGCTAAAAAGCTCATGCAAAAGTAGAAGTTAGTGTCAATTTGATAACCTATCTGATTGTCTACTTTGCAAACCTGTATCTGCAACAGAATATAGAAAAGTCCAGTATAGTAAGTAATATTTATTAAACGGGATGTCCAAGGCTCATTTTTAGGATAGGTTATCGTTATCTGATTGATGGGGATGCAAAACCCCTCCCCTCCTCTGATCAACTATTCTTGGTGCCGTCGCCAGTCGGATATGCTAAGTTGCGGAGCTGCACAGCACAATTCTGGCAATTGCATAGTGGCCATGACCACGAACTATACATCCGTCTCCAATTGATTTGAAAAGGCCACTATTCCTTTGGTGGGGCTTTGCTATGTAGCACCGCAATTCAGCACGTCCGGCAATGCATCGGCAACAGCTGATCGGCAGGAGTGTGGGGAGTTGTGTCCCCACTGATCAGATATTGATAACCTATCCTAAGGATAGGCCATCAGTATAAACGTCCCAGACAACCTCCGTAATGAACTTTTGGATATCGTTCTAAATTCTGTTTTTAATAATATCTGATCGTTTTTAAGTTTTGGATAGAAAGTCTTTATTTTGCCTGCTAAGATTTGCTATGTAATATAGTTGCCTTGCTTGCATGAAATCAGAAGCTTGGGTCTGTTACTTGAGAATATAGGCCTGCGTCTTAAAGTCAATAGATTTCACAATTATATATGGTTTTGGATACAGTTTATAAATGATTTATTTTGCACATATATAGATGTTTTATGTTACGAGATCCCACCTGCTTTAATTTTGTATTTGTTCACAGTCAGCAGCCTATCTATCAGAGGCTGTAGGATTTAATGTATATAGTTCAGCATGATGTGAATTTTCTTACGTTTTCACGTTCACGAAAATTCGGAATCGGAGAAATAATGAAAGTTATAGTCATTGGCATGCTTTTTATCAACTTTAATATACCGTATTTGTTTTGTAGTATGAAGTTTTCCAAACCGTCTTCAAAATCTACATTCCTATGTGAGAGGCGTTCATTAAAGGGGTTGTCCAGTAAAAAGTTATCTACTATTTGTAGGATATGTAATAACTTGCTGAGCAGTGAGTTGCAGAATGGGGAATTTTTGTTTCCGTTACGTGATGGAGCAACAGGTCAAGCACCCGATCGCTGTTCCATCCATTCCCTTTGGGGCTGCTTGAAAAAGCGGAGTACAACGCTCATCAGCCCCATAGAGGATAAATGGAGCTTCGGTCGAGGGTGTACACTGCCGTTCTTTTCTTAAAAGGATAAAAATGCCAATTGGAGTCGATCCCAGTAGTTAGACCCTGACCGGTCAATAAGTTATAACCTAATCTGTGGATAGGTGATATGTTTTCACCGTACAATTTTGTTAATGATTTTTTTAATACTGTATATGTCACCAGCTTTCTCCAAACTATTCTGTTCAGCAGATTAGTTCTTTAAAGGGGTTGTTGGTCTAAAACAACAAGTCTGCAGTTGCTTTATGATTCTGCAGACTTGTGAATCCACATATTATACTATGTGGATTCTCTGGTGTCAGCGCTAGGAATGGCCGTTTCGTGGCCGCAAGCATACGATAGGTATACTCCTGACTAGAATCAGACTACACTGTTTACGGCACCCTCAGTATAAGTATTTTGAGCAAGGCTGGATACTGTCTAGTTGCATTCTTTCGAGATTGTCTGTCGCATACTTGCAGTCATGAGATGACCATTCCTGGCGCTGACACCATAGAGTCCTCACTGAGCACAGGACACGTGATGTGAAGATTCAGAAGTCTGCAGTCACTTAGAGCAGTGTTTCCCAACTACAGTCATTAAGGCCCACCAAAAGTGCATGTCTTCAAGATTTCCTATTGCACAGGTGATAATTGTCCAGGACCTGTGCATTGCTAAGGAACTCTTGGAAACCTGAACTGCTGGTGGGCCTTGAGGACTTTGAGTTGAGGAACACTGACATAGAATGAATGCAGCCTTGTTATTTAAGACCTGACAACACCTATAATATTGTTTTTGAGGAGAGATGATAATGCACACTTCCATTGGGAAAAATATATTTTTAAAAAATACTGCAAAGACCCCTGAGAGAATGAAGGGAATCAAATTAACGTAAGTGTTCTTAAGTCTGGTGTTTCAACGTGTGACAAGATTAGGTTGTTTTGGTCACGCTTTTACTTGTAAATAGGAAAGTTAATTCTGGCACACAAAAAGGAATTGCCTTTGCTGATGTATTGTATTTCTCCAGAAGTCAGTAACACACAAGTAGCCAACGTTTCAGCTCTCTGAGCCTTTGTCACCACCAGCTCCCATGGGGCCCTGTCCCCCACTCCCTCCGGTTATCATTTACCAGGCGCCATTGACACATACCCAGGCATATTGTTAAAGGGGCGGCCGGGGGTCTCGTTAGTCATGGCAGAGTCTGCTGTTCAGCTGCATCGCAGCCCGGTGTTCTTCCTCCACACCCCGATCGCCACTTTAGTGCAATACAGTAATAAGCAGAATTTTTCTTCATGTGTCACAAGCACTGACACGGTCACAGGTTCTTTCAGCCGAAGTTTTTTACTTCTCAACGTCTTCAAATACAGGTTTGTTTGTTTTTTAATCTCACCTGAAGAGGGCAAATTCTTGTTTCCCAAAGGAGTTAGCATTAACAGATGATTCATACATTTTACCGGCCGACCGCTTCCCTGGTACTCAGGCGCCCGTTGGGGTCCTTAAGCTCCTCCTCCTCTCCTTCAGCTTCATTATTTACATCAGAGACAAGTGTCTCTCCGGTCATTCAGGGCCTACCCTTCTCTCAAGAGCCCACTGACCTCCTGCTGATTGAGGGAATTCATTAAGTATCTGCTAGGGAATGGCCACCACCCGGGCTGCACTGTGTGTCCGGCACCCGGATTCGACCCAGAAGGTCACGCCAAATTAAAGTTATTGGGATTTTCCTCCCCCACGCCTCTCACAGACGCGGTCTGCTCCTCTCCCTCTGGGATTCTTTTCACTCTGACTTCTTAACCGTTAGTTTTCAAACGAAGCCCCTTCTTTTCACTAACCCTCTCTAGCCCGGGAGAACCAGGGAAGCAGCTTACATATTGTGGCTACCTAGTGGCCGTTTAAACACATTACACCATAACATAAACTTTAAACATTGCATTTCATACACAGTGGATTTGCAGGTCTGGGGCGGCCGAGCCTTACACTCCCTTACACTATCTCCTTATGGATATCACCCCATGAATGTACCTGCACCTGTCAAAGCACTTGCTTTGCCTCGATAAAGGCTCAGAGAGAGCTAAAACGTTGGCTACTTGTGTGTAACTGACTTTTCCAGAAATAATATACACGCAATTCCGTTTTTGTGTGCCAGAATTAACGTTTTTATTTCTATCTAAAATTTTTCCTGGCTCCTCCTGTTCTCAGTTGAGCAGAGCCTTATCTACCTATTGCTACACTTTTACTTGTAGCCAGCCAAATTGGCCTGTGACTGTTTTATTCATCCCCACCTTAGGCTGCTTTCACACTACGTTTTTTTAACATGCGTCATGAACGTTTTTTTTAACGCAAAAATAGATCCAGTGGAAATGCGTTTTCATTTCAATGCATTTGCAATGGACTCGCGTCAACATGCGTTCACATGCGTTATAGTGAGGATCCTTTGACTTGCAGTTTTTTAACTTTTTTCAAAAACACTACTTGTAGCGTTTTTGAGCTGCGTCCAAATACTGCAAATCGCTGGATCCTGACTAAACAGCACGCAAACGCATGTGAACGCTGGCATGCTGATAGACAGGATCCTGCTTGCTCTACTGAGCATGCCCAGAAACCAGCCTGTCGTGATCAGTCTCTCTCTCTCTCTCTCCCCCTCCCTCTCTCCCCCTCCCTCTCTCCCCCTCCCTCTCTCTCCCTCTCTCCCTCTCTCCCTCTCTCCCTCTCTCCCTCTCTCCCTCCCTCTCTCCCTCTCTCCCTCTCTCCCTCTCTCCCTCTCTCCCTCTCTCCCTCTCTCCCTCTCTCCCTCCCCCCCCTCTCCCCCCTCTCCCCCCTCTCCCCCCTCTCCCCCTTTCCACCTCTCTCCCTCTCCCCCTCTCTCTCTCCCCCGCCTGAGAGCGGCGGACGGTCGTAACCAAGGTAAATATCGGGTAACCAAGCAAAGCGCTTCTTAGTTACCCGATGTTTACCTTGGTTACATGTGCAGGGAGCCAGCTCCTAGCAGCTGCAGACGCTCGTAACCAAGGTAAATATCGGGTATTCAAGCAAAGCACTTCACTCAGTTACCCGATATTTACCTTGGTTACAGCCTACCGCAGCTGTCAGATGCCGGCTCCCAGTCTCACGTTCAGTTCCCCTCACTCCCGATCACATGACTCCAATGCCCGCCCATAAACTTCAAGTGACAGGATCCTTCAAAATAACACGTGCGTTTGCATGCATTTTTCTCTGCAAAAACAGGATCCGCTTTTGCAGCCAAAAAACGTTCCTTACACATGCTAAAAAAAACGTAGTGTGAAAGCAGCCTTACACATGCACCCTGCTCCTGGCTGATTTGTAGCAAAACATTTGTGAGCTTTGTGATAAAGAAGATGGGTAAAATGTTGGGTTGCTTATGGCACATACATTTTTAATATATTTATTACATTTTTGAGTGCAGTATGAGAGTTGGTTACAGGCGTGGCAAGATCCTAGAAGATTGTACAAGTAGTACCTGTGTATTTCGCACTATTACAGCTAAACATTTCAAAAGTTGGTTGTTGCAATTTCAAATATAAAAGTCTGTTTTGGAATTTAAGAATACTGGAAGAAATGCTAAAATATACTAGTTATTCTTTGTGTGGTGCAGCAAGACTGATGAAGTATGCTGGATAGAGCGTTAGACTTAAAAGGGTGGTTCACCCATATTTTTTATTGTCTAGTTCGATATTATATTGAGATACATTGTTTCTCTCCAATACCTTGTGTTGGCAATAGTGCCTGTGAGAGGCGCTATTGCAGACCGCTGTTCCCCGCTCCGGTGACGTCACGTCAAGTGCCGTACACGTCACATCCCTGTGGCTGGCTGCAATCTTCCTGACTCACTGCGCTGTGGGCGGTGTTTCACCGCTGTCACAGCACAGCGCGTCTCCTGCTTGTGACAGCGGTGAAACACCGCTCATAGCTCAGTGAGTCAGGAAGACTGCAGCCGGCCGCAGGGATGTGACGTGTGTGGCACTTGACGTGATGTCACCAGAGCGGGGATCAGCGGTCTGCAATAGCGCCTCTCACAGGCACTATTGCCAACACAAGGTATTTGAGAGAAACATTGTTTCTCAATATAATATCGAACTAGACAATAAAAAATATGGGTGAACCACCCCTGTAATGGGAATCGGTCAGCAGGTTTTTGCTATCAAAGGACAGCATGAGGTTGGGGCTGAGACACTGATTTCATACTGTGTTAGAGGTCCTGTGTGGGCAACACTGTAGGCATCATGCTGTACTGGGTGGTACTGTGGTAGCAAATTGTGTGGGAACATTCTATCTTAAAGGGAATCTGTCAGCACGTTTTTGCTATGTAATCTGAGAGTAGCATGAAGTATGAGCTGAGACGCTGCTTTCAGCGATGTGTCACTTATTAGACTAAGTGCTGTTGTTTCCATACAATGATTGCTTTATCACCAGGAGATTAGCACTGTCCTGACTATGGGGCACGTGAGCCCTGGTCCAACCACACCACCTCCTCTGATAAGCAGCTCACTGTCAATATACAATATATATAGAGAGCTGTGGTGTGGGCGGGTTAGCTTTCTGAGTACATCTTTCCTACATTATGAGACTCTCAAATGAGATGGCAAAAACTTAACAGCTTCCCTTTAATCCTGAAAATTCTGTTTTGTCCCGTGCTTGCCTTTAAAAAAAAAAAAAAAAACCCCCAAAAAACACGCATTGACAGATTTATGACCAAATAGCATTTAATTTAGTTGCACTGTGCTTTTTATAGAAACAGTTTTACGAATGGTAATTCATATAGCTTATTACTACTATACTTCATCTTGTGTTGGACTAATCTAGATTGTGCAGTTGGACAGGCATCCATTAATAAACATTGCGGGAGAAAGCAATAACATCCGGCATAAATGAACTGCTTGAATACATCTAACAAGTAGTTATTTATAGGGAATCTAAGCAGGATTTAGCACCCAAGTCCAGCAATATCTTTACTTGGCCAGTCAAAGAGACAGGCAGAGAGACAGATGGGGAAAGAGACAGGCCTGCAAGAGACAAAGAGATGGACAGAGGCAGAGAGATGGACAGAGGCAGAGAGATGGACAGAGGCAGAGAGATGGACAGAGGCAGAGAGATGGACAGAGGCAGAGAGATGGACAGAGGCAGAGAGATGGACAGGGACCGAGAGATGGACAGGGACCGAGAGATGGACAGGGACCGAGAGATGGACAGGGACCGAGAGATGGACAGGGACCGAGAGATGGACAGAGGCAAACAGACACGGGGACAGAGGCAGACGGACAGAGACTGGGAGAAAAACAGTAACAGTTACTATCCCGGGCAACGCCCGGGTACTACAGCTAGTATACAGTATATACTGTATATCAGGTGGAATAAGTATTGAACATGTGCCAAATTTTCAAAGTAAATATATTTCTAAAGCTGCTGTTGACATGAATTCTCACCGGATGTCCGTAAAAACCCATCCAATCCACATAGCTAAATAAATCAAAGCATATTTGTCTTGTCCATAAATAATGTGTACTAATGAGAAACAGCACACAGTCACTCCGCTATAGGATCTGCAGATTGATATATTGGGTCTTGGGACATCATAAGGACTTTACCGCAGCGGCAGCATCACCCCCGGTGTTGACAGTGAGACTGGCCAGTCATGTGACCATGCATGTGATTTTTTTTTTTATGTTTTCAGCCACATTCTGACTAGAGATTTGTGGCCTTGCTCAATACACATCTAATCCTAATGTGACCAGAACTATTTTAATCACCTACTTCTGGTCACATGACTGGCCACTTTCACCGCCAACACCAGAGAATCATCACAGCAGCGATGTGCGGGCTATGAGGATTCAGAAATCTGCAATCACAGAGTGAGTTATCTGCCAGGTATAGTGTGTTCAGGCTATGAGCCAACTACAAACACCTACCCCCAACTTGCACTGTACAATGTACAGCAGATGTCGGAAAGTGGTCAATGACTGGTGTCATATTTCATGTTCTTTTGCCCATTACATGCTACCAAAAACTCACAAAAATGCATATACACATTGGAAAAAACACAGTTACACACACATACACACAGAAAAACACATGCACACACATATAGGTACACACACAAAATAATCACTCACCCGCTCACACACGCAACACTTGCACACACACATTTATACACAAAAACTCACAAGCACACAGAAAAATACTCTCCTCCTCCCTGAGTTGACACTAGTAGCGCTGCACATTTAGAAAGGAGAATACTGCCTGAGATGTGCCGCTTCCTCTTCTCTGCATGGTGGCTGAGCTCTTCTCCCCACAGCTCTGGTACAATAAATCATGGGTTAGAGTGGCATGGATTATGGCAGCGGGGCGGCTGCAGCAGTCAGTGTACAGACAGAGCAGCTTTTACTTGACTCGCTGTTGCCCCACTGCAGTCTGACAGCCAGCGCCCCTTTTGACCGCAGAGGTCGCACATAGCTAATACCAGCCATGAGTACAGGGGGGAGCAACATTCAGATGCCCTGACACTGCTGCCATGTGTGCCTGCGCACGGTCTTCAGCGTCCTGAATGCCGGCTGCCTGAGGAGCAGTTGGGCGGCTGCAGGCATTCAGCAATGAAAGTTTCCTTTTTTTCCCAAAATGCACCCCCTTCTGGAAAGCAAAAAGGAGCACCCTAGGTGGGTGCCTACCCTTCCTACCCCTTGTCCCAGTCCTGAACACTCTTACTAAAATTTATTTAATACTTCGTAGAAAAGCCTTTCTTTCTGATGACCGCTTCAAGACGCCTTGTGTTTGGAGAAACTAGACACATGGATTGATTGCTCAGGTGTAATTTTGGCCCATTCTTCCACACAAATACTCTTAAAATCCTGAAGGTTCCGTGGGCTCCTTCTATGAACTTCTATTGGATTCAGGTCAGGTTATTGGCTGGGCCATTCTAGCAGCTTTATTTTCTTTCTCTGAAATCAATTGAGCGTTTCTTTGGTTGTGTGTTTGGGATCAGTGTCTTGCTGAAATTTTCACCCTTGTTTCATCTTCATCATCCTGGTAGATGGCAGCAGATTTTTAGCAAGAATGTCTCAGTACATTTGTCCATTCATCCTTTCTTCCATTATATGAAGTTTGCCAGTGCCGTATGCTTAAACCAACCCCACACCATGACCATGGACATGTATGGTCTTTGCCTGTGAGGATTGGATGGGTTGTTACTGACACTTTGTAAGAAATTAATGTCAATACCAGCTTTTAGAAATATATTTATTTAGAAAATTGGTGATGTGTTCAATACTTAACTCACCTGTTGTGTGGGTATGTATGTATCTATACCAGCGCCAGGGTTGATCGGAAATTCTTGTAAGATGCCGTAATATGGCAGCTCCATCACTTTTATAGTGGCAGCAGCTGAAAACAGCAGATTCACACCAATTCACTTCCCAACAATCAGATTTTGATGGCCTATCCTAAGAATAAACCATCAATAAAAAGGTAGTGGCCCAAACGCATTGAGGTTGATGTTTTGAGCCTTAAAACCTTTTATCTGTAGGCCCTTGTTCTTATATCCTGCCTTCTGTACCCCCTACACAGAGGCATTATTATGCACACTATGTCCACATATTGTATAAGTAACATATTGCAGGAACCAGTAGCTGGAAAGAAAACGTTCTTAATCTTATAAGACCGTGTCTGAAATTCCCAACTTTATTACTGCAGGGGAATTCCTGTAAGTATTGTATCCTGTCCTGGAGAATGTTTGTCATTTCTACCCCAAACAGACTTGATCTGGAGATGAATAAAGCGTTATATAACCCTTGTCCAGTGCTATAATTTAGCACAAATATTAAAGGGAACCTGTCATCAGAAATTTAGCTTGAAACCTAAAAGTTTCCCCCTCTGCAGCTCCTCGGCTGCATTCTAGCAAGGTTCCTGTACTTTTTGTGGCCTCTTTTAAACCAAATTAAATACTTTATAAACTTGTATCTTTTGCTATGTAAATTTTGTAAATCGTCCATGGGGGCGGGCTCTCTGCTGACCGTTGCTAATCCTCCAGCACATTGACGCCGTCCCCCCACGCTCCATTTCATCCATCAGGACGCCGCCCACTGCGCCCGAGGTGCCGCCCACGCCAGGATCGCTGGTGACGTGTGTCACAAGCACGAGATTATGGGCGGCGCTGTGATTGCATCGCAAGTGCCCGCCCATAATCTCGTGGACGTGCTTTCCCCCACTGCCTCCAGCGTTCTGCGCAAGAGCTCGCCGGCCAAATGACCTGACGTCACCTCCTTCCCATCTTACCCTGCAGCAGGGCAAGATGGGAAAGAGGTGACGTCGGGTCATGTGGCCAGCAAGCGCTTGCGCAGAACGCTGGAGGAAGAGGGGAAAGTGCGGTCACGAGGTTATGGGCGGCACTTGCTGATGACACTCACACGAGTCCCATAACCTCGTGCCTGCGCCAAACGTCACCAGCGGTCACACGTGCACACAGTGCACAGTCCCGCTACAGTCGCACAGTGCATGCGCGGGACCACGGGCGCCCAGGGGCGGCGTCCTGAGATATGAAAATCAGCGTTGGGGGGCGGCGTAAATCTGCTGGAGGAACAGCAACGGTCAACAGAGAGCCCGCCCCCATGGACGATTTACAAAATTTACATAGCAAAAGGTACAAGTTTATAAAGTATTTAATTTGGTTTAAAAGGGGCCACAAAAAGTACAGGAACCTTGCTAGAATGCAGCCCAGGAGCTGTAGAGGGGGAAACTTTTAGGTTTCAAGCTAAATTTATGATGACAGGTTCCCTTTAAGTTTTTCTTTGGAGCACGTTGAAATCGGTTGCTTTCCCTATTGTAACAGTGACACTTGCTGTAGTTGTATTCTATGGAACCCCTATTGGTAAATACTGTGTTATCCTGGCAAAACGTTGGAGAACATGGCAGCTAAGTGAAAGGGAGCATAATAATTTATAGGCTGTGTTCCTGGCACACAGGGTTGTGTTAGGAGAAGCAGCCATAGCCAACTCCAGGGGTGGACCATGTGACCATGTAGTATTGACTACTTTTAGTCTACGCTAAACTTTTTCTGCTTTTCCAGTGGGGTTACTCTGTGCATGCCTGCCTCATTTTGCCTGGGGTTTGAAAAGCTTGCTCCGATTGAATTGCTATAGAATGCGGTTCTTGAATTACAGGCAGGGCTGGAAGTGTGATGGTGATGGATAACTGCTTACATTGCAAGGTCCAGAATGTAAATTTCCCTTTCCAGTCCAAAAGTCTCTAGGGTAAAGTAACATAAAATCATAGATGGCCAAGGGTGAGATTGCGAGCGATAGAGATTTTCTTCTTCTTTGTGGGCATACTGCCCAGTCTTGACATATTTTAGAATTCTTCTCTTCTTCTAAAGATGTCTGTATGCGCATGTTTTATAGATCAGATAGATATACACGTCTAGTTAGATTTACAGACCTTTACAGATTTATCTGGACAAATATTCTTTCTTCAACAGTCTATACATTTATATATACATTTATTATAAAAAATAGCTGTAGATTTAGTCGTGTAAGGTATTTGAGAATTATTGGATTCTTCATATTGGTTTGTTTTATAAACTATGAAATACGGCACTTTTGGAATTTATGTGCTCTGATAAGGTCCCATTCGGGAAATGCAACTTCATGAAACAAATCTGGCACTCTGTAAATTGCAGAGGGATATTTCAGTTATGCCTTACAATCCAAAGTGTAATGTGTGATATTTCAGTCTTAAATATTAGATCTTCATCAGACAGGTTAATTGTGAATAGTGTAAAGGGAAGTAGATAAGAATGGATGCAATGGCGCAAAGTATTATGGCTATTGTTATTACAATTAAAGGGGTTGTCCACTACTAGGACAACCCCTTCTGTTTCAACATCTTTCCCTCAGATAAAATAATAAAGCCTATATTCACCTCCCGTAGTGGCGCCCTTCTAGCGGTGTCTGGGCTCACAATGACGGGACTCATGTGGGGTGGTGACATCACGCGAGCCCCACATCCAATGAGCACCGACTTCTGTCTCCCCGTCTTCAACCCAAACAAGTTAATCAACAGGAAGTGAACACTGCAGCTGAGCTCATTTCCTGTTGATGGCTAGTTTTGGTCTGAAGGCGGAGAGAAGGAATCTGGTACGCATTGGACAAGGGGCTCTTGTGACGTCACAACCCCACGTGAGCCTTGGCACCGTGAGCCTAGACACCGCTGGAAGGTCCCCGGTATGATAGGTGAGTGTAGATTTTATCTTTTTACCTGGAGGAAACGTGGAATCAGAAGGGGTAGTCCTAGTCGTGGACAATCCCATTAAGATCATTGCATCCATTATTATCCACTTCCCTTTGGGCTATTCACTATTCACGTTTCTGATGGAGGTCTATTGTTTAAAAGGAACCTGTCAGGTCCAATATGCACCCAGAACCACGAGCAGTTCTGGGTGCATATTGCTAATCCCTGCCTAACCGTCCCTGTATACACTAGCATAGGTAAAGGGATCTTAGAAAAAGTATTTATAAAGATCTTTTATCGTATGCTAATTAGCTCTGGGACTAGTCCCAAGGGTGTTGCTTCCCTTGCTGGTCGGCCCCATTAGCATGTTAGCACATCCCTGTGGACGTGCTAAAATGCTAATGAATGCACAGTGTCAGAGGATGATCTCACTCACCTCTCCGCTGCCATCGCTGCCCAACACTGGATTTCGGCTCAGTGCGCATAACCCCGGAGTTTCGGCCATGCGCACTATGAAGCAGGGTGTACTCGGGATGGCTTCAAACTGAAGTAGTGCGCGTGACGAACCTCCGCAAGGGTCCCTTTAAGACCGAAACTCCGGGGGGTCCCTTTAAAACCGAAACATCATACATTACACTTTGGATTTTAGGGAATTAGGCATCCAGAGTGCTGGATACTTTTTTGTGTCGTATTTTCGTTCCACCCTTATTTGTCACATCATGTTAATTCCTTTTTAAAAGTTTTCCTATCCTATATAAAGGGATGTCATCACCTTTTGATTGGTGGGGCTATTACAAGTCATCCTGAATATGAAGTGGCTGGAGCACTGGTCTTTCTGTGAATAGCAGCACCCGGGCCACGTGCTGCGGAGTGAATTGCAGCACGCCTCCATACAAATTAAACTTGGGATGGCCGCTGTTTTAGGGAATAAAATTGCACATACAGCTCATGAGTAAATCCAAGTTGTACAGACTTAAAGATAAAACAAAAAAACGAAACCTAGCCATAGACAGACTTGTATGAGTCAATAGCAGATCAGCCAGTGGGCATCTATTCTCATAGTTTAACCACAACTTCCTGGCACATTTTCAGATATAGGATTGGACTTACTATGTACCCATTCTCAGGTCTGTTACCTCTTCGGACTGGTGCCAGGGCATGTTAGACACACTACATATCATGACCCTTGGCAACAGAATTATATGCCAGTAGCTACCACCTTTTATTCTTATATTTCCAGTATGTCCTACACATATCCAGTACATCCATATACAGTGCTCACTGTGAAGGACAACACAGAGAACATCGCAGACCATTGTACATTATCCCCCGTATTTAGTGTGGAGCTCTGTAACCTCCTTTTGAGCCATCATTGAAGCGAAGATGAGAGAACAAAGAATAAAGGGGTAACTGGTAAATATGGCCCTACCGCATTTATCAACTGTCAACCATGAGAATGCAAATAAGGTTAAAAATGGCACTATAGGTGATTTGTAGGTTATTAACCCCTCATATAGCCCCTATATTGGCTAAGGACTGGAAAGGGAACTACTGTTAAGAATTGAATGAGTTAACAAACTCTTAAGCAGTGACTAAAGGCAGTGTTTCTTCATGTCTATGATGTGAGATAAAATAAGTCCTATCAAAAATGTAAGCCTTGTTTATTATTAATGCCATATTGATCAGTTCTGTAAAAATTACTATGTGACTGCTTAAGAGAAGCAATTTAACGCTTCTTGAATGATGCATCTTTGGCTTGTGTTATGTAGTCACCAAAGTCTGGTGTGGTTGCATGGGATGGATGTGCATTGGTTTTATTTTTTTCTGTTTAACTCTAAACATTTTCAGAAATGTTTTAACCCAAAAACTACTTAACTGTTCATTTTATAACGTTCACTGTCCCTGCAAACAGTCAAAGCTCAATGTCCTACAATCCTTTATTGTGTAGTAACCTATGTACGTAATCTATTCTATATGGTATTTAAGACGTTTTCATCTAATTCATTTTTTGAAGATATTCCAATCGCACCAATGGAAATTGTAATTTAATATCTAAACCAAACTTACAGTGAGTCACAATATAGGTAAACCCAAATGGTAAGCACGAAGAACTAGCTACGAAAACAAAAAAAATGGAGATTTGGGGTATACAAGAACAGAATGAAGAAAATGAGCCGAGACATGTATTCTATGAGCAGTACAGCCTTTATTTCATGTAAGAAATGATTCTGGACAAGTTTTTGAATTTTCAGATTTGTTTCCTGTAACTCTTCATGATCTCCTGATCCCAAGGAACGTGCAGTTTATTTCAGTTGGATGATGGTGTCTGCAACTCGTGAAACAAGAAGATACAAATAGTTTTCTCCTCGTTCAATATTTGATCACCTGAACAAATGTTCATACGAGTGTTTGTTCCCGATCATCGGCCATTGTTCACCTGCCCGCTCATCAAATAACAATCTCGTTTGTAGCTTGACCGCCTTTTATTATGTGGACATAAAAATTATTGTTCGGCACATTCCCATCAGTAAATAGAGGATTTGCGGTGGACAATAATGGAAAATCTTTCTCAGGAAGGGGAACCTAAGAATTAGACCGTGGAAGAGCGAGTAGTACAGCTCACCGGAAAGGGAATAAAGGGTGCGGTGCTCGGATATCCTGGTCTGGGTCCCAGGTGACCAACCATAAATGAAAGATGGGAGATCCAGCAGCCGCAATAATAAACATTAGAAGTTTATTATGTAGATTAGAAGTCCGCTATATAAGCATGTTGGGGCAGAATAAGGAAACGTCAATGTGTTTCAAACAAAAAAGCTCTTAATCATGACCACAAATTAGGTAAATTTGGTTAATTGCATTTTTTTATTGTGTGTGGGGGGGGTTTACGTGTTTTTAACGCTTTTTTTACAATGTTTTTTGTTTTTCTTTTTGGTATGTCATGTTTGTAAAGCTGTTTTGTTTTTGATATATACTGGTATTTGGCTATGACAAAACTTTATTGATATAGTCCTATGTAGTTTATATATATTTAGCACACATTTGATTTTTATCTGTTGATTATCCTCATCTAATGCAATTCCATGGGGCAAATCTGCATACAAAATGCACCCACATGAGAGATTGACATGTTGCGGATTTAAAAAATGCACCATTAGTCATTTTACGCAAGGTTTCAACAACAAAATAACACGGTGGACCTGATGTTTTTCTAAATCCCATCCACTTTATTGGAATTGTAAGATACTGTGTTGTTTGCACGGCACAAATTCGCAATAACAAAAACTCATTGTGGGAACTCGGCCTTACATGTGAACCAAGGTAAGCAAGTGCTGGTTGACTTCCTCGTCAAACGGTGCTCGTTTTGGGCAGTTTCTCCGGTTGTCTAAATGACCTCTTTGCCTCTAGCAACACAGACTATGTAATGAGCACACTGAAAATGTGCAATTATCAATTTTTTGGATTGGGGTTAATCTTATTCAGAAACAACATGTCAGTCCACGGACTGTTTCTGACCAGTCATTCCTATTTATTGATCATTGAGTCCCTTAGCCAAGACCTAAAGAACCCAATTAAACCTAGTTTAGATTCTTGTGACTCAAATACATCAAGTTGTTTTAGTTTTCAGGTGTAAAAATGCTTGAAATGTTGAAGCATTTTTGCAAAACGAATCTGTTGTGTGAAATTATTTGAAACTTTTGGCCTTTTAATGCCAATCTCAAGCAGCTTCTCCAACTTTTTAGAAAGAGGACAGAGCTAGCAGGGATGGGGTATGGCTAAGCACAGCCAATGAATGTGTCATCATTTTCGTAAACAAAATAAAAAATTGGATTAGATTTGTTGTGGTCATCCACGGCAGATGATAATGTCTCATCAGTTTAGTTACCATTTTGTTCTGACTATGACTCATTTTTAAGCAAGATGACATCTTGCTAAAATTTCTGTGCGTCTTATAGTATGCAGGCAGTATGGTCAGCCATGCCAGACTTCCCTGACTGTTTCCTTTAATCATCAGGCAGAACATTCATGAGCGCTGGCATCCCATCGCTAAGGTAACTAAGTTGCTGCACAGTTCTCTCTCTAAATAACGCTGAGCAGGAGAGACTGAGCTGAGCATGTAGCATGTTAGGGATAGCTTATGTCCATATGGGGTTTACTAGAATGGATCTTTGGCGCACTGGCTGAAGTTTATTTGCACTTGGCTCAGGCTCCCAGACAAAGCCGATCTCCTGCATTTCCACATGTTACTCTATGCACCATATAGGATACATATATGATGCCGTCCTTGGTTGATCACGTTTGTTTGGCCATAAAGGGCACAGAGAATCAGTCTAGCACAGGACGGCTTGATATAAAATCTACAATAGGCATCCATTATAATGTCAGAATAACTTCTATTAAAGTGTACAGCTGGCTAAATTGTGAATAAGGAGTTTGAGGCATAAATGAAAGACATTACACGTATAAGACGCCAGCCACATAGCTGAGTCCACAATAAATGGACTTGTACTCCTTATATTCCTCGGTACAATCAAAGTAAACTCTATTAGTATCTTATGTCAATGTTTTTGTTTGGAACAAACGTCATGATATACTTGTACCAATTTGGAATAAATTATTACCCCTCTTTTCTACCCTAGAGCACCAAGAAAAGAGCACACATCGTAGACCACCAATATTAGTGACATTATCCCCTCCAAATTTTCACATCACAAGGATAGTTTCAATATTATTTTTTTCCTATTTCTTATTGTCCAAGCTTTACACGCTGCGACATCGCTACTGATATATCGTCGGGGTCACGGTGGTTGTGACGCACATCCGGCGTCGTAAGCGACATCGCAGCGTGTGACAGCTAGGCGCCACTATCAACAATCGCAAAAACGGCAAAAATCGTTGACACGTCGCTCCTTTTCATAATATCGTTGGTGGTGCATGCTGCTGGTTGTTCGTCGTTGCTGCGTCACCACACATCGCTGTGTGTGACACCGCAGGAACGACGAACATCATCCAACCTGCGTCCACCGGAAAAGAAGGAAGGAAGGAGGTGGGCGGCATGTTCTGCCCGCTCATCTCCGCCCCTCCGCTTCTATTGGGGGGCCGCTTAGTGACTTCGCTGTGACGCCGCACGAACCGCCCCCTTAGAAAGGAGGCGGTTCGCCGGCAACAGCGACGTCGCTAAGCAGGCAAGTCCGTGTGACTGGGACATGTGATGTTGTGCGCCACGGGCAGCGATTTGCCCGTGACGCACAACCGACGGGGGCGGGTACGCTTGCTAGCGATATCGATAGCGATATTGCAGCATGTAAAGTGCCCTTTATAGTCCGAAAAATATGTTCACGTAATCTTTAATGTCAATTTTTAAGCTTTTTGAATCCTCAATGGTAAATCCACATGGATGTTCATAAAAGCTTTTTCAAAGAAAAGTTTCTGATGTGGATTTCTCTTTAAACACGTTGGCTTCTCCATTTGAAAACACTGTGGACATAAACTCAAACTCTTAGTATACCACAATGAAAATCAGTCCTTTTGCTGAAATCCTGGGTTGACGAATACAACACTTTGCTCATGGATTTTAATTGACTTGGTCTCGTTTCTTACTGTTTCTATATGACTTAATTACTGATTGTTTCAGTAAAGAACATTTGTGGACATGAAAGTGTTCAAAGTCCTATTTTTATAATGACTGCTATAACAGATTATTTTTAATTTTCAGTCTTATTCTTCTGCCAACGTTCTCTGTGCCTTGCAGGTGCTAAGAGAACATAGCCGTCATTGATTACATCTAAAGAACATGAGGCACAGTGTCCAAGTAACACCCGGGCTGCACAGTGCAATACAGCTGCTATATCTATAGTTTTGTTGAATGATGATTATTAGTGATAAGCGAGCACCACCATGCTTGGGTACTGGGTACTTGTGATGAGCAGCTGGACACCCGGACGGGCTCGACTCGTGTAGCGAATATAATGGAAGTCAATGGGGAACTGCTTTTTCCCAAAGATCTGCCAGAATAATGCTTGAGTTCTCCATTGCCTTCCATTATACTCGGGTACTCAAGTTGCACCCATTCGAGCATCCAACTGCTAGTTACGAGACCCGACCACGGTGGTGCTCACTCATCACTAATAATTATAAGTGCAGAAAGTTTACATTTCACAGCAAAGCAATTCTGAGTCCACATCACTTGTGGACCTGATTACGGTATACAATCACCTCATATATATCTTTTGCCCATAATTCCAGATCTTAAGGTCAGTCTTGCTGCCTTATGAAAAGATGTATCTATTTGAAATGTAGAAAGGTCAGTCAGTTTTTACTGCCTATGAAAGGACTTCATCCACAGTGCTGGGATGTGCTGTATTAGCCTGTTAAGCCTACTTGATATAATCAGAGCAGTAACCAGCAGTCCTTTTGGAATTTATTGCTTTTGTCACCCAGTCGAAAGAAGCTACATATCCTGGCAAAATATAGGGGGTTAATGAAAGATAAACCTCAATGGATAGGTACATCCTTGTTAATGATCTCCTTAAAGGGAATCTGTCACCAGGTTTTTGCTCCCCCAGCATAATGTAGACAGAACCCTGATTCCAGCAATGTGTCACTTAGTGAGCTGTTTGCTGTCATTTTGATAAAATCCAATGTTTTCTCTGCTGCAGATCTAGCAGTTACACAGAGCTCATGAATATGCTGGACTACCTGGCAGCATGCCAAGTTGTCCTCCTAATGATAATCTACTGCTGATTAAACAGTGATTTAATCAAAACTACACTAATCAGCCCAGTAAGTGACATATCGCTGGAATCAGGATCTCTGCCCCTACGGTATGCTGTTAAAAACCTAGTGACAGATTCCTTTTAAGAATCGCTTTAAGAAATGTCTAATATTTTTTATAAATAAAGCTTATTGAAATTTAAAGCTGAAGTGCAGGCTATAGAAAAATATGTTGCCGAATAAGTCACAAGGAGTGTCAACCAAGGGAAGGGGCATAATTACAATAAGTGCGGGACTTGTAATTTCACCTGGAGCCTAGGGAGCCCCAAAAATCCACGTGGCCTACAGAAACAGACTTATGCTATTAAAGACTTGCAATAATTGGGTACCCCATTGTAGCTTTTGCATTGGGGCCCATGAGCTTCAAGTGACATCACTGACCAATAAACAACCATGTAGCCAAATATTATGCTGCCATGCTGATTAATAATGGCTGGTAAAACTGCCCTTCTGCAAAAAATTGTGGCCTCTAACAGTGGCTTTACACGCTACAAGATCACTCAAGCGATCTCGTTGGGGTCACGAAATTTGACGCACATCCGGCCGCGTTAGCGATGTCGTTGCGTGTGACACCTATTAGCGATTTTGAATCGTTGCAAAAACGTTCAAAATCGCTAATCGGTGACATCCCCCCTCTTCCCAAATATCGTTGCTGCTGCAGTAACAATGTTGTTCGTTGTTCCTGTGGCAGCACACATCGCTACATGTGACACCACAGGAACGAGGAACCTCTCCTTACCTGCGTCCCGCCAGCAATGAGAAAGGAAGGAGGTGGGCGGGATGTTCGTCCAGCTCATCTCCGCCCCTCCGCTTTGATTGGGCGGCCGCCTAGTGAAGTCGCCGTGACGCTGAACAAACCGCCCCCTTAGAAATGAGGCGGTTTGCCGGTCACAGCGACATCGCAGAGCAGGTATGTGCCTGTGACGCTGCCGTAGCGATAATGTTCGCTACGGCAGCGATCACCACATATCGGCCAAACAATGGGGGCGGGTGCTATCACGCTCGACATCGCTAGCATCGGCTAGCGATGTTGCAGCGTGTAAAGCGGCCTTTAGGGTCTATTGCAAACAGTATCATAGTTAACAGCACTTCTGCCCACATATCTATGTGGCCATTAATATAATCGAGTTGAAAAACACTCTGAACTGCTTGCTCTTATGGTATTCAGCCCAATTATGATCCGTGGGTGCCAGCTTGTGAGTCTTTTTTCCCATTGTTATGTAAAAAAAAACAACAGATTAGCAAATAGGCTCCATATAAAAGAGTTAATAATATGTTTGATGTAAAAATAAATCCAAATATGTGCACGATATGAGAGTCTGGAAGCAAGCACTGAGGGAAACGTCTGCCGCTGCATATTGAAAATTCTGCTGTACTATCTTTGTACCATTTGAAACTGTAAGCCTCCTTTTAAATCTGTAGGAAAGCCGCGGATCAAAGGCTTTCATGTAATTCAAATAGTGATAACCTGCTCCTTTGTTATGGCCGCTTCTCTTGGCTTACAACAAATAGCCTGAGCAATAATGAAACTGATTGGATCGGATTCCCGTGCAACTCCAGCCATTGTTAAGAGAATCTGTTGAAATGCTTGTTATTCGGAGCCGTCCTCAAAGCTCTCGTAACTTTCACTAACTGATGTATCAAGATAAAACTTTACCAGCCAATCTATTGTAAATGAAATGCATGGCCACAGACAAACTAGACATGAATCACAAATACAGTTATGTTCTATTTAGGGGCTTAAATAAAAATCCACTTATTTCTCATCTGTCTACCTGATAGGAAATATTCTAACTTAATTATGTATTTTTCAAGCTTTAGTGGCATCATGTAGTTTCAAGGGTAAAGTCCACATCAGTCAATTCAGGATACAGTTCTGTTACATCTGGATTAATAATTTTTTTTTCAGCCTATTATAAACATAGGATGGCAGATGAAAGCATGAAACAGATGGAAACACTGACAAACAATTCCCTTGATGTATTTTGTAAAAAAGAAAGCAGAAGACGACTTTTAACCAGATCGGATCGCACCGCAGACTGCTTTATTTTATAGTTAAAGGAAATGTTTTCAGTTAAAATGGACTGAAACTGATTTGCAAAATTTCCATTTTATTTTTTTTTAAGTTTCCTCCATCAGTGAAATTTTTACTTGAATCAATCAGTTCTGTTTTAGTGCAAATTCATACAAGGTAAATGTTTTCTTTACATGCTGGTGGATAGGGTTATTTTTTATATTTTTCTTATGATAAGTTCCCTAAGCACCACAGATTTAAGTAGATTTAAGTTTTTTGATCATTTTTTCTACTTCTCAAAGAACCACTGTAATGTCTGATAAACTAAGTCCCTAAAATATTTCAGACTACAGCCAGTCTTAGGGGTTCTTTACACGTTGCGACATCGCTAGCATCGGCTAGCGATGTCCAGCGTGATAGTACCCGCCCCGTCGCACATGGGATATGTGGTGATTGCTGCCGTAGCGAACATTATCGCTACGGCAGCTTTACGCGCACATACCTGCTTGGCGACGTCGCTGTGACTGCCAAAATATCCCTCCTTCAAGGGGGAGGTGCATTCGACGTCACCGCGACGTCACTAATCGGCCGGCCAATAGAAGTGGAGGGGCGGAGATGGGCGGGACGTAACATCCCGGTCATCTTCTTCCTTCCGCATTGCTGTCGGGATGCAGGTAAGGAGATGTTTGTCGCTCCTGCGTGTTTACACACAGCAATGTGTGGAGCTACAGGAACGACATAGAACATCGTACCTGCGGTCGACCCGACATTATGGAAATGAACGATGCTACACAGATCAAAGATTTTCGACGCTTTTGCGATCGTTTATCGTCGCACCTAGGATTTACACGTTGCGATGTCGCTACCGGCGCCGGATGTGCCGGATATGCGACGTGACCCCGACGATATTTCGGAAGCGATGTTGCAACGTATAAAGCCCCCCTTAGTGTCACTACAGGCTGCAGACTGAAACCTGTGTTTCAACTAAAAAGAGCTGTATCACACATACCTGGGAGCACGGCTCTGATATATAAAAAAGTGTTTTAACTCACATAGTGCTTTGAGTGGAACGCTCCAGCTTAATAATCATCCTACTCCAACACCTTTTAAAGGTTTCTTTTTGTAATAAAATATATTATTCAAAGGCTCGTGTTTAAGAAAAATATCACATACATTTGCAGGTACAGTGATTCTTCTCCACTACTGTTTCCAGTCTGTACCTGGCTGCAGTGGTCACATTTTTAATACGGTTGAAAAAAAGAAACTTCTATCATTTCCTTAGGTTAAATTCATGAAAGGGTTAGGGTTATATTCATGATTCAGTCCACCACCAAAGAGCTTATTTTTCCATTTTAATCCCAATTGTTGATCCCCTGAACCAAACACTTAAGGCCCCATCACACACAGAGATAAATCTTTGGCAGATCTGTGGTTGCAGTGAAATCATGGACCTATTGTTCCATTTGTACACAGCCACAAACCTGGCACTAATTGTCCACAATTTCACTGCAACCACAGATCTGCCGCAGAGTTATCTCTGTGTGTGACAGGGCCTTAAGAATAGAACTTTATACATTTACATAATTGCTTATTTTCTTAAAAAAAAAAAAGCATATAAGCCCATTTTAGACCATCAACAGGTTCACACTGTAACCAGCTCCATTAATAGTTGATCTGGTAGAGAAGTCTTATCTTCTGTGATTAAACCTGACATTCTCCAGATGGAGGGAGTGCCCTCTTGTAGACATCTTCACTACAATGCAGGTGATCGCAGCTGCCAATTACTGTCCTTAGGAACCACCATGGGGGATATAGTTATGCAACCTGTGGTGAACGACTGGGAGCAGTGGCAGAGAGGCATCGCTGCACCTCGTATTTTACTTTTTTCCCCCCAGTGAAAGCACATGGACATAAAAAAAAATATAATGGAAATCCCCCTTAAATGAACATTTGGCTGGTAAATGATGGTTTCTATAATGCAGATGAAAACATTTGACTGTTTAAATTGTTGAAAAATGTCCTACATGATAGATCTCACTGGGCAAGTAATGGCTGGTGTATTGCTGGCAGTGTGTTTTGCTATATTTTTAGCACTAAGGTTCAGATACGGCTTTAAAGAAGGCAAATAAGTAATTTTATTATAAAGGTTAATATGAAATACAAACTTAAAGGAAAAGTATGATATTGCGTACACTTTTGTATATTGAACATACAAAGGTTAAGTACAGTTAAATACTTACATCACCAAGGAGTTTTGAACATCATCTGCCTGGAAAATTAAGAATCAGAGAAGCACACCAAGGACAGAGAACTCCCGGAAATCCCAACACTGACCGGACGTCTCGGTACAGGAAACACGAGCTTCTGTGTGTGCTATACTTTATCTGATCTTAAATAGAGGCTTGAACAATATTACAAGCCTTAAAGTTAATGTGTTGTAGTCTTATTGATCCATGCCCTTTGATGGCCAGTCATTGGGCATAGATGAATCAAAGATACACCACACATCAGACAATGGGGTAATAAACCCACAGCATTCAAATCTCCCAAGATTACACATCAGGTATTTGAGTTAGGTAAATGGATATATTGTCTGTCTGTGTATATAGCAAACCCATAAAACATCAGAATGTTGAACTAAAGTAAATCATAAGGATTCTCCTACAATGGTATATTGTCTGCCTGTATATTCAAGACAAACACACAGAAACCCTTAAGCATACACAAGATTTTGTCACCATGTACACTTTATCTGTCTGATTAAACAATATGTTATAGTATAACATAATGTATGTGCTCAAAAATAGCCATTTTTATATTTGCAATACACAGTGACAGTGACTATATAATCCTTAATGATTATTCACATTAGTTAAAGATCGCTAATCGATCATTTAAGAGTTTGTCCACTACTTTAACCTTAGTAGTGCATCCTTGATTTAGATCATAAATGTCTGATTGGCCGGGATCCGACACCCGGGACTCCCGACGATCAGGAGTTCTTGGGGGCGGCATCAGGCAACTGAAAATGCTCAGTTATGCCCACTCTTCTGATAATGTTCGCAGCTGGGTACTGCACATCTGCCTCCTATTGATTTCAATGGGAAGCGAATGCACTGTACCCGACTATCAGAAGACGGGGTAGATCCGGAACTTAGCATATCCGGCTGCCTGCTGCCGCCGTCGGGACCGATCACAGCTGATCAGTGTGGGTGCGGGATGTCAGACCACGGACGATCAGACTGCCAACTATACCTTTTTTGTGCATTATTTTGCTTCATCTCTGGAAAATGACGGTTTTAATTTTATATCAAATGTGGCTTAAGTGCTCTGGGTGTGATCAAAGCTCTTCCCAAGCGTCTGCCTCTCTGGCTCTAGTCCCCGGCCAGCCCCACCTTCCTCTGCTTGACTGATAGCTCACGAACGGTTTAGTAGTGGACCAACAGGTTTTTTCAGTAATGGAGCAACAGATTTCATGAACAAAGGTATAGATTACATAATCTTTCAAGGAACAACATTATTGTATACCTTAGATAGTTAAGGCCCAGTCACACACAACGACTTACCAGCGATCCCGAAAACGATGCGACCTGATAGGGATCGCAGGTAAGTCGCTGGGAGGTCGCAGGTGAGATGTCACACAGTCAGATCTTACCAGCGATGCAGGAACAATACAGGTCGCAGTAGCGACCTGTATAACGATCTCAGCAGTCACTGTGGCCCTGTCACACAGTGTCAAGCACAGCGATATGTCCTGCCCAGCAGGAGATCACCTTTGAAGAAAATGACCTGGACCATTCAGCAACGACCAGCGATCTCACAGCAGGGGCCTGATCGCTGGTAAGTGTCACACATAACGAGATCGCTAACGGGATCGCTACTGCATCACCAAAACGGTGACTCAGTTGCGATCTCGCTAGCGATCTCGTTATGTGTGACAGTACCTTTACTCAGCTTCTCACATGTTTTAAATGGAATCTGTGAGCCTGATCCATCCCTATGATCTATCAACAAAAATAATGAATAGCGGACGTACAAAAAAAACAAAAAAAAACAAATTGACTTGTGATACCGGCCTAACTTAACTTTTTGTACAATTCAAAAAAGCTCTATTTCTTGGACGTAGGATACCCTTTAAATATTGAGAAATATGTTGACGATCCATCTGCTTTTTTAGTTAGTAAACGAATTGGAAAGAAAATGACATTGCTGTGCGTGACACAAATGATTTATTATCTTGCCAACATGATAAATATTGAAAAAATATTAATAAGGCAACCATACTGTTGGCAAAGATAATGAGTTTTCATTAGAAATTCACTATGTCATGGTCCATTCAATGAAGAGCTTTACAAGTTTTCCAGTTCCTGCCTGAAATTAGCCCTGTAGAATGACACCGGCTATACCTTACAACCTGCCTTCTTCAGTAATGATTGGGAGCACACCGAGCTCGGCTCATTTACTGCTGCGCCATTCTTTACACCTACACTCTTCAGTTAGAACATCGCTCTCGTTGTTTATTAGCGATAATGGTTGATTTGTGCTAACTTCTTTTATAACCACATCACAGTGAGAAACAAGTCTCCCTTCACCAATCACTTGTAACTACCCTGTCCATACACAATGGATCCTACGAATAATCACTACAACAATCTATTTCATGTTCTTTTTATAACACTACAGAAATGACCGGAGACCAAATTCTGAACAGAGCCATTATATATACAGGCATAAAAAAGTTACTCATACAGAGTCATTGTCATAATAGTTATTAATTTTCACTCTCTCTTCACTGAAAATATGAATGGATTGTATTATATATATTTTCTCTTATCGGTTCTTTGTGAGCTAGTGATACACATCTATATGGACACTGACCAGTGTTTCTGAGAACGGGAATGTAGACGACTCAGGGCCTTGGTATTGCGCTATGTCGTATACAGAAATCATTATTGATAGATAATTCAATATGATTTTAAGGTGTAATTTTTACAAACAATGACATTAGCTTACGGTTTCATGTATTGAAAATTTTTAAAGGTTTAATCTCATTAAATGGGTTAAAAAAACTTTGCAATTTACTTATTAAAAATTGTTTTCGAATCTTAAAATTCTAATAATTTGTCATTTTGTTTGCTACTCCTTGGCATCAGTTATGGCCATCTCTGCAGACTAGTTTCAAATAGAGTATACTATCCAGAATAGTAGTAATAGATTTGGCACTTACCGAAAATAAAATCCAAATTTTATTCCATCAATAAATACATAGACAGGAACGAGCTACAGCACGGTGGCCGGTTTGTGTCTCACATGACTCTTCTTCTAGAAGAAGCATCAGGTGAGCTATTTCGGTGAGTGCCATAGCTAATATTACTTATGTAGATATTACTTGCTGGACCGTGTGCATACTACTATATTGAATTTTATCCTTCTTGGCATTTAATATATGAGTGGAGGGAGAATGTAGGGCCTATTATTTCTAGGCTTCTGACTAATTTGAAATAGAGCTTGTAAGTACTTTTTCTGAAGCTAGCATGAACCAGCTATCCGATCTGCCAAAATGCAGAAACAGCAAAGCTGCCTCTTATAGCAGCATCAGAGTGTATAGTTCAGGCTAGCGG
This sequence comes from Anomaloglossus baeobatrachus, assembly GCF_048569485.1. Lineage (NCBI taxonomy): Eukaryota > Metazoa > Chordata > Amphibia > Anura > Aromobatidae > Anomaloglossus > Anomaloglossus baeobatrachus. The sequence continues at coordinate 141,016,423 of NC_134357.1, read as the reverse complement.
CACAACTATGCCACTGTCTATCAATGAGGAGCATACAGCCACCAAGCAAGCAGGGGAGCAGTTGATTCCTGAATGGCATTTGTGAGAGAACCCCCACTAAGTGTTCCTTAAAGTTGTCTACTACTTGGACTAACCCCTCTCAATCACTATAATTCCCTGCATAAAATAACAGCCTGTAGTCCCCTTTGGTGCATGCATCATTCCAGCAATGTAGGCGTTGGACATCGCTGACTTTCTCCAGATGTCAGTTAGCAGCAGCACTCACTTCTTCCATATGTCACTTCTGAAGGAAGTGAGAGTGAAGGGGACGTTGATTGACTGCAGGACTCACATGACATAAAGTCTCGCGGGCCTCTAGAGATCCAGTGCCTACATCGTCTGATGGAGGCAAGTAGAGGCTGATTTTATTTTATGTGGGGGAATATAGTGATTGAGAAGGGTTTTTCAAGTTGAGGACAACCCCTTAAAACACAAGTCTGGAGTATTGTCTGACATATACCTCCAATGTATGCCGCTGAATAGGAGGACAGTGACGTACATTGACCTTTTGACTCTACTATGATATTCTTTGCAGCTAAAAAGAAGAGTACACTGATGTATTCCAGACACAAGGGACCTTTTTTTTTTTTTTTTTTTAATAGTCTTTGTTGAATGAATAAAGGCTTATGATTATGTCTGAATTGATACACAAGTGAATGGTTCAAGCCTAATTTGATCAGAGTCCAATACTAATGTCCCTGCTACTTGAACACCTTCTCGTTTTTCATTACTCATATATAAGGTCCTCAGGGATCCATGACACCAGCAAAACTATTAATTATAATTTCCTAGTAATAGATAAGTATAAATGGACTCCAAGTGGTGAAACATACACATCTCAAAGGCTTGCACTTTTTCCTCCTTTGCATCTGCCATCAATATGACCCTTTCATGGTTTGATATCCCTTTCCTTCATTCCTTGTTGTCATTAAATAATTGGGTAAAAATTGAAGTTTTGTGTTGGGAGTATCCGCCATTGTTTTTTATTTCTAGCATCTAGATTACGTACTTGGAGAAAACCGAACTCAAATTTGTACTCCGTTAACAGTGTATCACACAGCCCAGGGTAATTTACTAAAAGTGATTAGAGGTGTATCAGGGTCTGTTCTCATATATCATATGCACATGTTATCTCTGGAATTCCCTGTCCGCACCGCGATAACATCACTCAGTTTAGAGGTAGCAACACATTCCCCAGAGTAACTGCGCCATCTGGCCCAGACAGCTGCAGGCTTTGAGAATTTCTTGGGTCCAGCCGCCTGGATTTCTGCATCGTTGCTGATTATGTCATAATTCTATGTGTTCATGTTTAACCAATTTTCTTTCCTTTATCTTGTATATGATTGGATCTCCGCTAGACAGAGGTAACCAGTTTATGGACTGGACCCTAATGTGATGGTGTTTCTGTTTTGTGTTCATCTACTGGATTCCTCCGTGCTTGTGATGTATAAACATTTCCCGCTCTGGCAGTTGCATGACTTTTTTCCATTTACGTTTGCAAGATACTTTTTGATTTCTTTTATAGACCTCCTTTCTTGTATATGAAGTGTGGTTTGTTCTACAGATGTCTATATCTCTATGTTTGTTAGTCTTCAAGTAGTCTCTGTCAGAGTTTCAGGACTTAGTTCTTCCCTAGTTTTCAGAGCTTTCTACGTCTTGTCCTAATTCTTTAGAATTACATTGACGCCCCTATTATATTTCATTACGTTTGTTTCTTTACTTACCAAAATGGGACCCTGACTAGTGTTTATAAAGTCTGGGGTACATTTATTGTTTTATATTTCCATTGAAAGCTTTGAAACCTAATATTATATAATTATCCATTGTAACAACCCAGGACTGGCCCAGATTTGTATTAGTTTCTAATGCTTTTATGTCCATTTTATAGAAAATTTCTCAAGAGCGAGAGAAGTTTGCTGATGAGGACAGTATTTTCTACACTTTGGGTGAATGTGGCCTGATCTCCTTCTCAGACTATATATTCCTTACCACAGTTTTATCAAGTAAGTAAGCCTGCTGAAATAAACATGTATAATAAAATCCCTAAGTTGTCGTTATTTTAAAAAGAAAAAAAAAAGTTTAATAACTGTATAAAAGTTATGTGGGAAAGCCATTTGATTAGCAACATGACTACCATCACAATTTTTTAGGGGTGGCTCATCCAATTTCTGCTAAGAAGAAATCAAAGGGAACCTGTCACCAAATTTGGCCTCTATGACCTGTGGCCACCACCAGTGAGCCCTTATGTACAGCATTCTAGAATACTGTATATAAGAGCCGAGGCCATTCTGTATAAAGTAAAAAGCTTTTATAATACTCAGGGGGCGATCTGGTCTGATGGGCGATGCTGCTCCCCGGTCAGGCACCTTCTCTGCGGCGATCGCCGTCCTTCTTCTATCCAGCCCAGTTTGGATTACATGTCGTTTTTTTATCCAAACAGGCCGGCATTGCGCTCCTGTACAGGTGCCCTTTCATGTCAACTGCTGAGGGTAGATCAAAGTGCTGTACTGCGCAGGAGCAGGGAAAGGTCAAAGACCGCCTGCGCATGCGCATTACAATACTATGATTTGCCCTCAGCTGAACAGATCTAATGCGCCTGTGCAGGACCGCAATGTCATCCTGTGTGGATAGTAAAAAATCCTGTGTATATGAAAAGCGCATATAGGGTCTTACCAGGATAATACCAGTAAGGGTTAATGAAAACCACTCACCTGGGATGGTTGTGTGACACACAACCAGTGTTAAAGCATATATCAGCTGCTGCAGACTACACATGCCAAAGGCGGAAGTAAGAAAAAATAAGGATAAAAAGTGGAAAAAATGTCCTTGCTGCTGTGCCAATAAAGAGTTACTTTCAAATAAGAGCAATGCAGGGTGGTTTATTCTTATTGGCACAGATGTTTTTTCCGTATTTTATCCTTGTCCTGTGTGGATGACCTAGGACACATTATCCACACGTGGTTGGGTAGAAGGAGGACCGCGATCGCCGCAGAGAGGAGTCACCGGACCGGAGAGCAGCGACACCCATTGGATAGGACTACGCCCTAGGTGAGTATAATAGTAATATTTTTTATGTTATACAGAGCGACCTGGGCTCTTATATACAGTATTCTAGAATGGTGGCTGCAGTTTATGGGGGCCAAATCTGCTGACCGATTCCTTTTAACACTTGTACTACGTGATTTGCATATTTAGCAGTCCATTGACTTCAATGTGTGAACTAATTTTCCTGTTCTGTTAATATTATTAAAAGGAAACCATGTGACTTTCCCTAATGCACTCTCTCAACCAACAATCTTAAAAAGGCTCTGTCACCTGTTCTAATACTTCCGATTTTGTGAGTATTGTAATTTGCCATGAAATAACAATTCAGGATAATATTATAAAATCAGTGTTGTTCCTCTGTTTTCCTGCCTTGAAATATTTTAATAAATTGACAACTGGGTGTTACGAGTTGGGGGGGGTGTTTCTGCACACTCACTGTCCAATCAGTGCAGACAGTGTCGGATTGTGTTGCGACACCCCTGTTTGGCAAAGGGAATAGTAACACCCTGTTGTTAATTTATTCATTCATACTTTTCTTGGAGGTTATAGAGAAGTGGTCTCCAACCTTTCTGACCTTGAGGGCCACATTTAGGTCTGAGAGAGTCGCAAGCCACATCCAGCTCCTGCCCAATCACAGTAGTGACACCCATAGCACCCAATTACAGGTATAATGACAGATAAATCTTTCCAGCAGAAATCACACCGAAACAGTATACTAAGATCACGGGGTTCCTACCTAACCCCCCATTCAGATCTGCTCTTCTGTGTGGGATCACACACAAGTCACCAGCTGGCAGACAACCACAAGCAGCACATCACAGTGCCACAAGCCACATGGGGCTCCATAGCTACAGGTTGCGGACACCTGTTATAGATGGACTCCACAACACAAGATACCCTAATTCATCAGAGCAATTTTGCCAGCATTATGCATAAATCGCTTTGAAATGTTGCAAATCTTTTTGCACAATTTGGACTTTTCCCGTATCCACATCAGTTTCTTTTACGACAAAATGGAGGGAACTGTGCAGGGACATGAGTGCAATGGAGGCATTATGCCACAGTTTGCCTAATGCATAACCAGCTGTAGCATTATATTCTCCAGAAATCTCGCTCCAGTTATGGACGCTCCTAATGAATCGGGAGCATCTGACTCCTACACACCCCCTCATGAAAACCGGTGAGAAAATCGCTAGCCTTAATGAATCGAGCTATAGTTCTAACAAAATATGTTCAGGTATTTACTACTAAGTGGTAACTTGCTGATTAGTCGGTGTCTGACCGTTAGGAGCTTCACCAACAAAAAGTTCCTGACGGGGAACTTTTTATTCTCATTACAAACAAAATAGAGCAATGGGTCAGACGCGCACCTGGCGCTCCATTCATTCTCTAAGGAGCTCGGGAATTCCATAAGGAATGAATGAAGCAGCATGTTGAGCATGCACACTGCTATTGCATTCTAATGGTATAAAAGCTCCAAGTTCAACCAATCAGTGGGGCTCATCAAGTTAGCACCTATTTTGTGGGTAGGTGATGACTTGTTTTTGCTGGACAACTCCTTTAAGCCTTTGCTGCTGTTTTGACGAAGAGTTAAAGAGAACCTGTCAGGTCCCCTATGCCTTCCAGCCCTAGCGGAATATATACAGTATGTTTAACTCTGTTCACTAAAATGAATATTTAACTCGCTGTCCCTATGCTAATTAGGTCTGCCACTAGTCTCAGGGGAGTTAGGGCTGGTTCACACTAAGCGACAGCGACAACGAGGTCGCTGTTACGTCACCATTTTCTGTGACGTAACAGCGACCTTGTAAGTCGCTGTTATGATCGCTGCTGAGCTGTCAAACACAGCAGCCGAAGCAGCGATCATAACCGCGAGAGCAGGGAGCCGCGCGCACTGCTTAGCGCTGGCTCCTTGCTCTCCTAGCTACAGTACACATCAGGTTAATTAACCCGATGTGTACTGCAGCTACATGTGCAGAGAGCCGGAGCCGGCAGCACAGGCAGCGTGAGAGCTGCGGAGGCTGGTAACTAAGGTAAATATCGGGTAACCACCTTGGTTACCCGATGTTTACCCTGGTTACAGCTTACCACAGCTGTCAGATGCCGGCTCCTGCTCCCTGCTCGCTTCATTTCGTCGCTCTCTCGCTGTCACACACAGCGATCTGTGTGTCACAGCGGGAGAGCGGCTTTGAAGAAAACGAACCAGGGCTGTGTGTAACGAGCAGCGATCTCGCAGCAGGGGCCAGATCGCTGCTCAGTGTCACACACAGCGAGATCGCTAATGAGGTCACTGTTGCGTCACCAAAACCGTGCCGTAGCAGCGATTTCGGTAGCGATCTCGCTATGTGTGAAGCACCCCTTAGTTAGCCCTTTTTCCATGTTATCATGCCCCTGTGGGTGTGATAACATGATTTCCACAATCTGGCGTCACCACCAGCTCCTAAAACGTACACATGGGCGGCTCATTTCCGCCTTGACAGTGCACCTCAGAAGCAAGGTGGATGCTTCCTGGCCTCATTAGGCGCACTGTGCATGACTGAAAGTTCAGGAGATGTGTACTTGAGCCATCTTCTGAACTTCCAATTATGCGCAGTGCACCTAATAAAGCCAGGAAGCATTCACCTGGCTTCAAAGGCGCACTAACTAGGCCAAAATGAGCCGCACCAGATGGGTGAGATTTCCAGGAGCTGGCGGTAATGCCCTCTGGTGAAAATCATGTTCTCGCGCCTACAGGGGTGTGATAACATGGAAAGAGGGCCGACTAGTCAGGGTACTGAACTCTGAGCAATTTTTTGTTTTTGTTTTTAATAATCATATTGGTGAATAGCATTATACAGGACTAGTTAGGGAGGGGATTTGGGTATACAGGTATCAGTGCTGCTGGATTGGAGGACATAGGGAGCTGACGGGTTCCTTTTAAATATAAATACAGTGCCTTGCGAAAGTATTCAGCCCCCTAGAATTTTTCAACCTTTTCGCACATTTCAGGCTTCAAACATAAAGATAAAAATCTTACATTTTATGGTGAAGAATCAACAACAAGTGGGACACAATTGTAAAGGTGAACAATATTTATTGCTTATTTTAAATTTTTGTAAGAAATAAAAAACTGAAAATTGGGGCGTGCAATATTATTTAGCCCTTTTAAGTTAATACTTTGTAGCGCCACCTTTTGCTGCGATTACAGCTGCAAGTCGCTTGGGGTGTATGTGTCTATCAGTTTTGCACATCGAGAGACTGAAATTCTTGCCCATTCTTCCTTTGCAAATAGCTCGAGCTGAGTGAGGTTGGATGGAGAGCGTTTGTGAACAGCAGTTTTCATCTCTTTCCACAGATTCTCGATTGGATTCAGGTCTGGACTTTGAATTAGCAATTCTAACACCTGGATATGTTTTTTTGTGAACCATTCCATTGTAGATTTGCTTTATGTTTTGGATCATTGTCTTGTTGAAAGACAAATCTCCGTCCCAGTCTCAGGTCTTTTGCAGACTCCAACAGGTTTTCTTGAAGAATGGTCCTGTATTTGGCTCCATCCATCTTCCCATCAATTTTAACCATCTTCCCTGCCCCTGCTGAAGCAAAGCAGGCCCAAACCATGATGCTGCCACCACCATATTTGACAGTGGGGATGGTGTGTTCAGGGTGATGAACTGTGTTGCTTTTACGCCAAACATATCGTTTGGCATTGTGCCCAAAAAGTTGGATTTTGGTTTCATCTGACCAGAGCACCTTCTTCCACATGTTTGGTGTGTCTCCCAGGTGGCTTGTGGCAAACTTTAAATGACACTTTTTATGAATATCTTTGAGAAATGGCTTTCTTCTTGCCACTCTTCCATAAAGGCCTGATGTGTGCAGAGTATGACTGATTGTTGTCCTATGGACAGACTCTCCCACCTCAGCTGTAGATCTCTGCAGTTCATCCACAGTGATCATGGACCTCTTGGCTGCATCTCTGATCAGTGTTCTTTTTGTTTGAGATGAAAGTTTGGATGGCCGGGTTTTAGTAGATTTGCAGTGGTATGATACTCCTTCCATTTCAATATGATCGCTTGCACAGTGCTCCTTGGGATGTTTAAAGTTTTTGAAATCTTTTTGTAACCAAATCCGGCTTTAAACTTCTCCACAACAATATCACGGACCTGCCTGTTGTGTTCCTTGGTCTTCATGATGCTCTCTGTGCTTTAAACAGAACACTGAGACTATCACAGAGCAGGTGCATTTATACGGATACTTGATTACACACAGGTGGCTTATATTTATCATCATCAGTCTTTTAGGGCAACATCGGATCATTCAGAGATACTCAATAAATTTCTGGAGTGAGTTTGCTGCACTGAAAGTAAAGGGCCCGAATAATATTGCACGCCCCAATATACAGTTTTATTTTTTACAAAAATTTAAAATAAGCAATAAATATCGTTCACCTTCACAATTGTGTCCCACTTGTTGTTGATTCTTCACCATAAAATTTAATTTATTTTATCTTTATGTTTGAAGCCAGAAATGTGGGAAAAGGTTGAAAAATTCAAGGGGGATGAATACTTTCGCAAGGCACTGTATATAAGCTTCATGTGAACAAGCTTATTATCACTGTTTCCAGCCAACATGCAAGTTAGGGTACATGGATTGACTATTTGATGCATGTCTGCCTGATTCATTAGTAACTCAGACAGTTTATGGCGTAAAAAATGGGCAAAGGATTTTCTCAGCGTTCCTGCCTTATGCTGCGTCTGAAAGCCGGAATCCAGATGCATTTACAGACAGATAATGAACATCAAGCTAATGAACTGTATGTAAAAGGGGATGAAAAGCAATCTGTTATTCTCCACAAGCGGGGACAGCCCACATCCCCTGCCTAATAGCCCGCTACTTATTCCGTCCTGTGCTTTTTCTTTTTGTGTTCAGCCTAAAAATATAATCCCCATTTCTCAGCCATATACAGGTCTGTGCATAAAAGGGATCTAGAAGACATATTATAGTTATTTGCTGTTGAATGAATGGCTGGTTATAAAATTGAGAACATAATCTGGTGACAGAAGCCTCATTCTAGGGAGAAAAAAAAATACTTTTTTTTTTTTTTGTATTACAAAAGTTATGGAAAACATAGTAATCCCTTTGAAGAAACTTCATTTGGACTCTCAAGTGTCATTTAAATGGCAAATACAGATAAGTGGAAATAGAATGTAATAAACAGTGTCAGGCCGGGGTACCAAGGTCTTACATTATACTTTTACATGCAAATATTAAATTATACTGATTCACAAATTTGCCTATGCTGCTGTATAATAATCATTTACAAACTATATGACTTTGCGTGCTCAAAACCTGAGTCTGCATTTTTCCTACCAATTTATGACTGTAATAATCAGCCATCTTCTGGCTCTAACAGCCAAGCATGGAGCAGATCTCCACCTGCAGCTGCTAACTTTGTAAATGCTGCTGTCAATTGCGGGTTGCCGATTGGCTGCCGTAACAGACGGGGGTCTGCGGAAGACCCTCATACCTGTCATAACGGTACTCCTGTGAACGCGAGACGGTGACTGTCATCCAGACTGCAATATTTGCTAAATATAGAGCACAAGTGATCAGATGATCGCAGCTTCAAATCCTCTGAAGAGACTAAGGCTGCTTTCACATCTCCGGTTTCTGCAATCCGGCACAATCCGGCACTTTGCAGGAAAATCGCAACCGTTTTTTTTTTGCTGCCGGTTGCGTTTTTTCTGCATAGACTTTAATTAGTGCCGCATTGTGCCGCAAGGCCTTGCGTTCCATCCGGTTTTTTCCGCATGCGGCAGATTTAGCCGATGCGGCGGCCGGATGGAACGTTGCCTGGCACGGTTTTTCGTGCGGCAAAAAAAACGCATCGCGCCGCATTCGGCCGATGCGGCGCATTTTTCAATGCATGCCTATGGCGGCCAGATGCGGCGCGATGCGGCAATAACCGCATCCGGCCGCCGCATGTGGTTTTTGCCACTGCGCATGCTCAGTAGCATGCCGCAGGCGGTAAAAGCCGGACTGGCCGCAAAGGAAAAACTTATCCAAAGGATGCTGTGTGTTCACCGCATCCGTTGCATAGCTTGCACAGCCGGATTGAGCCGCAGAGCTCAAGCCGGATGTGTGAAAGCAGCCTAACAAATACAATGAAAAGTGAAAAGAGTGTTTGTAAAAAATGTGGGAAAAAAAAAATAAACTTAAAAGTTGATAATGTACTTCTTTTCCCCCATCAATAATAAAGCAATAACAAAAAGAAAACCACATGTGATATCGGTATGTCCGCAAAAATTATGTTCTATCAACATGTAAAATAAATTACCCCTAGAGGTAAACAGTGCAATGAGAGAAAATCTAAATGCCAGAATTAGTTTTTCCGGATCCACAAAATGGCAAAAAAAATGCAGTAAGAGGGGATCAAAACATTGTATCTACCCCAAAAAGGTAACAATAAAAACATCAGACAGGATGCAAAAAAAAATAAATTTACACAGCTCAAATGACAGAAAATTGAAAATGTTACATGTCTCAGAAAATGGCTGCACAATTATTTATTATTTGTGTAGATATATATGTATATATGTGTATATATATCTATCTATGTGTATATGTACATATGTGTGTGTGTGTATGTATATGTATGTATATGTGTGTATGTATATGTATATGTGTATGTGTGTATATATATATATATATATATATATATATATATATAAAATATGTATATATATATATATATATAAAATATGTATATACAGTTAGGTCCAGAAATATTTGGACAGTGACACAGTTTTCGCGAGTTGGGCTCTGCATGCCACCACATTGGATTTGAAATGAAATCTCTACAACAGAATTCAAGTGCAGATTGTAACGTTTAATTTGAAGGTTTGAACAAAAATATCTGATAGAAATTGTAGGAATTGTACACATTTCTTTACAAACACTCCACATTTTAGGAGGTCAAAAGTAATTGGACAAATAAACCAAACCCAAACCAAAATATTTTTATTTTCAATATTTTGTTGTGAATCCTTTGGAGGCAATCACTGCCTTAAGTCTGGAACCCATGGACATCACCAAACGCTGGGTTTCCTCCTCCTTAATGCTTTGCCAGGCCTTTACAGCCGCAGCCTTCAGGTCTTGCTTGTTTGTGGGTCTTTCCATCTTAAGTCTGGATTTGAGCAAGTGAAATGCATGCTCAATTGGGTTAAGATCTGGTGATTGACTTGGCCATTGCAGAATGTTCCACTTTTTGGCACTCATGAACTCCTGGGTAGCTTTGGCTGTATGCTTGGGGTCATTGTCCATCTGTACTATGAAGCGCCGTCCGATCAACTTTGCGGCATATGGCTGAATCTGGGCTGAAAGTATATCCCGGTACACTTCAGAATTCATCCGGCTACTCTTGTCTGCTGTTATGTCATCAATAAACACAAGTGACCCAGTGCCATTGAAAGCCATGCATGCCCATGCCATCACGTTGCCTCCACCATGTTTTACAGAGGATGTGGTGTGCCTTGGATCATGTGCCGTTCCCTTTCTTCTCCAAACTTTTTTCTTCCCATCATTCTGGTACAGGTTGATCTTTGTCTCATCTGTCCATAGAATACTTTTCCAGAACTGAGCTGGCTTCATGAGGTGTTTTTCAGCAAATTTAACTCTGGCCTGTCTATTTTTGGAATTGATGAATGGTTTGCATCTAGATGTGAACCCTTTGTATTTACTTTCATGAAGTCTTCTCTTTACTGTTGACTTAGAGACAGATACACCTACTTCACTGAGAGTGTTCTGGACTTCAGTTGATGTTGTGAACGGGTTCTTCTTCACCAAAGAAAGTATGCGGTGATCATCCACCACTGTTGTCATCCGTGGACGCCCAGGCCTTTTTGATTTCCCAAGCTCACCAGTCAATTCCTTTTTTCTCAGAATGTACCCGACTGTTGATTTTGCTACTCCAAGCATGTCTGCTATCTCTCTGATGGATTTTTTCTTTTTTTTCAGCCTCAGGATGTTCTGCTTCACCTCAATTGAGAGTTCCTTAGACCGCATGTTGTCTGGTCACAGCAACAGCTTCCAAATGCAAAACCACACACCTGTAATCAACCCCAGACCTTTTAACTACTTCATTGATTACAGGTTAACGAGGGAGACGCCTTCAGAGTTAATTGCAGCCCTTAGAGTCCCTTGTCCAATTACTTTTGGTCCCTTGAAAAAGAGGAGGCTATGCATTACAGAGCTATGATTCCTAAACCCTTTCTCCGATTTGAATGTGAAAACTCTCATATTGCAGCTGGGAGTGTGCACTTTCAGCCCATATTATATATATAATTGCATTTCTGAATATGTTTTTGTAAATATATATACATATAATATGTGTGTGTGTGTGTGTGTGTGTGTGTGTGTATGTATATATATATATATATATATATATATATATATATACATACATACATACATACATACATACATACATACATACATACACACACACACACACACACACACACACACACACACACACACACACACACGTATTATATAAACACACCCCCTGCAGATTTGGCAGGTTTGATAAGATGCAAATAAGTTAGAGCCTGCAAACTTCAAACAAGAGCAGGATTTATTAACAGATGCATAAATCTTACAAACCAACAAGTTATGTTGCTCACTTAAATTTTTTATAAATTTTCAACATAAAAGTGTGGGTCAATTATTATTCAACCCCTAGGTTTAATATTTTGTGGAATAACCCTTGTTTTCAATTACAGCTAATAATCATCTTTTATAAGACCTGATCAGGCCGGCACAGGTCTCTGGAGTTATCTTGGCCCACTCCTCCATGCAGATCTTCTCCAAGTTATCTAGGTTCTTTGGGTGTCTCATGTGGACTTTAATCTTGAGCTCCTTCCACAAGTTTTCAATTGGGTTAAGGTCAGGAGACTGACTAGGCCACTGCAACACCTTGATTTTTTCCCTCTTGAACCAGGCCTTGGTTTTCTTGGCTGTGTGCTTTGGGTCGTTGTCTTGTTGGAAGATGAAATGACGACCCATCTTAAGATCCTTGATGGAGGAGCGGAGGTTCTTGGCCAAAATCTCCAGGTAGGCCGTGCTATCCATCTTCCCATGGATGCGGACCAGATGGCCATATGCAGTGCCATCCAGTCTCCAAACGTCACGTGTGTGGTTGGCACCAAAGATCTCGATCTTGGTCTCATCAGACTAGGGAACCTTGAACCAGTCTGTTTCAGAGTCCTCCAAGTGATCATGAGCAAACTGTAGACGAGCCTTGACATGACGCTTTGAAAGTAAAGGTACCTTACGGGCTCGTCTGGAACGGAGACCATTGCCGTGGAGTACGTTACTTATGGTATTGACTGAAACCAATGTCCCCACTGCCATGAGATCTTCCCGGAGCTCCTTCCTTGTTGTCATTGGGTTAGCCTTGACTCTTCGGACAAGCCTGGCCTCGGCACGGGTGGAAACTTTCAAAGGCTGTCCAGGCCGTGGAAGGCTAACAGTAGTTCCATAAGCCTTCCACTTCCGGATGATGTTCCCAACAGTGGAGACAGGTAGGCCCAACTCCTTGGAAAGGGTTTTGTACCCCTTGCCAGCCTTGTGACCCTCCACGATCTTGTCTCTGATGGCCTTGCAATGCTCCTTTGTCTTTCCGATGTTGAACATGTATGAGTGCTGTTCACAAGTTTGGGGAGGGTTTTAATTAGTCAGAAAAGGCTGGAAAAAGAGATAATTAATCCAAACATGTGAAGCTCATTGATCTTTGTGCCTGAAATACTTCTTAATACTTTAGGGGAACCAAACAGAATTCTGGTGGTTTGAGGGTTGAATAACAAATGACCCTCTGAATAAACTTTTCACAATTTAAAAAAAAAAAATAAAAAAAGAAATAACATTCTTTTTTGCTGCAGTGCATTTCACACTTCCAGGCTGATCTACAGTCCAAATGTCACAATGCCAAGTTAATTCGAATGTGTAAACCTGCTAAATCTGCAGGGGGTTGAATACTACTTGTAGGCACTGTGTGTGTATATATATATATATATATATATATATATATCTATATATATATAGATATATATATATATATATATATATATATATATATCTATATATATATAGATATAGATATATATAGATATAGATATAGATATAGATATAGGTAGGTAGATAGATAGATAGATATAGATAGGTAGATAGATATAGATAGATAGATAGATATATATCTATATAGATATATATATCTATATAGAGAGAGAGATATATATATATATATATATAGATAGATATATATAATCTCTATTTAATGTGTGTGTGTATATATGTATATATATATGGTATATATATATTTTTTTACAAGTTTTCATTTCTTGTTTTTCTTTTTAATCGCCAAAATAAAAAAAACCCATGCAAGTTTCCTATCTACATAATACCTTGAGAATGATCTTGCAAGGTAATTTTTGCCATATAATGAACACAGTAATTAAAATAATTGTGGATTCACTTTTTTTTTTTCATCATTTGCCCACACTTGGAATTATTTTTCCTGCTTTCCAGTACATCACATGATAAAATGGATGGTGTCTTTCAAAAGTACAACTTTCACCTGCAAAAAAAAACAAAAACTCATCTCGACTGAACAGTAAAAGAAAGTTATGGCTCTTGGAAGAAGAGAAAAAAGCAAAAACGGAAAATATCCATGTCAGGAAGGGAAGAAACTGAGTAGTTTTGTTAAATAAATCGTGACATTTGTCTTATATTGCACATACATTTGGTTCCATATTGTTTTTAAGCTGTAGATTGTGTTTAGAAACAGTGAAACGGCGCACACATATATTGCTTCACAGTAAATATAACAAGGTCTTTGTCTTCTGACATTGCCGTCTACTTAGGGAGGCCATTATGTAGCGGAATACTATACTATGGCTCTGAATTATGAAAGTTATAATAATCATGGCAGAATAATGATTGGCCGCCTGGTGGTTTTTACACCCCGCAGTGCTGAAAGCTGCTTCACTGAAATAAATGATGGCATTGTGGGAATAATCATCCCAGCAGTGAAGCAAAGTGGAGAATACGAGGCGGTACAAACGTGTTTCATATGTGCATGCTGTGTACAGACATAGTAATGCCAAACAATTACACGTACAATTACATGTACAATACCGTCATGGGATTTCTTTCTTTTGTAATCCAGTGTAATCTTGAGCATTTGTATTCTTGGCTTATATATTGGGTAAACTCACCAGGCGACTAAAACATGCTTTCTTGTATTATTAAACCATGTGTTTCCAGATCTTGAACATGTGGGAGCTCTTTTTTTTTTTTTTTTTCTCTGCAGCAAAAGATAAGGTGATGTCCCTATTAACAACATTACCTGGCTTTTTTTCCCTTAATTTTATTTTTTATCTGCTTTTTGTAGCTTTATTATTCATTTACCTTTAACATTGCACTTTACTAGAGTTCACATGAGATGGATGGGTTTATGTCAGTTGATGGCTGTCTCTAGTTATAGAAAAGTAGATGTGGTTTTTTGGTGAATAAATCTACCCACTATAATAAAAACAACCAACAAAGATGAAGGAAGAAAAAAGCCAAAAAACCCCACTATTTTTTGTCATCCCAAATTTTCATTACCAAGTGTTCCCTGAAGTTATGAGCTGTCACCTATATAAGCTTATCTTAAAATCCTTCAATTTATAATTCTCACTCTCTGTAATCAGTCTCCCACCAGTAGTCTCAAAGGGAACCTGTCAAGTCCTGTATGCACCCAGAACCACGAGCGGTTCTGGGTACATATTTCTAATCCCTGCCTAGCAATCCGAGCTCATACAGCAGTAGCATAGATTAAGGGATCCTTAGAAAAAGTATTTCCAAAGATCCTTTATGATATGCTAATGAGGCCAGCGACTAGTCTCAAGGGCGGTACTTCCCTTGGCTAGTCGGCCCCCAGCATGTAAGCACATCCCTGTGAGCATGCTAACATGCTAACGAATACACAGAATCAGAGGTATGGTCACTCACCTCTCTGCTGTCACCGCAGCCGACACTGATTTTCGTCTCAGTGCACATAGTCAGAAGTTCCCATACTTCCGGTCATGTGCACTATGAAGCTGGGTGTACGCATCCAGGCGTCAAACTGGTGTGGTGTGTATGTCCAGAAGTCCAGGGACTTTTGATCATGCGCACTGACCCTAAGCCAGGCGTTCTGAGGTCGTGCAATGGACACAGTTACGCGTGTCTCTGCTGATGATGCTGGGCAGTGGGCATTGAATAGTATGTTAGCACGCCCCTGTGGGCATGCTACTATGCTAAGAGGGCAGAATGAGCGCAGGAACTAAATACCTTGTGGCTAGTCCCTGCTCTCATTAGCATATCATGGAGGATCTTTAGAAATCATTTTTCTAAAGATCTCTATCTATGCTACTATAGTTTGGGAGGGTTAGGCAGGGATTAGCAATATACACCCAGAACTACTCATGATTCTGGGTGCATATTGGACCTGACAGGTTCTTTTTAAATTTTGAGGAGGATCTCTAATTTTCTTTACCACTAGTAGATGGTTGTCCGGTCAGTCCAGAATTGGTAGGTTTGGCTGACTTTTACGCCTTACACTATCAGGAGACAGAAGTGTGTCACAGCATAAGGTCATTGTTTGGATTAATGTGTATTTATGTGCTGATTTGGCAGACCTGAATATAATGAAATGGTTTTAGTATATGAAGAGGATCTGTGCAAAAAAAGTAAGAATTTATCTGCTGGATCCCTTCCTGCTGTCTGTCAAATATCATTATAATAAAAAAATCAAATGCTTATCTGGGATATTTGATCTCCACAATTCAGATGCGGCAGCCGTCTTGTTGTCTTTCGTAGAAATAATGGTGGCACATCTTATACAGTATATCACAAAAGTGAGTACTCCCCTTTTAGGGGACAACACTGAAGATATGACACACTGGTACAATGTAAAGTCAGTGTACAGCTTTTATAATGGTGCAAATTTGATATGCCCTCTAAATAACTCAATAGAGAAACATTAATGTGAAAACCACCGCAACAAAACTGAATACACCCCTAAGTGAAAATAGCCAAATTGTGCTCAATTAGACATTTTCTTTCCTTGGTGTCCTGTGACTCATTAGTGTTACAAGGTCTCAGGTGTGATAAATTTGGTGTTATATCACACACTCACATACTGTTCACTGGAAGTTCAACAAAAAGAATTGTTGCTCCACATAAAGAATTGGCTAGGCATAGACTATGAGAATATTGACAACACCCTGAAACTGAGCAGCAGCAAAATGGCCAAGACCATACAGCGATTCAGTAAGACAGGTTTCACTCAGAAAAGCCCTCAGCATGGTCGACCAAAGAAGTTGAGTGCACGTGCTCAGCGTCATATCCAGAGGTTGTCTTTTTAAATAGACATATGAGTGCTGCCAGCAATGCTGCAGAGGTTACAGTGGTGGGGTCAGCCTTTCGGTGTTCAGACCATACATCACACACTGCAATAAATTGGTCTGCATGGCTATTATCCCAGAAAGAAGCCTCTTCTAAAGATGATGCACAAGAATGCCTGCAAACAGTTTGCTAAAGACAAGCAGACTAGGCACATGGATTACTGGAACCATATTCTGTGGTCTGATGAGACTAATGTAAACTAATTTGGTTCAGTAGGTCTCAAGCGTATGTGGAGGAAACCAGGTGGGAAGTACAAAGACAAGTGTGTCTTGCCTCTGCGCAGTTCGGATCAACAGAAATCAACTTATAGTCCCCTAGGGGGACTAGTAAAATAAAATAAAAAAAAAAAGTTTTAAATTTTTTTTTCTAAAACAAATAAAAATCCTAAAAGTTCAAATCAACCCCCCCCCCGCATTCGCCCTATTGAAAATGAAACCATAGAAAATTAAAAATATACACACATTGGTATTGCCGCATTCAGAAATGCCCAGTCTATCAAATATAAAACCAATTAACCTGATCGGTAGACTGCGCAGCGACAAAAAAAATTCCAAATGACAACATTTTTTTTTGGTGGTCGCAAATTTTGCACAAAATGCAGTATTACGCGATCAAAATGGCGCATTTCTCAAAAATCATACTGTTAATAACGTCAACTCAAGTCACAAAAAATAAGCAGTGACTGAGCCCCATATCCCGAAAAATGAGACCGCTACGGGTCCCGGAAAATGTCGCAAAAAGGCGCCCCTTTTTTTTGACAAACTTCTGAATTTTTTTCACGCCTTAGGTAAAAGTAAACCATGTTCGGTGTCTACGAACTTCTACCGACCTGGGGCTTCACATCGACACAGCAGTTTTACCATATAGTGAACACTGTGTATAAAATACCCCCAAAACAATTATGCAATCGTACTTTTTTTTGCAATTTTTCCGCACTTGAAAATTTTTTGCCGTTTTCCAGTACACTATATGGTAAAACTCATGGTCTCATTTAAAAGTACAACTTGTGCCACAAAAAAAACAAGACCTCATATGGCAAGATTGCTGAAAAAATAAAAAATTTACGGCTCTCTGAAGAAGGGGAGCAAAAACAAAAGCGAAAATTGGAAAATCTTCCGGTCATGAAGGGGTTATGGCAGTGCTTGAAAATAATGATGGCCACACAAAATACTGACACTGTGCACAATATGGCCATTTGCACTTAGGAGTGTACTCACTTTTGTTGCAAGCGGTTTTGATATTAATGGCTGTGTCTTGAATTTACAGAGCACACCACATTTACACTGTTATACCACATACACATGGACTACTTTACATTGTATCAAAGTGTCAGATCTTCAGTTTTGCTCCATGAAAAGATACCAAATATATACAATAATGTTAGGGGTGTACTCATAAATTGCCCAAGAGTTAGTGTGTGATATGGTTAAATTAGATTGTGAGCCACGTTGGTACTGATCTGTGTGCATTGCTGCTGCTGAACATGTTCCCACAGTGTAAGTAATATATCGAAACATGAAGGCTTCACATGACAAGATCAGTATGTATAATCCCTCGTCCTCTGCTTGCAGTACTCAGCAAACAGCTGTTGCCAAAAATTCCGTAAAGGGAATCTGTCACAGGCTTTTTGACACTTAATCTGAGAGCGGTATAATGTAGGAGTAGAGATACAGTAATGTGGCACTTACTGGGATAATTGCTGCTGTTTTGATAATATTACAGTTTTATCAGCAGCAGATTATCACTAGGACTAGTAAACGTGCTACCAGATAGTCCCACTCCACCCCCTTTACTGATTGACAGCTTTCTGCCTATGCACAGTAAACACGGATAGCTGCCAATCATTGGTGTTGTCAGGGTTTCACTGAGCTTAGCATTCAAAGAACTGGTAGATCTGCAACAGTGAATTTATCAAAACTCCAAGCTTCAGTAAGTGCACATTGCTGCAAATCAGGTTCTTTGCCCCTACATCATACTGCTCTTAGATTGGGCACCTAAAACATGGCGATGATTCCTTGTAATAAAGAAGGAATAAATAATTACATTGGGACAATCTACTAGAATTTTCCTTTTAAACATTTTTGGACTCTGATGTATCCAAAAGCTGTGCCTCATTAAAGGAAGCCTGTCACCCCTAAATTTGCAGTTAAAGAGGTTGTCCACTACTTTAACATTGATGGCCTGTCCAACACCTGGCACTCCTGCAGATCAGATGTTCTCGGTGCCGGCGTCACGGGACCGGAAATACTCAGTTTTGGAGCTGCCCAGTCATCTGATAGTGACCATTGCCGGGTACTGCATATCCACCTCCCATTCAAATCCATAGGAGGCGGATGTGGAGTTCACGGCCGCAACCACTATGAGAAGACCGGGCAGCTCTGGAACTGAGCACCAAGAAAAAGTGACTGGCGGTGGTGACCGATCAGACATTGATGACATATCCTAAAGATAAGCCGTCAAACTTTAACTAGTAGACAACGTCTTTAATGTGCCTAAACATTGTTAAAGGGCACCTAGTAAGCATGTATAGCATAGCTTAATATTTAATTAAAACTGAACTTTTAATATGCATATGAGGGTGCTTTGGTGCACACTTGGCGTGGCCTAGACCTTGGTGCACTCTTATGCCCTCCTATTTGAAAAATAAAGCCGGAACCTTATATTAATTGAATTGCCACGGGTGCACTGAAGCTGCTTCATTTGCATATCAAATATAAGTTGCTTTTAATTAAATGTTAAGTCCAGGTATACTTACCTAGTGGGATGTAAATAGGGCTAGATGCCCTCTATAAATGTTTAGATATCTTAATTGCTATTTTGTAGATGACAAACTCCCTTTAATTATTTTTTTCTCTTTTTGCTAAATCCAATCCTGCTTCCCAGCAATACTTGATAAAAGTATGATAATGATCTGATCAGCTCAATTACTGTGCCGTATGATCTCTTATTGGTTCCTATTGTCACCTTCTTTAAATCAAGTGTCTCCTTCTTGCTTCATAATAATGCTGCTTTCAGTGTTTTCCTCCATGGTGGGCTATGAAATCAATAGTGTGACCGTGTGACCTACGAGAACATTGATTGATTGTAATGTAACAGTGTTTGACTAGAGAGTCCTGAGATTAAACGAATTGAGAAAATCTCTAGTGTTACTCAGACCTTTGAATTCCCATTTTCAAGAGTCTTAGATCTAAGTTCCAGATTTCTTAATAAAATACAATTCAATCCCGTACCTAAGTCTTGGTAGTTATCTGTTCCTTTTGCAGTCAAAGTAAAAGATACTTTCATCAAAGACAATTAAGCGGCTGCACAGTGCCGCCAATATCACCTGCTTAGACTTGACCTTAAGGCTATGTGCACACGTTGCATTTTTTTCCGCGGAAATGCTGCGTTTTGAACTGCAGCGTAACTGCATGCGTTCAGCTTCCCCAGCAAAGTCTGAGAAAGCCGAAAAATCAATGCACACGCTGCGTTTGTAAACGCAGCGTTTTGGATGCCCAAAAATCGCTGCGGAAAGAAAAGCAGCATGTCACTTCTTTGGTGCATTGTAGCTTCGTTCTCCACCCATTGAAATGAATGATGTGGGTCACAACGCAACCAAAATGCCCTTGGACTGCATTTTTGTTGCTTTCCGCATGCTTTTTTGACAAGCAAAACACAGGTATTTTCAGTCTCTGTCAATGTCTGTCAATTTCTGTCTGTGGATGTCGGTGAATCTCCCTCTGTCGGTCGGTCTCTTTCTCTGTCGGTCGGTCTCTCTGTCTCTGTCCCTCTCCCTGTCCGTCGGTCAGTCTCTCCCCCTCTCTCATACTCCCTGTTCCCCGATCACCGGCGTGGCGCTGCACGGTGTTCACACTGTTACGGCGGCTTTTCCTCTTTTGAAAATGCCGGCCGCTCATTATTCAATCTCGTATTCCCTGCTTTCTCCGCCCACCGGCGCCTATGGTTGCAGTCAGACACGCCCCCACGCTGAGTGACAGCTGTCTCACTGCAACCAATCACAGCCGCCGGTGGGCGGGTCTATATCGTGCAGTAAAATAAATAATTTTAAAAAAATGATGTGCGGTCCCCCCAACTTTTATACCAGCCAGGGTAAAGCCACACGGCTGAAGGCTGGTATTCTCAGGATGGGGAGCTTCACATTATGGGGAGCCCCCCAGCCTAACAATATCAGCCAGCAGCCGCCCGGAATTGCCGCATCCTTTAGATGCCACAGTCCCGGGACTCTACCCGGCTCATCCCGAATTGCCCTGGTGTGGTGGCAAACTGGGTAATAAGGAGTTAATGGCAGCAGCCCATAGCTGCCACTAAGTCCTATGTTAATCATGGCAGGCGTCTATGAGACACATTCCATGATTAACCTGTAAGTGAAAGTAAATAAACACATACACCCGAAAAAATCCTTTATTTGGAATAAAAGACAAAAAAAACCATCCTCTTTCACCACTTTATTAAAATCCCCAAATACCCCTCCAGGTCCGGCGTAATCCAGGGGTCCCGCGATGCATCCAGCTCTGCTACATGAAGCTGACAGGAGTGGCCGTAGAACACCGCCGCTCCTGTGAGCACCACGCAGCAACTGAAGTGAATCGCGCTGTCAGCGGGGACGTCACTGAAGTAATGCCGGTGTGTGTGCGTTGATGATGAGGGCTGTAGTGTCGGGATGTGTGCGGGGATGTCGGCGGTAATGTCAGGATGTGTGTGGGGATGTCGGCGGTAATGTCGGGATGTAGGCGGTAATGTTGGGATGTGTGCGAGGATGTCGGCGGTAATATCGGAATGTGTGCGGGGATGTAGGCGGTAATGTCGGGATGTGTGCGGGGATGTCTGGATGTGTGCGGGGATGTTGGTGGTAATATCGGGATGTAAGCGGTAATGTCAGGATGTGTGCAGGGATATCGGCAGTAATGTCAGGATGTGTGAGGGGATGTCGGTGGTAATGTCGGGATGTGTGCGGGGATGTCGGTGGTAATGTCGGGATGCGTGCGGGGATGTAGGCGGTAATGTCGGGATGTGTGCGTGGATGTCGGCGGTAATGTCGGGGTGTGTGCGGTGATGTAGGCGGTAATGTCGGGATGTGTGTGGGGATATCAGCGGTAATGTCGGGATGTCGGCGGTAATGTCGGGATGTGTGCGGGGAAGATGATAATCAAGCTGCCACACACAGACAGAGCCGCGGTATGACAATGAAGTTGGGTGCAGTTCACCCGAGTTCATTCTCATCGTGCGACTCTGTCTGTGTCTGCTGTCAGCCGGCATGTAGCAGAGCTGAATTGCCGGCGGAACGCACTGTAAAAAATGCATCCAAAACGCATAGAAAAAGCATCCAAAATGCATGCGTTGTGGATGCATTTTATTTTATAAACGTAGTGTCCAGTCTGCCAGAGGGTGCGTTCTTTTCTGCACTGCAGAGAACGCAACGTGCGCGCATAGCCTAAGTCTCAGGTCAGGTGTAAGGTGTAAGCCCGCAAGGGTAGGGCCCTCTTCCCTCTGTACTAGTCTGTCTACTGTAACTTGTGTATGTATTCTGTATGTAACCCCTTCTCATGTACAGCACCATGGAATTAATGGTGCTCTATAAATAAATAATAATAATAAGAAAGGTGTGCAAGCAAGATTGGAAAGGATGAAGGAATGGGATTGGGGGTGGTGAGAACGGGAACAAGACAGAGGTCAGGAGGAGAAAGAAAGAGCATGGAATCATAACAGAAACAAAAAAATAGAGACCGGAGATCGTGACAAGAATAGAGACCATGGGAGTGATCGGAGCAAGTATTACAGCCAATCAAGGTTTATATATATATATATATATATATATATATATATATATATATATATATATATATATATATATATATATATATATATATAATGTGTATGTGTGTGTGTGTGTGTACAGTTAGGTCCAGAAATATTTGGACAGTGACACAATTTTCGCGAGTTGGGCTCTGCATGCCACCACATTGGATTTGAAATGAAACCTCTACAACAGAATTCAAGTGCAGATTGTAACGTTTAATTTGAAGGTTTGAACAAAAATATCTGATAGAAATTGTAGGAATTGTACACATTTCTTTACAAACACTCCACATTTTAGGATCATGTGCCGTTCCCTTTCTTCTCCAAACTTTTTTCTTCCCATCATTCTGGTACAGGTTGATCTTGGTCTCATCTGTCCATAGAATACTTTTCCAGAACTGAGCTGGCTTCATGAGGTGTTTTTCAGCAAATTTAACTCTGGCCTGTCTATTTTTGGAATTGATGAATGGCTTGCATCTAGATGTGAACCCTTTGTATTTACTTTCATGGAGTTTTCTCTTTACTGTTGACTTAGAGACAGATACACCTACTTCACTGAGAGTGTTCTGGACTTCAGTTGATGTTGTGAACGAGTTCTTCTTCACCAAAGAAAGTATGCGGCGATCATCCACCACTGTTGTCATCCGTGGACGCCCAGGCCTTTTTGAGTTCCCAAGCTCACCAGTCAATTCCTTTTTTCTCAGAATGTACCCGACTGTTGATTTTGCTACTCCAAGCATGTCTGCTATCTCTCTGATGGATTTTTTCTTTTTTTCAGCCTCAGGATGTTCTGCTTCACCTCAATTGAGAGTTCCTTAGACCGCATGTTGTCTGGTCACAGCAACAGCTTCCAAATGCAAAACCACACACCTGTAATCAACCCCAGACCTTTTAACTACTTAATTGATTACAGGTTAACAAGGGTGACGCCTTCAGAGTTAATTGCAGCCCTTAGAGTCCCTTGTCCAATTACTTTTGGTCCCTTGAAAAAGAGGAGGCTATGCATTACAGAGCTATGATTCCTAAACCCTTTCTCCGATTTGGATGTGAAAACTCTCATATTGCAGCTGGGAGTGTGCACTTTCAGCCCATATTATATATATATAATTGTATTTCTGAACATGTTTTTGTAAACAGCTAAAATAACAAAACTTGTGTCACTGTCCAAATATTTCTGGACCTAACTGTATATACAGTGCTGGCCAAAAGTATTGGCATTCCTGCAATTCTGTCAGATAATACTCCGTCTTTTCTTGAAAATGATTGCAATCAAATTCTTTGGTATTATCTTCATTTATTTTTGCTTGCAATGAAAAAACACAAGAGAATGAAACAAAAATCAAATCATTGGTTATTTCACACAAAACTCAAAAAATGGGCCAGACAAAAGTATTGGTGGCACCCTTAAGCGGGCTTTACACGCTACGACATCGCTAATGCGAAGTCGTTGGGGTCACGGAATTTGTGACGCATATCCGGCCGCATTAGCGATGCCGTTGCGTGTGACACCTATGAGCGATTTTGCATCGTCGCAAAAACGTGCAAAATCGCTCATTGGTGACATGGGGGTCCATTCTCGAATATCGTTGGAGCTGCAGGTACGAAGTAGTTTGTCGCTCCTGCGGCATCACACATCGCTCCGTGTGACGCCGCAGGAACGAGGAACCTCTCCTTACCTGCCGCCGGCCCCAATGCGAAAGGAAGGAGGTGGGCGGGATGTTACGTCCCGCTCATCTCCGCCCCTCCGCTTCTATTGGGCGGCCGCTCAGTGACGTCGCTGTGACGCTGCACGGACCGCCCCCTTAGAAAGGAGGTGGTTCGCCGGTCACAGCGACGTCACAGGGAAGGTATGTGTGACGGGTCCGGCCGATGCTGTGCGACACGGGCAGCGATTTGCCCGTGTCGCACAACCGATGGGGGCGGGAACGCATGCTAGCGATATCGGTATCGATATCGCAGCGTGTAAAGCGGCCTTAAGCCTAATACTTGGTTGCACAACCTTTAGCCAAAATAACTGCGAACAACCGCTTCCGGTAAGCATTAATGAGTTTCTTACAATGCTCTGCTGGAATTTTAGACCGTTCTTCTTTGGCAAACTGCTCCAGGTCCCTGAGATTTGAAGGGTGCCTTCTCCAAACTGCCATTTTGAGATCTCTCCACAGGTGTATTGTGGGATTCAGGTCTGGACTCATTGCTGGCCACTTTAGTAGTCTCCAGTGCTTTCTATCAAACCATTTTCTAGTGCTTTTTGAAGTGTGTTTTGGGTCATTCTCCTGCTGGAAGAGCCATGACCTCTGAGGAAGACCCAGCTTTCTCACACTGGGCCCTACATTATGCTGCAAAATTTGTTGGTAGTCTTCAGACTTCATAATGCCATGCACACGGTCAAGCAGTCCAGTGCCAGAGGCAGCAAAGCAACCCCAAAACATCATGGAACCTCCGCCATGTTTGACTGTAGGGACCATGTTCTTTTCTTTGAATGACTCTTTTTTTTCATTGATTCACCGAAAAGGAAATAATTTCAAAGAAGAAAAATCAAAAAACTCACTACAAAAAAGCCACCAGCCAACTCAGGTCAAAAATGGCAAATGCACTAGCAGGATGCAGCCGGACCCCCATGATAAAAGGTATGGGTAACCCAGGTGCAGAATACCGATGAGACAGCCACTGTCAACCTACCAAGCTATGGTGGGGTTGGCAGCTGGTATTAAACTTGCACACTAATAGGTTTTAACATAAGGCACCAGTCACACAGATATGTGCAATGCATCCTGCTAGTGCATTTGCCAAAGCATCCTGCTAGTGCATTTGCCATTTTTGACCTGAGTTGGCTGGTGGCTTTTTTGTGCTGAGTTTTTTTGATTTTTCCTCTTTGAAATTATGTCCTTTTCGGGGAATCAATTTGAATATAGTGTAGGGACTCGTAAGCGTGAGGACCCTTGACGTTTGGGTTACGAGCTTATGTATTTTGGCCAAAATATGGACCAATACCTCACATTTATTATCATTTTACTATATATCATTATGTATTGCACAATTTCTGCGGGATGCAGCCGAGTCATCTGGGTGTCTTTCCTGTGTGCTAGTGCACTTATAGTGCTGGGCAGCCCGCCTGATCTAATAGAAGGGTGTCATCAATAGGCTGTGAGCCGGACACTGTGCATTGCACATATCTGCGTGACTGGTGCCCTATGTTAAAACCTATTAGTGTGCAAGTTTAATATCCAGCAGCCACCCCCTTCATGGCTTGGTAGGTTGAGAGTGGCTGTCTCATCGGTATTCTGCACCTGGGTTACCCATACCTTTTATCATGGTGGGGCCGGCTGCATCCTGCTAGTGCATTTGCCATTTTTGACCTGAGTTGGCTGGTGGCTTTTTTGTGGTGAGTTTTTTTGATTTTTCCTTTTTTTTTTTCCCTGTAAACTCTGTTGATGGCTTTTCCTAAAAAGTTCTACTTTTGTCTCATCTGACCAGAGAACATTCTTCCAAACGTTTAGTCTTTCTCAGGTAAGTTTTGGCAAACTCCAGCCTGGCTTTTTTATGTCTCTGGGTAAGAAGTGGGGTTCTTCCTGGGTATCCTACCATACAGTCCCTTTTCATTCAGACGCCGACGGATAGAACGGGTTGATATTGTTGTACCCTCGGACTGCAGGGCAGCTTGAACTTGTTTGGATGTTAGTCGAGGTTCTTTATCCACCATTTGTACAATCTTGCATTGAAATCTCTCATCAGTTTTTCTTTTCCTTCCACATCTAGGGAGGTTAGCAACAGTGCCATGGGCTTTAAACCTCTTGATGACACTGCGCACCGTAGACAGAGGAACTTTCAGGTCTTTGGAGATGGACTTGTAGCCTTGAGATTGCTCATGCTTCCTCACAATTTGGATTCTCAAGTCCTCAGACAGTTCTTTGGTCTTCTTTCTTTTCTCCATGCTCAATGTGGTACACACAAGGACACAGGACAGAGGTAGAGTCAACTTTAATCCATGTCAACTGGCTGCAAGTGTGATTTAGTTATTGCCAACACCTGTTATGTGCCACAGGTAAGGCTGGGTTCACACATAGCGACAGTGACAACGACGTCGCTGTTACGTCACCATTTTCTGTGATGTAACAGCGACCTTGTAAGTCGCTGTTATGATCGCTGCTTAGCTGTCAAACACAGCGACGCAGCAGCGATCATAACGTCGCTACATGTGCAGAGAGCAGGGAGCCGCGCACACTGCTTAGCGCTGGCTCCCTGCTCTCCTAGCTACAGTACACATCGGGTTAATTAACCCGATGTGTACTGCAGCTACATGTGCAGAGAGCAGGGAGCCGCGCACACTGCTTAGCGCTGGCTCCTTGCTCTCCTAGCTACAGTACACATCGGGTTAATTAACCCGATGTGTACTGCAGCTACATGTGCGGAGAGCAGGGAGCCGCGCACACTGCTTAGCGCTGGCTCCTTGCTCTCCTAGCTACAGTACACATCGGGTAACCAGGGAAAGGGCTTCCCTTGGTTACCCGATGTTTATCTTGGTTACAGCTTACCGCAGCTGCCAGACGCCGGCTCCTGCTCCCTGCTCGCTTCATTTCTTCGCTCTCTCACTGTCACACACAGCGATGTGTGCGTCACAGCGGGAGAGCGCCTTTGAAGAAAACGAACCAGTGTCACACACAGCGAGATCGCTAATGAGGTCACTGTTGCGTCACCAAAACCATGACGTAGCAGCGATTTCGGTAGCGATGTGAAGCACCCCTAAGTTACAGGTGCTGTTAATTACACAAATTAGAGAAGCATCACATGATTTTTCAAACAGGGCCAATACTTTTGTCCACCCCCTTTTTATGTTTGGTATGGAATTATATCCAATTTGGCTTGATGACAATTTTTTTTTTTCTCCATTGAAGACAAATTAAATGAAGAAAGAATTTGTGATTGCAATCATTTTCAAGAAGAAACTGAGTATTATCTGACAAATGCAGGGGTGCCAATACTTTTGGCCAGCACTGTACATGTCTGTGTGTATACTGTATGTGTGTGTCCATATATTTATATTTCTTGGTTTCAAAAACTCCTGTGCTGCCCCCAGCTGCCTTTTTGTTTTCTTTCAAGTAAAGCTACAAAAAAAAAACCCCTGTACTTTATTCAAGTTTGTTTTTCTTAAAACAAACTGTAGTCGAGGAAAAGGGGTTTTCCTAAACCAAAATATCCATTTAAGGTTGAATAGTAGGAGCAGTATGATTTACTACTATTTATGAAAATGTATCGTAGCATATATTATTCGTAGAAGCACCTCAACTCTGCTCAATATTAAGTGGTATAATTAATATGATAATAAATTATATTAAATAGTAGTAACATAATAATATTGAGCACATTTAAGTTCAACCTGTTGGTTTGGCCTTCTACAACAGTCAGGGTTTCTCACGTGACTCCTTGGGAAAATTAATTGCCCCCTTTTCTGTATGTTGTATTTAAGGAGACACTAAACTTAGAAGGTTGGGTGGTGGCCATGCTTGTGTGCTGAGAGGAGGTGAGGAAAAAGAGTTCATGGAAACTTAATAATTTATCCTGAGAGAATCCCACACTATACCCCCATGTGAACCACTCCCACCCATCTGTAGAGGGCTGGGGGCATATACATCACAGGAGACACTGGGGGCATATACATCACAGGAGTTGCTGGGGACCTATACACCACTGGGGAGGGCTGGGGGCATATTCATTACAGAAAGCACTGGAGGCATATACATCATAGGAGGGGCTGGGGCATATACATCACATGAGGGGATGGGGCATATATATCACTGGAGACGCTGGGGGATATACATCACTGGGTAGGCTAGAGGGCATAGACGTCACTGGGGGTATATATATTACTGGAGATATATATCACTAGAGGGCACAGACAGCACTATGGGGCACATAAAGCACTGGAGACACATACATCTTTGCAGGGTGTATACATCAGTGGGGGGGCACATACATCACTTGGGGACACAGACAGCACTGGGGGGTATATATATCAGTAGGGGGCATATACAGCACAAGGATGCATGTACAGTACTAGGGACGCTGTGGCTGCTGCTTCTCTTCTAAGGTCTGTGGGACAGGAGCGCATTGCGAGATAACCCCACCCATAAAGCCACAAACTATATCCTCAGTATGCTGGCACTGGCCAGCTTGAGGACCTTATCCTTCGGTGTATGAGCACACAGCATTTAGTAGTGACACCACGTGCGCATGTTTGCAGCGCACATAGGGCTCTAAAGTGCTGGCAGCCAGGTGAAAGAGTTAGGCCGCGCTCACATCGGCGGGATTTTGCCACAAAACCGGATCCGTCACAAATGCATTTCAGCTCCGTTAATTTCCTATGAAACTGTAGCAACATGCTGTTGCGTGCATCGCGCGCAACCGCATGTGACCACATCCCGCTGCGACTTCATTGGAGATGAACTGAGCTGAAACGAATTTGTACCGGATCCGGCCCTACGGCAAAATACCGCTGATGTGAGCAGTGCCTTAGTTCAGTGTTTGAATAATACTATCCTGATGGAAAAAAAAATCTACACAAAAAGGGGAGCAATTTCCAAAATTGGAAAACAATGGAGGATTGGATAAGATTTTCAGCAGTGGTATTAGAGGAGTTGGCTAACGATGGGGATTTTAACGGTTTGGTTCTCAGATTGACATATATATTAAAAGAGGGTTAGCTGGAAGAGTCTGATATGGTAGTGTTCGAAATAATTTTTTATCCATCTTAATTTGCATTGGAGAATGCTCACAACAATGAGGAGTGATGGGGAGTGAAGGTTTGGAGTTATTGGTGTAATGTTCACTTGTGTACACTTTAATGCAAATATAATACTTTTCTCTCAATGTAAGATGTGAAATGTTAGAAATATATTTAATAAAAGATTTATTTTATAAAAAGAAAAAAAAAAACTTTCAAAGCTGTGTTCACTGTATCAGAACCTGCATTTCAAATTCGGTGCTGTTTGATGGAAGAAATCGTGCTGAAGTTCCTGGCATCTGATCTGAAAAGATGGTTGTAGTTCATAAATAGTTTACACATCTAAAGAGTTGTATGTATTCCCTCAATATAGACAAGCCTTTTGACCACACACATTATTTTACTGTGGCCACAATGGTATCCTGCAACTTACAAAACAGACCACCACCACATATATATTAGAGCTCACACTAAAGGGTGCTTTACACACTGCGACATCGCTACCGATATATCGTCGGAGTCACGTCGTTAGTGACGCACATTCGGCGTCGGTAGCGACATCGCAGCGTGTGACACCAAGGAGCAACGATCGCAAAATCGTTCAAAAACAGTGATCGTTGACACGTTGCTCCTTTCCTTAATATCGCTGCTGCCACAGGTACAATGTTAGTCGTTCCTTTCGGCAGCACACATTGCTATGTGTGACACCGCAAGAACGACGAACATCTCCTTACCTGCGTCCACCGGCAATGCGGAAGAAAGGAGGTGGGCGCTCATCTCTGCCCCTCCGCTTCTATTGGCCGGCCGCTTAGTGATGCTGCAGTGACGTCACTATGACGCCGAACGCACCTCTCCCTTGAGGGAGGGATTTTTCGGTGGTCACAGCGACATCACTGACAAGGTATGTGCGTGTGACGCTGCCGTAGCGTTAATGTTCGCTACGGCAGCGAGCACCAAATGTCGCACGAACAACGGGGGCGGGTGCTATCAC
This sequence comes from Anomaloglossus baeobatrachus, assembly GCF_048569485.1. Lineage (NCBI taxonomy): Eukaryota > Metazoa > Chordata > Amphibia > Anura > Aromobatidae > Anomaloglossus > Anomaloglossus baeobatrachus. The sequence continues at coordinate 140,986,367 of NC_134357.1, read as the reverse complement.
GCTCGACATTGCTAGCAATCGCTGGCGATGTCGCAGCATGTAAAGCACCCTTAAGGCTATGTTCACACTTGGATAGGACCCTCCCATTAAAATGATATCCTCCCAAATGGAAACCAAATGGACGTCATTAGATTGATTGGGGATTGTGTGTTGTTGGGATTCCCTATAGCAGGGGTCCTCCACTCCAGCCCTCAAGGGCCGCCACAGTGCATGTTTTTAGGGTCTCATTAGTATTGCACAGGTGGAAGAATCATCCTTGAGGACTGGAGTTGGGGACCCCTGCCCTACAGGATAGATGTATTTTTTCCAGGAGTTACATTTTTCTGTTCCTATAACAGAATAGATACATGAGTAGTAGAATAGGAGTAGTCGCGCTGTTGTTAGATTTTTAGATTCAAGAAATCCAGAGAACATTACATAGCATTTGACCATATGATTTATTCTTTACTCATTTCTATGTTAGTTGAACTAACTTCACCAGGAGAACCACAATAGTGAACTGTCTGAGGACTTGAGAACCAAAATTGTTGAAAAATATCAACAATTTCAAGGTTACAAGTCAATCTCCAACGATTTTTATGTTCCTTTGTACACAATGTGCAACATATTCAAGAAGTTTACAACACATGGCACTGTAGCTAATTTCCCTGGACATGGACAGCAGAGAAAAATTGAGGAAAGGTTGCAACGCAGGATAGTCCAGATGGTTGATAAGCAAAGTTCCGAAACATTGATGCTGTTCTCCAGTCTCAAGGTGCATTAGTGTCAGCATAATCAACTATCAGTTGACATTTAAATGAAATGAAACGCAATGGAGGAGACCCAGGAGGACCCCATTGCTGAGACAAAGACGTACAAAATTTAGAATCCAGTGTGCCAAATTTTATGTGAGTACGCCAAAATCCTTCTGGGAAAGCATCTTGTGGACAGATGAGACCAAGATAGAGCTTTTTGGTAAAGCACATAATTTGTCTGTTTACTGAAAACAGAAAGAGGCCTAAAAGGAAAAGAACATAGTACCTACAATCAAACATGGTGGAGGTTCAAAGATGTTTTGGGGATATTTTGCTGGCACTGGGTGCCTTGACTGTGTGCAAGGCATCTTGAAATGTGAAGATTACCAAAGGATTTTGGTCACAATGTAGAGCCCAGTGTCAGAAAGCTGGGTTTGTATCCTAAGTCATGGGTCTTCCAGCAGGACAATGACCCCAAACATTATTCAAGAAGCACTCAGAAATGGATGGCACAAGGTGCTGGAGACCTCTGAAATTGCCAGCAATTAGTCTAGATTTAATCCCATTGAACCTGTGGAGAGATCTTAAAATTGCTGTTGGGAGATGGCACCGTTCAAATATGAAAGACCTGGAGCAGTTTGCAAAAGAATAGTGGTCTAAAATTCCAGTTGAGAGGTGTAAGAGGCTTGTTGATGGCTATAGAAAGTGATTGATTGCAATTATTTATTTCTAAGAATGTGCAAACAAATATTACATTGAGGATGCCAACAATTTTGGAGTTTTGTGTGAAATTATGTCCAATTTTGTATGTTTTTATGCTGAGTTCAATTAACTTCTTTTAATTATCCACTGTAAACTAACACTTCTGTTTTTATTCCTTAGCTCCTCAGAGAAACTTTGAAATTGCTTTTAAAATGTTTGATCTGAATGGAGATGGAGAAGTTGACATGGAGGAGTTTGAACAGGTGAGTAAATGTTTCGTCCATGTATAACAATCTGTTTTAGCTTGTGTTGTCCACTTTTTTTTTCCTTTTTTCCTTTTTTTTTTTTTTTCTCCTTCATTTTATAAAGTTTATAGTACCATTTACCGTCTTCCAGAACGTATAGTTAGCATAATGAAAGTGCTCTATAATAACTCAGTATTATATTTCAGTAATCACCCAAACATTTTAGCATCCCAGATAGAATTGCCAAAAAAAAAAACATTTTTATGATGGTTTTTTTTGTTGTCATTCTGCTAGTGTAAACCATTAACCTATTATTTTGTCCACACTGGTTTTCGTTTAACTCCTCCCAATAAATACTGACTTCTGATAGACAGACAGTCCATCAAGTTTAATATGAGGTATCATGTTAGATAAAAACAACAACAGTGTAGTCTATTCTCTTCTATATGTCTGTGAAAAGTACCAGCGTCCTTTGAGAAGAAATGATGTTGTGATGAGTTTGAGCACCCCTGGTCAAAATTACTGTTATTGCGAACAGTTAAGCAAGTTGAAGATTAAATGATATCTAAAAGGCATAAAGTTAAAGATGACACATTTACTTTTTTATTTTAGGCAAACATTTTTTTTCATCTTTTACTTTTAAAAATTACGAAAAGGAAAATAGGCCGATGCAAAAGTTTGGGCACCCTATGAGATTTGTGTACACCAATAACTTTGACCGAGGTTTCAGAGCTTAATTAGCCTGTTAGGGTTATGTCTTGTTCCCTATCTTTGGCTGGATTCACACATAGCGACAGCGACAACGACGTCGCTGTTACGTCACCATTTTCTGTGACGTAACAGCGACCTTGTAAGTCGCTGTTATGATCGCTGCTTAGCTGTCAAACACAGCGACACAGCAGTGATCATAACGTTGCTAGATGTGCAGAGAGCAGGGAGCCGCGCACACTGCTTAGCACTGGCTCCTTGCTCTCCTAGCTACAGTACACATCGGGTTAATTAACCCGATGTGTACTGCAGCTACATGTGCAGAGAGCAGGGAGCCGCGCACACTGCTTAGCGCTGGCTCCCTGCACTCCTAGCAACAGTACACATCGTGTTAATTACTTGATGTGTACTGCAGCTACATGTGCAGAGAGCAGGGAGCCGGCACTGGCAGCGAGAGCGGCGGAGGCTGGTAACGAAGGTAAATATCGAGTAACCAGGGAAAGGGCTTCCCTTGGTTACCCGATGTTTATCTTGGTTACAGCTTACCGCAGCTGTCAGACGCCGGCTCCTGCTCCCTGCTCGCTTCATTTCGTCGCTCTCTCGCTGTCACACACAGCAATGTGTGCGTCACAGCGGGAGAGCGCCTTTGAAGAAAACGAACCAGGGCTGTGTGTAACGAGCAGCGATCTCACAGCTGGGGCCAGATCGCTGCTCAGTGTCACACACAGCGAGATCTGCTAATGAGGTCACTGTTGCGTCACCAAAACCGTGACGTAGCAGCGATTTCGGTAGCGATCTCGCTATGTGTGAAGCACCCCTTAGTTAGGAAAGGCCAAGTGATGCAGATTTCACAGTTTTATAAAACCTCAGCCTCCTCTAACCTTGTGCCAAAAAACAGCAGCCATGGGTTCTTCTAAGCAGTTGCCTAGCACTCTGAAAATGGTGAAGGCTCACAAAGAAGAAGGCTATAAGAAGATAGCAAAGCGTTTTCAAGTTGCCCTTTCCTCACTTCGAAATGTAATTAAAAAATGGCAGCTAAAAGGAACAATGGAGGTCAAGATAAGGTCTGGAAGACCAAGCAAAATGTCTGTGAGAGCTGCTCGTAATATTACTAGAGAGGCAAATCAGAACTCCCATTTGACTTCAAAAGACCTTCAGGAAGACTTAGCAGAATCTGGAGTTGTGGTGCATTGTTCTATTGTTCAGAGACACCTGCACAAATATGGTCTTCATGGAAGAGTCATTAGAAGAAAAGCTGTCCTGTGTCCTCAGCATAAAATTCAACTTTAGAAGTATGCAAAGAACATCTAAACATATGTGATGCATTTTGGAAACGAGTCCTGTGGATGGATGAGGTTAAAATAAACTCTTTGGGCCACAATGATCAAAGGTATGTGTGGAGAAAAAAGGGCACAGAATTTGAGGAAAAAAAACATCTCACCAACCATTAAGCATGGGGTGGATCAATCATGCTTTAGGGTTGTATTGCAGTTAATGGCACGGGGAACACTTTATGGGTAGAGGGATGAATGAATTCAATGAAATTTAAACTAATTCTTAATGCAAATATAACACCATCTGTAAATAAGCTGAAGTTGAAAAGAGAATGGCTTCTACAAATAAATAATACTCCTAAACACAGGTCAAAATCCACAATGGACTACCTCAAAAGGCGCAAGCTGAAGTTTTACAATTGCCCTCACAGTCCCCTGATCTGAACATCATTGAAAATCTGTGGCTAGACCTCAAAAGAGCAGTGGATGCAAGACCAGCCAGGAATCTCACAGAACTGGAAGACTTTTCCAAGGAAGATTGGATGAAAATCCTTCAAACAAGAATTAAGACTCTTGGCTGGCTACGAAAAGCTTTTACAAGCTGTGATACTTGCCAAAGGGGTTGGTACTAGGTACTAACCATAAAGGGTGCACAAACCCTTGCAATTGGCCCATTTTCCTTTTTTGTTAATTTTAAAAATATAAAACTTGAGAATAAACTTGTTGGTTTTTTTTCTTGCCTAAAATACAAAGGAAATATTTAATCTTTAACATTATGCCTTTCAGAGATCATTCAATTTTCCACTTGCTTAACGGTTCACGATAACAGTAATTTTTACCAGGAATGCCCAAACGTTTGCATTTCACTGTATGTGCTATAAATTATGGTCATGTATTAAATCATGAATATTTCTCATGGCAAACTCCACCATGTATCTTATGTATTAATGTTACATTTGTATGGGTTTTAATATTTGTGGTTTTATACTCCCACCATTGTATAAAAGCTTAGTGTTAAAGGGGTTATCCGGCTTATTTTCACTTTTTTTTATTAGTTCCCCATTGGGCTACATTGGGGCAGGTAAGTAGATAGTGACCACTTACCTGCCCTGCTGTCAGCCCCTCTCCCCCGGCTCAGAGCGATCATGTGACCGCTCCTGCGCGATTTTGCTGCTTCTGGTTATTTCATGTCAACATGGGCAGGACCATGTTGACATGCAAATCTGGGAACAGCATGTTGCCGTCCTGCTGGGCTTGTACAGTTTGTGAGTCCCCGCCCCCTTCCCTGCACCCTCCCACACATTCCCCCGCACCCGTACTCTCCCCGCAACCTCCCCCGGCACTGCTGTGGGGTCCGTGAGCTGAGGGGAGGGGCCTGGTGGCAGCTGCCCACGGTGTCACCACCAGCACCGGGCCCCCTGCTCAGGGTCGCACATTCAAATGTATCGACATCACAGATGCCGATATATTTGAAAGCACTGATGAGAGGGAGCGCAGCGCTGCTTCTCATCACTGTCCCGCTGTGTCTGACAGTTCAGGACAGCGGTGATGTCACTACTGTGGTGATATATCCAGACCAGACAGCGGACAAACGTGCAGGAGCGGCAGGGACCGAGGAGGGGTAAGTATGTATTCCCTGTGTGTGTGTGTGTGTGTGTGTGTGTGTGTGTGTGTGTGGGTTGCAGAGTCCTATGTGGAGTGCGGTGCAGAGCCATATGTGTGTGTGTGATGTGCAGAGCCATATGTGTGTGTGGTGTGCAGAGCCCGATGTGTGTGTGTGTGTGTGTGATGTGCAGAACCCGATGTGGTGGGGAGTGCAGAGCCCTATGTGTGTGTGCGGTGCAGAGCCATATGTGTGTGTGCGTTGCAGAGCCATATATGTGTGTGGTGTGCAGAGCCCGATGTGGTGGAGAGTGCAGAGCCCTATGTGTGTGTGCGGTGCAGAGCCATAAGTGTGTGTGCGGTGCAGAGCCCGATGTGTTGGGAATGCAGAGCCATATGTGTGTGTGGTGTGCAGAGCCCGATGTGGTGGGGGGTGCAGAGCCCGATGTGGGGCTGTTATTTCCAATGCTAGAGTGATAACAGGTCAGTGCTGGGCAGAATACTGACATGGAATGTGTGTGTGCAGGGGGCGGGGCTGGACAGTGAGGCTGGGCTGTGCCAGCTTTGACTGGGAGGTTTAGCACAGGGAGTTATCATGTTTGCTGGAGCTGAATGTAAACAAAGAGCTGCAGAGAATAAAGTCATAATTCAAGAGGAACAAAAGTTAGAAAACAAAAAATAACAATGTAGGGGTGATTTATATGACAATACAGCACAGATTAGATTAACAAAAATTTTTGAGTTTATGTTGGACAACTCCTTTAAGTCTTTTGTAGTTATTTACTTTTTAATTGGTTATGTTTACCTATTCATTTTTTTGAGCATTAAAGTGATCGCCCACTACTCAGACAACCCCCTTCTCAATCTGTATGTTTCTCCCTTTTAAAATAATAACTCTTAAACTCACCTCTGGTGTCGGCACTGCCTTTCCCGGAATGACAGGTGGAGAAGAATGAAGCGGCCGCTGATTGGCCACAGGGATCACGTAATGTTCTCATTCCGGGAAAGTCCATCCCGACTTCACCGGAACAGTGCTGACATCGGAGGTGTGTATAAGTGGTGTTATTTTAAAAGTAAGAAGCATACAGATTGAGAAGGGCTTTCTCTGAGTAGTGGGCAACCCTTTTAACTGAAGTCAAATTTCTAAGCTTTCCTCAAGCCCTATAGTAGAGATTTTACACATACAGTAGTACTGCAATAAATCTAGGTAGTTCCAGTTTTCAGCTGTCATGATAAACCAACATTGCTTAAATGGAAGATGGTATCATGTTATGAAGTAAGCACTTTGCTCTACTGGATGTGATAATTAGGCTTATTTTAGGGTTGTAGTGAAGGATCCACTCTTAGTACAAATGTATTGATCCACGCTTCTTCTGCACCTTCACACATTCAATTAAGTTCTAAAAACTGATTTGATATATTTTTACTACAATGTTTGATATATGCCTTCTGCTATTAATGTATTTTTAGTACATTAAGTAATCTTTAACGCCAAGTTATGGTTTGTATTTTACCGTGCACTTTTATTGAGGTGTCCTAAACCCCAGAGTAAGAGACCATAGCCCAAATTACACATTTGAAGGGCATCTAAAATGTATTCTAATAGCATTTGTTACAGATGAAGAATTCCTTTTTCTAGGAATCTCTACTGTATGTATTGATTGCACCAATTACCATTATTGATCCTACAACCAGTGTGTTGCATATATTAATGTTGTCTGCCCCACATGATAAATGTACCAGGTCATTACTGATGAAACAGTGAGTCTGCATTTTGTTGTCTTGAATATTAACTCGTAGCCTCTTATCAGGTCAGATGATTGTATTTAAGTAGGAAAACGCCACAAGCATTAAAATAAATTGAATATGCTTAATACCTATAGGTTAACTATCTCTATAACATTTTCCGAATAAAATAAGGTCACACATGTGGAGGTGAGATCCGTGGCATATTATTAGGAAGAATAGTAACCAAACAACTCAAAATGTACTAAAATTACATTTCTGACTTAACAAAAATATATATACCGTATTTTTCGCTTTATAAGACACACCTGATTATAAGACGCACCCCCAAATTTGGTGAAGGAAAAGAGATTTTTTTTTTTTAAATGCTAAACGGGGTCTATCTTATAATGCCAGTGTCCGTCTAACAAATATTATAGGGTATATGTCCCTCGTAGCCCCCCATCCTAAAATTAGCCCCCTTAATCTGGATATGGCCCCCTTATATTGAATATAGACCCCTTGTGCTTGCACACGTCCCCCAGTGATGCCACATGTCCCCCATTGATGGCACACGTCCCCTATTGCTGGCACACATCCACTATTCATGGCACATGTCCCCCTATGCTGGTACGAGTCCCCTATTGCTGGCAACCTGGCACAAGTCTCCTATTGCTGGCACACATCTCCTATTGCTGGCACACATCTCCTATTGCTGGCACACGTCTCCTACAGCTGGCACAGGTCTCCTACAGCTGGCACAGGTCTCGTATGGATGGCACGCGTCCCCCTGTGCTGCCCATGTCCCCCTATGGATGGCACACGTCCCCCTGTGCTGCCTATGGCCCCCTATGGATGGCACACGTTCCCCTGTGCTGCCCATTGCCCATTATTGATGGCAAATTTCCCCCTCTGCTGCCCATGGCCCCCTATGGATGGCACACGTCCCCCTGTGCTGCCTATGGCCCCCTATGGATGGCACACGTCCCCCTGTGCTGCCTATGGCCCCCTATGGATGGCACACGTCCCCCTGTGCTGCCCATGGCCCCTATAGATCGCACAAATCCCCTTGTGTTAGATATCGCCCCAATGCTGCTGCCCATAGAAAAATAAAACACTATTTCCTTACTTTCTCAGTGCTGTCCTCCCTAGTGTCTCCCTCCGTGCTGCTCCTCCTACACTTCCTGGTTCTCGGTAGCGGTCATGTGATCGGCACAGCAGAGTGATATCATCTCTGCGTGCCTGATCACAGTGGAAGCAGGGACACCGGGGAGAAACGCTGGAGGGGGTAAGTAAAGCTTTTTTATTTTAGGATGGGCAGCAGTATGGGGGTCATATCTAACACAGGGGGGATCATGTGCCATCAAAGGGGGGCGCCGCAACCCCAACCCATCACTGCGGTGTGGTTTCAGCACCATGGTGATGGACAGCGGCAGTGCATATTATATGAGCAGGAGCAGGAGATCAAAGGCTCCCTGCTGCAGCTTTCACAAGCCCCCAACACTGCTCCAGAGCTGCCCCCACCTCCCCTGGACCCTGCAGTGTGTGTGTGTGTGAGTATATATATATGTGTAATATATACATATATATATATATAATATAATATATATATATATATATATATATATATATATATATATATATGTATGTATATACACCCCCCCGTATATTCGGATTATAAGACGCACCCCCTACTTTCCCCCAAAATTTGGGGGAACAAAAGTGCGTCTTATAAAGCGGAAAATAAGGTATACAGCTCTGGCAAAAATTAAGACACCACTTCCAAATTCAGTTTTTCTGATTTTTCTCTTTATAGGTATATTTTTTTAGCAAAATCTAAATTTTTTTTTTATTCTATAAACTACTGACAACATGTCTCCGAATTTCCAAGTAAAACATTTTGTATTTATTTTCTGAAAATGAAAAATGGTCAAAATAATAAAAACAATGCATTGCTTTCAGACCTCAAATAATGCAAAGAAAACAAGTTCATCATCATTTAGAAACAACAATACTAATGGTTTAACTCAGGAAGAGTTCAGAAATCAATATTTTGTAGAATAACCATCATTTTTAATCACAGCTTTCATGTGTCTTGGCATGCTTAACTTCAGTCTTTCACACTGCTTTTGGGTGACCTTATGCCACTCCTGGTGCAAAAATTTAAGCAGTTCTTTTTTGTTTGATGGCTTGTGACTATCCATCTTCTTTTTGACTACATTCCAGAGGCTTTGAATGGGGTTCTTGTCTGGAGATTGGACTGGCCATTACAGGTTTTTGATGTGATGGTCCTTCATCCACACATTGATTGACTTACCTGTGTGGCATGGTGCATTGTCCTGCTGGAAAAAAACAGTCCTCAGAGTTGGGGAACATTGCCTGAGCAGAAGGAAGCAACTGTTTTTCCAGGATAACCTTTTATGCTGCCTGATTCATACCGCATATCTAGATAAATTCCTTGAATGGTCTAGTTTCCAAAATAAGGTCACTTGTGGGGGAGTTTATACTGTTTAGGCACCTCAGGGGCTCTGCAAAAGCGACATAAACTATGTCTGCTAACGATTCCAGCCAATTTTGCTTTTAAAATGGCGTTCCTTCACTTCTGAGTTTTGCTGTGCACTCAAACAGTAGTTTTCCACCACATATGAGGTATTGGCGTACTCAGGAGAAATTGTACAACCACTTGTATGGTGCCTTTTCTCCAGTTACCCCTGTGAAATGAAAGATTTTGGATTAAAGCAACACTTTTGGGGTAAAGAATGGGTTTTTTAATTTCCACGGCTCAACGTTCTAAAATTCTGTGGAGCACCTGGAGGTTCAAGGTGCTCAACAAACATCTTGATAAATTCCTTGAAGGGTCTTGTTTCCAAAATGGGGGTCACTTGTGGGAGGCTTCACTATTTAGGCACTTCAGGAGCGCTAAAAAGGCGATATGGAGTCTGCTATTTATTCCAGACAATTTGTGTTCTACAATTTAAATGGCGTTCCTTCTAAGCAATGACATGCACCCAAATAAAAGACTTCCACCATACTTGGGGCAGCTACGTAGTCAGGAGAAATCGCACAACAAATTGTATGGCACATTTTCTTTTGTTACCTTTGTAAAAATGCATAATTTGGGGCTAAAGTAGTATTTTTGTGGGAAAAAGTAAAATTTTCATTTTTTTCCTTCCATTGCTTTTGTTCCTGTGAAGTATTTAAAGGTTTAATCAACTTCTTGGATGTGGTTTTGAGCAGTTTGAGTTGTGCAGTTTTCACAATGGTGTTACGTTTGGGTATTTTCTGTTGCATAGGCCTCTCAAAGTCACTTCAAATGTGATGTGGTTCCCAAGAAAATGGTTTTGTAAATTTTGTTGAAGAAATTGCTGATAATTTTTGGACCCTTCTAACTTTCCCTCAAAAAATGTTTTAAAATTGTACTCATATCAATTAAACATGTGGGAAATGTTATTTATTAACTATTCTATGTGAGATAACTCTCTGGTTTAAAGGCATACAAATTTTAAAATGTTTGCCAAATTTCCAATATGTTCACATATAAATGCAAAAAATATCATTCCAAATTTGCCACTATCAGGAATTACAATATGTCACAAAAACAGTCTTGGAATCAGGGCTGGCTCCAGGTTTTTGTGGACCCCGGGCGAAAAAGACTCAGTGGGCCCCATGCACACATAGAAATGCACATAAACAGATATGTACGTACATATCCATATTTGAGGACAAATTCCCTAAAATGTAAACAGACAAAAATATACACACAGTGATATACATTCACATAGATATACACATCATATACATGTATACACCACAGACATATTAGAGATATTATTACTATGGAGAAACCGGCAGCAGCCTCCTCACTCACCTCCTCTTCTTGTCTCTGGCCAGCTCCTCCTGGGCATGTGGCTGTGGAGACCGCGCTATGTGATGGACATACCTGGCCACGCACAGTGAGACTGCTGTGTATACATCACTGTGGAGGCAACAGTATACAAATCATTGGGGAGGCTGGGGGCAACAGTATTTACATCACAGATGGGACTGGGGGCTACAGTATATATATCACAGGGAAGGCTAGGGGCTACAGTATATACATCACAGGAGGGGCTGGGGCTACAGTATATAAATCACAAGGGAAATTGGGGCTACAGTATATACATCACAGACATCACGGGGGAGACTGGGGGCTACAGGTTAAACATCACATGAGGGGCTGGGGCTACAGTATATACATCACAGGAGAGGCTGGGGGCATAGACGTTACTGGGGGGACATACACAATACTGGAAGGGCATACACAATACTGGGGGGAGGCATACAAGTTACTGAGGAGTAACTGAGGGGCATACGTGTTACCGAAGGGTATACACATTACTGAGGGTCACACAAGTACTAAGGGGCATACACACTTTACTCCGGGGCATACACTTTACTTTGGGACATACAGATTACTAGGGGGCATACACATTACTGTTGGAGCATACACATTATTGGGGGGGGGCATACATATTACTGGAGAGCATACACATTATTGTTGGGCTTCAACTTTACTTGGGGAGCATGCACATTACTGGGGGGAATGCACATCACTGCGGAAGAGGGCTTACAGCTCTATGAGACCCAATACAGCTCTGGTGGGGGGACTACGCACAGCTCTGGTGGGAAGACCACGCACAGGTCTGGTGACTGGGGGCTGGGACCATACTGCTCTGGGGGGCCATACAGCTCTGAGGGGCCCATACTGCTCTGGTGAGCCCATACAGCTTTGGGGAGGCGGGGGGAAAAACACAGTTCTACGACCGGGTGACGTTGCCTGGCGCTGCAGCTCCTCTCTTCATCTGTATGACAGGAGCGCAGCATGTTGCGCAGTAGCTCCGTCCACAGATAAACTTCTGTACATAAGCACCCCAGCGTGCAGCAGTCACCGCTGGGATGCAGGTGCCGGGTTTAAAGGGTCAGCTGCCAAGTAAGTGCGGCTGCTGCTCTGAGAACTGCGGTCCCCGGAGCTTGTCTGTGGTACCGCAGAACTGATCAGCGCTCCTGGCTACGATAAGTCGGCCTCCCACGGCTGTCCAGGGCCCCAGAACTTGCCCGGGTGCTGACTCCGGCTCTGCTCGGAATCACTAGAATATACTGAAGTATTCCAGAGTTATAACCTCAAAAAGTCATAAAGTGACACTGGTCAGAATTGAAAAAATTGGCCTAGTCATGAAGGTGAAAACCGGCTCGGGGGTGAATGGCTTAAAGTCCTTAAGTCTGAGTGCACTGTTATTTCCCTAAATGTATAAATGGACACGAAATAGTCAATTCTTGATTCTTTTTCTTTTATTGAAGTGAAAAAAAAAGTGCTATACAAGACATAAAGTCCGCCGGGTGACAACGTTTCGGCCTAGAGGCCTTCCTCTGGTCAGACAGACTAAGATGAGCAGGAATCACCATGAAACAGTATGAAGCGTTGAAAAACAAAAATATGTTTATTCTACCAATTAAGTAGGAGTAATCATGGAATCGAGAGAAATTTGTTTCTCCCTATCTACATGTCTTGACACATTTGATCCCAGACATCTGGCTGCTCTGTGAACCAGTATTCCAATATCATATATTGATCCACATCGCACTGGGATTGTATTACATCTACGACAATTGGCCTTCCTGTGGGCTATTCTCCTAACACCATACGGGGACCAGCTTCTCGCTCAGAGGGCGGACACCTTTTTAACTCCTCCCTTATAGTGGAGAATTGTATGATGATTCTACCACACGTATTAGGAGCTGCACTTCACATACCACGATTCCATGATTACTCCTACTCCATCGCTAGAATAAACATATTTTCGTTTTTCAACGTTTCATACTGTTTCATGGTGATTCCTGCTCATCTTAGTCTGTCCGACCAGAGGAAGGCCTCTAGACCGAAACGTTGTCACCCGGCGGACTTTCTGTCTTGTATAGCACTTTTTTCACTTCAATAAAGAAAAAGAATGAAGAATTGACTATTTGGTGTCCATTTATACATTTAGGGAAATAACAGTGTGCCGGAGTTATTTTTTGTTTTGTACTCCCCTTTTTTCCTGAGCACCTGTGCTAGGTGATGCTGGGTCTTCCTTTCTTCTTAAGTCTGAGTATTCCCAAACGTTTTTGGAACCTTTAAAAATTTTCGACAGGTATAAACTGAGGAATAAACATTAGGACACTTTGGACAACCTGCTCTTCCTGAATCATAATAGATAAAATACAATAAATATATATTTCTTTTAATCTGTGGTTTGGTGTTTTTTTTTATATATACCCTCTCTTCCATTTCTTTTATGATTAGGATGAGAAACCTTTTGTCATATTAAAACACATATTGTACAGGTTTTTTTCAATATGAACTTTCATCCTTTTTTTCCATAGCTATATAACATCAAGAATATTTTAATTAATCTATAACAAAACCTAACATCTTGTAAAGATACTGTTATGACCCATTACTTTCAGGTTTTTGGAGTCACATTACCTCGCTAAACATTTTACACTTTAAAGGGAAAATATCTGTGTTACTGACATGCTTCGAAATGTCACTTTCCCAATTAAAAACAAATCTTAAAATCCTATTAGGTCTATCTGTGCCCCTTCTTTTCATGTGATGCTTTAATCGTAACCCCAACTATGTTCTTTGAAGATGAGTTAAGCAATGTTTTCAGATTCATTTTGAATCGTCAAAAAGATAAAATGATGATTCGCATGTCATTTTAAGGGTGTAGGAATATGGAGCAGGCTGAAAAGCTGAGCCTGCTCCACGCAGTGCAGGTGACTGCTGTGTTATACAGTCAGCACTTTAACATAACATAACTCACATCAGGAGCCATTAGAAAATAAGCACCGAGCCTCCCTTAATTAGGTAGGGAAGGTGCCGGCACTACTCATTATGGAAATAATAAACAAGAGAACAAGAGTAAAGTGCAAAAATAGACAACTTTTATTGAATACACAACAAGACAATTATTTCATTAAAATGGTGCACTACCAGTATATCCTGGGGATGCCAGCATAGAATAGACCAGTGATTATAGCCAACGAAGTCAAAAAGACCAATTAGTCAGAATCTATGTATATGGCAACAATGTAGCAGCAGCAGTTGGAATGAGCTTAACTACTTAAACGCTGCAGCCAATCTCTGATAGTGGCCACTACTTTTCTTTTCATGTAAAGGGATTTGGCCGTCTTTTCATGTGAACGATCTGCAATAGATAAGCATTATACTAAATGCCTTGCTTTGTCAAATCCTGCTGTAACCTGAGCCCCTCTCCCTGCAGGCCCCGCTCTCTCTGCAGGCCCCGCTCTCTCTGCAGGCCCCGCTCTCTCTGCAGGCCCCGCTCTCTCTGCAGGCCCCGCTCTCTCTGCAGGCCCCGCTCTCTCTGCAGGCCCCGCTCTCTCTGCAGGCCCCGCTCTCTCTCTCCAGGCCCCGCTCTCTCTCTCCAGGCCCCGCTCTCCTTCCAGCCACTGTTCTCCCTGCGGACCTCAGTTCTCCCTTCAGGAAATGATCGCTATGACAACAGAGCTGCTGCTAGGGGATAGGAGGTTAAGCAAAGCAAAATGGCACAAAACATCATGTAACTTATCTGAAGAGATGTACAAGATTATTTAGGAGTATTTCCTTAAAGGGAATTTCCCACAAAGTAAGTTTTAAAGTTAATTTTAATCAATAGATCTTGGAATAAAAAAAAATTCCACAATTGGATGTGTTTTAAAAATGTTTTTCCTGTTCTGAGATAATCTTATATACCGTATGTGTCCCAGCTATGTACTGTGTAATGGCCGTGTCTGACCATACAGGGACATGGTCTGATCATACCACAGCACCTGGGCAGGAGAGGACACAAAAGTGTATAAAGACATCACAGCACATAGATGATTTGTTTTCTGATGTAAAACATCCTGCCTGTTTTTGAAAATGTTTCACATCAAAGATAGAATTGTTTGCAATCCAACGCTGTGATGTGTGTATACATTTTTACTTCCTCCCCGCTCCAGATGTGATATGATCAGACCATGTCCCTAGACCAAAATAAAATTTGGAGAGAGGGAGTGCAATGTGTGTACCTGTTTTGGTAGCCGAGGAAAAAATAGAGATGCATGAACTTACCTGATCGGGTTTTGAATGCAGGTACAACCCTGAAGATAAGCGATGCACAGGTAATCTTGGGCAGGATCCTGCAATGTGTCTGCTGATCTGCGAACCTCTGCATCAAATCACCTAAGATCATGGAGAAGCCGTAAGATCTTATTTTTCCCAACTGTCCTGTATCTTGCAACTCACCCTTCTACTATGGATCACACATGTAATGCTGCCACCAGGAGGAGCCAGAGCTCTGCAGCAGACGACACTACACAGAGCAATGAGAACCAGGAAGGAAATGCAGAGCGTTCTCATGCACTGCCTAATCAGCACAGTTGAAAGGCAGAACTGCAGGGTTTGTGAGGAATAGTCAGACAGGCTGGGTCAAACACCGTACGGGCAGAAGCAGGACCGGAGAAGCAAGCAGAAGCGAAATCAAAGTCAGGCTAAGGTCAGTACCGGAGGAAGCAACCGAGTGGGGAATAGGAGAGGGGACACGGGACAGGAGGGACGACCAGGGGACAGAACACAGACAAGGGCACGGGGGCACAGGAACAGACAGATCAGGATATCACTCACAGGACCAGCAATCACAGGCAAAGCAGAGCTAAGCTTATAGCCGGCGCTGGTTCACTGAAGTGTCAGCTTTTAAGGCATCCAGGGGCCGGAAGTGAGGCCCGAGAGAAGGCTCTGCCCCCTAGCCATGTGGATAGGGAGGCGAATCATGACAGTACCCCCTCCTCAAGGGGGGGCCACCGGACCCCCAGGCTTCCCAGGATACTTACGGTGGAAAGCTGCAATTAACCGATCGGCCCGCATGGAGCGAGCCGGCACCCAAGACCGGTCCTCCGGACCGTAACCCTTCCAATGAATCAGATACTGGAGGGAACTACGAACCCAACGAGAGTCGATAATACGCTGAATTTCGTACTCTTCCTCACCATCCACCAGTATCGGAGCCGGAGGGGTCTGAGAATCCACCACCGAAGGGACAAATGGCTTAAGCAAGGAGGTAGGAAATACATTGGGAATACGCAAGGTCTGGGGCAGTTGCAACCGAAAGGCCAACGGGTTGATCACTTCGATGATCTCATAGGGCCCTATAAACTTAGGACCCAACTTAGCAGACGGAACCCTGAGCCTGATATTCCGAGTGGACAGCCACACTTTGTCCCCCACCTGAAAGGGGGGTCCCAGAGAACGGCGTTTGTCCGCTTGGCGTTTCTGGGACTGTTGAGCCGTCACGATGCACCGCCGTACCTCCTTCCACACCTCCCCCAGATGCTGAACGATGGAGTCGGCCCCTGGACACCCCGAATCCACTCTAGAGAAGGTCCCGAAGTGAGGGTGAAACCCGTAATTACAGAAGAAGGGAGAAGTTCCCGTAGACTGATGGACTCTGCTATTGAATGCAAACTCCGCAAGGGGCAAAAACGTACACCAATCCTCCTGCTGAGCAGAAACCAAGCACCGCAGGATTTGCTCAAGGGTCTGATTCGTCCTTTCCATCTGCCCATTAGACTCGGGATGATAGGCGGACGAGAAGGACAACTCAATTCCCAACCGCCTGCACAAGGCCCTCCAAAACCGAGAAATGAATTGTACTCCCCTGTCGGACACAATATTCAGGGGCAAACCATGTAACCGAACCACCTGGTCAATAAAGTGGTTGGCAAGGGTCGCAGCAGAAGGTAGACCGGAGAGGGGAACAAAATGTGCCTGTTTACTAAAACGATCCACCATCACCCAGATCACAGTCATACCATTTGAGACAGGGAGGTCCGTAATGAAATCCATGGACAAGTGGGTCCATGGTCTTTCAGGAACAGGTAATGGAACCAGTTCCCCGGCCGGCCGGTTACGACATACCTTAGCACGGGCACATGTACCACAGTCAGACACAAACCGAGCAACATCTGAGTGAAGAGACGGCCACCAAAACAGTCGAGCAACAGCCCTGCGAGTGGCTGTAACTCCAGGATGGCCACTAAGTATGGACTCATGGAACTCTTGAAGTACTCGTAACCGGAGGTGCAAAGGGACAAACAGTTTAGTGTCTGGAGCGGAAGATGGCGCTGAGGACTGGGCCTCCCTGACCTCAGCCTCTAACTCGGACGACAAGGCAGCGACCACCACCCCTCGTGGAAGAATGGAGGAAGGAGGCTCTGGAGTTGAAACCGGGTCCAAACTATGAGACCGTGCATCTGTCCTCACGTTTTTAGACCCCGGCCGAAAAGTAATACAAAAATGAACTCTAGAAAAGAAAAGAGCCCACCTCGCTTGTCGAGGCGTCAATCTCTTGGCGGACTCGATATACGCGAGGTTTTTATGATCAGTGATGACAGTAATACGGTGAACAGCACCCTCCAAAAAATGCCTCCATTCTTCGAATGCCAACTTTACCGCCAATAATTCACGGTTACCCACATCATAGTTCCTCTCAGCTGGAGTGAATTTCTTGGAGAAGAACGCAAATGGTCGCAGATTAGTCAGAGTAGCAGGGCCCTGAGAGAGAACAGCTCCCACCCCCACCTCTGAGGCGTCCACCTCAACAACAAACGGCGCCTCGAGGTCAGGCTGTACCAGGACTGGGGCAGACATGAACCGGTCCTTTAACTCAAGAAAGGCCTGGATAGCCGTTTGCGACCAGTTCTGCAGATCCGCCCCTTTCCGTGTAAGGTCAGTCAATGGCTTGGCAATTTGAGAAAACCCCTTAATAAACCTTCGATAATAATTAGCGAAACCCAAAAAGCGTTGTAGCGCCTTGATATCCCTGGGTTGCACCCAATCCACGATAGCTTGCACCTTTCCTGGGTCCATTTTCAACCCATCACGAGAAAGGAGTAACCCAAGAAAGGCTATTTCCTGAACAGAGAAAACACATTTTTCAAGCTTGGCAAACAGATGGTTATCACGTAATCTCTGTAATACTGAGCGAACATGCATAGTATGCGTATCTCTATCGGCAGAATAAATCAAAATGTCATCGAGATGACCACAAAACGACCAAGAAAATCAGAGAAGATATCGTTGATGAAATTTTGAAACACCGCAGGGGCATTTGTTAGACCAAAAGGCATCACCAAATTCTCGAATAACCCCTCTGACGTCAGAAAGGCCGTTTTCCACTCATCCCCTTCCCTAATACGGATAAGATATTAGGCCCTCCTGAGATCTAGTTTGGTAAACCACCGAGCTTCAGAGAGTTGGTTGTAGAGATCAGGGATGAGTGGAAGCGGATACAAGTTTTTCACAGTAATTTTGTTTAATTCTCGGAAATAGAGACATGGCCTTAATCCTCCGTCCTTCTTCTTTACAAAAAAGAACCCAGCAGCCACAGGGGAAGAAGAAGGACGGATATGCCCTTTACGTATACTATCAGATATGTATGATTTCATAGCAGCCCTTTCTGGACCCGAGAGGTGATATAAGCGGGCCTTGGGCAATTTGGTATTGGGAAGTAAATCAATGGCACAGTCATATGGGCGATGAGGCGGCAAAACATCGGCCTCTGTTTCCGAGAATACGTCTCCGTAGTCCCTCAGGTATTCCGGAAGACCCTCAGGACTTACGGAGAACACAGGTACGGATTGTAAACACCTTTTATGACAAACAGGACTCCATTTGACTATGGTACGACACTCCCAATCAATAACGGGATTATGTAACCTTAACCATGGATACCCCAACACTAATCCAGCAGGGAGATTGGCCATTACAAAACAAGAAATAGTTTCAAAATGCAGATACCCGATCACCAGAGTAAATTTTTCTGTAGCAAACCGAATGAGGTTTTGAGGCAGCGGTGTTTTATCAATTGCCAGGAGTTGAATGGGTCCTTCTAACCTCACTGTCCCTAACTCTAATCTTTGGACCAACTCAGAGTCAATGAAGTTTATAGCGGACCCACAGTCAACACAGGCAGTAGCAGACCAGACCGACTCCTTGACCCGGAGGTCGACATTCAGAAGTATCTTATTGGAGGAGAGGAAAGGTACCTGATAGTCTGGGCAACCTCCTCGACCGTTACCCAGACTTAGAAGTTTCCCGACTACTGTTTAGCGGAGGGGCAAGCCGGGCAGTCTTTCCTCCAGTGTCCATGGTGTCCACAATAGAAGCACAGCTTGAGATCTTCTCCTCTCCTTCTCATCTGGACTGATGGCTCCAACTTCCATCTGTTCCATAGCCGGCAAAGAAGGTGCCCTAGGTAGAGGGGGCAGAATCTCACGCATGGTTCCCTGTTACGAGGGGGACCCGGGGAAGCGTGCCAAGATGGGAAATGGACTGCTTCCGCCGGTCAAGGTCCACTGTGCGGTGTAAGGGACCGCCGCTATGGTGGGTGAAGAGTGAGCGGGTTGCTGCTAGCGATCGTCTGGAATGTCACAGACGATCTATGTACACCGATCTGCCCTAACCCGTGAGGGTTGTATGGCACAGATCTCACGGCTCGGTGTACCTGTTGCACGGGGAAGCACAGAGGTGCCCACGCACGTGTGCCAGTGGAAGTCACGAGAATATGGCACGAGGGTAGCACAGAGGTGCCCACGCACGTGTGCTTTCAATAACCAGGTGAGTCCAATGGAGACTTGAGGAGCTCACCTGGGACAGGAACACGGCCTGTTGACGGGGGTACTGCCGGAGCAGCAAGGCAGGAACACGGCCTGCAAACGAGGTACTGCCGGAGCAGCAAGGGCCAAGCCCACAAGAGACAGTAATGCCTGAGCAGTGGCGTAGCAGCACGCTGCCAGACATCCAAACATAGAAGGACGGTCGCGCGCCGCCATGATGGCAGGGGGAGCTTTTAAGGAGGTGCAGCTCCACCCGAGGGCGGGCGCGAGGCGGAGATGACGGACTTGACCCAATCAGGGTCCACGACGTCCCAGCCTGGCCAGTCAGGATTCACCACGTCACCAGCCTTGTCATCAAGCCGTGTGACGTCAGTGAGCGAATCAGGACCCACCACGCATTGCACATGCTCACCCTCCTGCCTCTGGGAAATAGAGGCGGGATCCTCGGTCTCACAATGTGCAGAGATAACGGGAATCTCACTGCTTCCCTGAGCAGTAAACCTCTGCACATTGCGCAGCCTCGCAGACCTTCGGGGCCGCTGAGCAGGAGAGTCTGCGGCAGGCCAGGAATGGGAGACCGCTTCACTCCTTGTAACAGGAGAACCACTAGGTGTCACCCTTCTGCTGCCTCTCTGAGAAGGTATCTCCTGCACACTGCGCAGTCTGGCAGACCTTCGGCGCTGCTGAGCAGGAGTGCTCGTGGCAGGCAAGGAATGGGAGACTGCCTCAGTCCTTGCCTCAGGAGAGCCACGAGATGTAACAGTTCCCCTTCTTTCCCGTAATCTGCGGTCCATCTGAACTGCCTCCGTCATCGCATCATCCAAGGTGCTGGGAGGAGGGTGCAGAGCCAAAGCGTCTTTCAGGGAGTCCGAAAGACCTCTCCGGAATTGGCACCTGAGTGCAGAATCATTCCATCGTACCTCAGTGGACCACTGCCGAAACTCAGAACAATATAGCTCAGCAGTGTGGTTTCCCTTGAGTGAGACACATGATCCTGTCCTCAGCCACCCGTACACGGTCTGGTTCGTCATATATCACCCCGAGGGAGTCAAAGAAGAGGTCAACCGAATGCCGTTCCGGGGCCGAAGGGGGTAGGGAAAACGCCCAGGTCTGGGGACCCCCTCTAAGTAACGACATGATGATCCCCACCCGCTGGGTCTCATTCCCCGAGGACCGAGGCCGGAGAGTGAAAAGAAGCCTGCAACTCTCCCTAAATGTCCGAAATAGTTTTTCTCCCCCGAGAATTTATCGGGGAGCATCACCGTGGGTTTCGGGGGAGGTCAGTTGGACATCAGTGGGACTATGCTGTCCTACGGTTTGTGAGGTAACTGCCACTGAGGTGGCCCTTGCAGAAGCAGAAACCTCACTCTGCAGAATGTTGTGTGAAGCTACCAGGGTGCGATGCTCTGCAGCCAAATCCTGCACCAGCTGCGTAAGGTTGGCTACTTGCTTGCACAAAGTACTGAGTGGATCCATTACAGTTTGTTATCCTGCAAAGTTGGATCCCACTACCAAGAATTAAATGGCTTTCTTTTTTTTTTTTTTCCCTATGGGAGATAAAGCCTATTAGGGCCGGCTATACTGTAATGCTGCCACCAGGGGGAGCCAGAGCTCTGCAGCAGACGACACTACACAGAGCAATGAGAACCAGGAAGGAAATGCACAGCGTTCTCATGCACTGCCTAATCAGCACAGCTGAGAGGCAGAACTGCAGGGTTTGTGAGGAATAGTCAGACAGGCTGGGTCAAACACCGTACGGGCAGAAGCAGGACCAGAGGAGCAAGCAGAAGCGAAGTCAAAGTCAATCTAAGGTCAGTACCGGAGGAAGCAACCGAGTGGGGAATAGGAGGGGGGACACTGGACAGGAGGGACGACCAGGGGACAGAACACAGACAAGGGCACGGGGGCACAGGAACAGACAGATCAGGATATCACTCACAGGACCAGCAATCACAGGCAACGCAGAGCTAAGCTTATAGCCAGCGCTGGTTCACTGGAAGTGTCAGCTTTTAAGGCATCCAGGGGCCGGAAGTGAGGCCCGAGAGAAGGCTCTGCCCCCTAGCCATGTGGATAGGGAGGCGAATCATGACAACACAGCAAGGGAAGAGATGGTGGATATCAGGGTAGCTGCTGCACCAGCCACTCGCTCCAACACGGGAGTAAACCGTCAATACGATTAAAAGGAAAAAATGAGCCGTTTCAGGCGCTGCATGGCTGGTAGCGCCTGACAACGCTCATTTTGCCTTTTAACCATATTTACGGTTCTTGTCTCTGAACTGATCTGACACATCCAATACACAGTACAAAGTAGGGTCATATATATAAGATTATCTTCGCACAGGAACATTTTGCTTAAACATCCAATTTTGGAACTTATTTTTATTCCACAATCTATTGATTAAAATGGACTTTGTGAGAAAATCCCTTTCAGTATTTATGGCAAACTAGTAACTAAGTCAGGCTAGTGGACAACCTCTTTAAGTAGTATAGTACTAGGTGGGCATGTTTCCCCATCTACATTCTGGTATAATATTAATGTTTTTAGGCTTACAGAGGAACATAGGGTAAGGGAGTCAGTGAGGGAGCTCCTCTGTGCCCCCCCGTGTGAACAAATAGTTGTAATTATTAAACACTATTTTACAAGTTTAACACCTTTCACGATGTCCTAAATTTCATCATGCCAGCAGTTAAAAAGAAGGCAAGTGATGTCATTTATTTTGGGCTCTTTCACTTTTCTTGGATCTATAATGCTCAAATAAGGGGTTGAAGATTCTGTATCCCAATAAATTTCCTGTAGACAGATTAAATATTTAAGTACCGTAATTATAATGTTTAAATGCATAATGTTTACGTGAAAAACCTGATAGTTTTTTTTTTTTCTTTAAGTTATTTAATTATGTTTTGGGGCGTAGGTACTCCGATTCTGATGACTGATAGCTTTTTAGACTACTCTCCCCCCTCCCTGATATGGTCATATGATTCTCACTTGCTCCATCGTAGCGTAAAGGTAGACTGTGTACACTGTGGGGGAGATTAACAAAATTAAATGCACCAGAATTACGGCTCATTTTGAGCCCCAAACAAATATCTGTCTTAACTTGCATTATAAGCATTATGTGTTATAGATAACCCCTGTGTCTTGTCTCACAAGGTGGTGTAGCTAAATTGTAAAGTAGCATTATATACTAAAAAGAGACGTTAGTTAAAGGGGTTCTCCAAAAAATGTGATAAAAAGACCCCCATCACATATTTCAAACTGTAGAATTGGTTGCAGACAGAAAAAATGCTGTTCAAGACATGTCTCACTGACAGAAGAGCAGTATCTTAAACACACATATACGCCTCTCTGCTTGCCGGAGCAGGATTGGGAAATGAAAATAAATATATCCTATCCTTGCTGACTGAGTATAAAGGATTTTTTTTTTCAACCAGTCTGTTTTTCTTGCATAGTCAGTCTCTGCCTTGCTCTCATTTATTAAAAGCTGAGGACAAAGAGCACAAATAGGGTCTTACCAGATATTAATAGAGCCGTGTGCAACAGTATACACTCACCTTATAAGGGTCACAACCACCAAGAAACCATAAAAGACAATGGCGGCTGCCGCAGCCCCACGTGGCTAAATCTTCAGTGCTGGAGAGGTGAAGTGGGGGTTAATGCCGGGCTGTCGCCAAGTAAGGAAAATAATTGTTGAT
Organism: Anomaloglossus baeobatrachus; assembly: GCF_048569485.1. Lineage (NCBI taxonomy): Eukaryota > Metazoa > Chordata > Amphibia > Anura > Aromobatidae > Anomaloglossus > Anomaloglossus baeobatrachus. The sequence goes on along the minus strand of NC_134357.1, from coordinate 140,963,012 downwards.
TTAATAATAAAAATGGTTATTCCATAGGTGTACGCATTGTAGGGTTCAAGACCCCTTCTTCAGGACCAAAAAAATGAAAAATCTTGTATTGTTGATTTTTTTATCTTTTTCGGTCCTGAAGAAGGGGTCTTGAACCCTGAAACGCGTAGACCTATGGAATAAACTTTTTTTATTATCAAATCAACAATTGTTTCCTCCTTCTTGGCGATAGCGTAGCATTAACCCCCACACTTCTCCTCTCCAGCACTGAAGATTGTTGTCATTTATGACATAGCACAGCAGGTATACAAATACAATATACAAAAGGTCAACCTCTGCAATAAATGTCCGAACCTTATCCCATGACCTCATTTTTATTTAATCCCACATTGATAGCTTGAAAATTGACCTCACCAAGCCATGGTTTAATAAACAACTTTTTTTGTTTTGACTATACACTCCTGGGTTTTCCTACCTTTTGATGTATTGAATTTCGTTACACCATAGCTTTAAATTCCCTTTATCGGTATATGCAAATTTGACATTATATGTACTCTTTGCTCTTAACCTACTACCTACTTTGAAACGTTATGTAGGGCAGGTGTATAAGTTAAAGAACTCATCAAATATTTATAGGTTCTTACAAAACAGTTGCACAGACGATCACCTGAAACATTCCTATGTAAATAAATGGGAAGTTGGAGTTTAGGGGGGAAAAAAACAGTGGACGGTGTGAATATTGTAGATTTCTATTAACACAGATTGTGCAATGTAAAAAAAAAAAAAATTAGAAATAAAAATTTCGAAAATACATTTAACACAAAAGCCTGATTTTAATCAAATGACAAATTTCTGATAATTGCTTCCTTTTAAGTTGTGTCCCGTTGTTTAGGGTAGTTTCACACTTGCGTTTTTTTCCTTCAGTCGCAATCCGCTGTTTTGGAAAACAGCGGAATCCGTTAACGGATTCCGCTGCTTCCCATAGACTTGTATGGACGACTGATTGCGACTGATGGACCTGCGTTGCTTCCGCTGGCCGACGCTGCGTTGCTTCCGCCGGGCGGAAGGAACGCAGCATGTACCGTTTTTTCGTGCGTTAAAATTACGCAGAGCAGTGGGTTGCATCGGCGTCCGTTGTTTTTATAATGGATGCCAATGGTGACGGATTCCGTTAGAATCCGACATTTGACGGATTCCGTTAACGCATCCGTCTTTACACAACTGCGCATGCCCAGATGTGTAAAGTCAAGAAAAAAAACTAACAGATTGCGTTCTTTTGTACGATCCGTTGCATCCATTGTGCCACTATATGCAACGCATCCGTTGCATCCGTCACACAACGCAACGGATGCCATTCAACGCAAGTGTGAAACTAGCCTAAGCTGTATTTTCAGTGTTCTGCCTTTCTGCTTTCCTTGTTCATTGTCAAAATTCTGTTTTACAGACACAATATTAATTAGCAGATGCAAACAGTCAAGGTGCAGCCATACTGGTGCATGTATGATTTTTGTAATGCAGAACCATGGTCAAATACAGAATTTGCACACGTAATGTCACACAAATGTGCCATCTTCTCTGCTTCTGAATCTGTCCTTATTTGATGAGAGTATTAGTGCTTATTGAGTATATTATGATTCAGTTTTTCAGTTCGTCTATTAGACATTTCACTTTACAGAATTGAATAAAATGTTCATATCTAAGAAGATGAAGTATTTCTTAAAAGGAAACAAAATACATTTATTGAGAACCTTATTGCATCTTCTTATGTTTGTTTTCACATTTATTTCCTTGTTTTTGCTTTCTCAATCCTTTTCTTCATCAACAAATTAAGAAGAAAAGCTTTTATTTCTTTGCAGCATGTTGCTAATTGCTAAATGATTTTCTCCATAGATGTGATTACCAGAAAGTGAGGTTGATTGTAGGAACAAGACCGTTATTAGTTTACTAAACTAAAAATAGAGGGGGAAACGCAAAGCTAATACTGGAAATGCCATTAGCACTAAAAGATGCTTAATTGCAATGCAAATAACTACATACAGTAGTTCTTTATGCTGTAATTATTCTTTACATTATTAATGTTTACAAGGAATAACGGCATTAATAGAACTGGAGCCAGATCCTTTAGGTAAAGGCATTGGAAATCAGACTGCATATAGCCTTCCCAAGTTTTTCTTGCATTAATGATTATGCCTTATTGTATTGTTAAACAACAAAAAGAGGACTAAATATCCTCCACAATTTAAGATAGCGTGATAGAGCAGTGGTGAACTGCTCAGGCCAAAACAACTAATGCACTACCAGGATGCAGCAAGACCCCCCAATAGATGGAGGCATCACAGGTGTAAGAGGAGCAAATCACTCAAAGTAGTGTGACGGTTGTTAAACGAGTTTGTGCGCCACGATGCTGGATGTGCGTCACGAAAACCGTGACCCCTTACGATGCATCGCACGATCGGTCGTCTTGTGTAAAGCCCGCATAACTCTTGTAGCCTGCCTATGAATCGGCACACAGCAGGTCGACGCCTGAGTCAGCCAGTGTTCATCTCAGAAACCATAGAAACTATCAGACAGAGTGTCCGAATCTGCCATCTGAACAGAGCCTAACGACGCCATGACAGTCAGTGAAGTTTGTTCAAATCTATGTGACACAAGCATGCTTAGCGGATGAGCATGCATATGCCACAAATTGAAGAGAGTCTGGAGCAATTGTCCTCGTCTGAGCCAGCAATTGACCAACAGCTGTCTAAATTGTATGGCCGGCCTTTTAGTACTAGAGCTACTCAAGCAGATTAATATAGAATATAATTTAAAATGTGTCAAAAGTTAGTGCCTTTTTTGAAAGGACTTATGTCATGAATACAATCTCAGAACAAATGTCCTATTTCGGCAACTCTGGTATACCCAGCGTGTGTAATTCTACATATGGCAATAACAGCTGATTGCCAATTGTTTCAAAAACTGAATTTCAATGTTGCCCATGTCAACTAATTTTACGATTTCCAAAAAAATATTTCAAAATAAGTAAAATGATTTTGATCCGTTGTTATGGGGAAAATTGCACTTTTTACATATGAATTTCTGTCAATGCTGATCAAGCTCAGACCCTGCAGGGGCTTCACAGAGTAGAGCAGCTAAGTAATCCTAATCATTGTAAAGGGAACATTTCAGCAGGCTTTACCCCCAAGGGGTTTTATGAGCCTTCTAATACCAATTTTAATTACTCCTGTGTTATACCTAAACATTATAATCCCAGCGCGGTGTTGCAATGATTGACAGTGGTCCTGGACTAGTCCACTATCCGCAAACAGGGGATTTAATATGGTTTTTAAACTTGCAAATATACAGTTAGCTCCAAAAATATTTTGACACAAGTGAACATGTTTTGGCATTTTAGCTATTTAACAAAACATATTCAGGATAGTTATATAATCAGCGTGGGCTTAAAGTGCAGACTCTCAGCTTTAATTTGATGATATTATTATCCTAATTAGAGTAAAGGTTTATGAATTACAACTGTTTACTTTGTTGTTGCCTTTTTTTCAAGGGACCAAAACGAATTGGACAGTTCTCTCAAAGGCTCTTTAATGGGCTACATGGGCTATTCCCTAGTTAATACAACAACAATTAAGCAGGTGAAAGGTCTGGAGCTGATTCCCAGGTGTGGTATTTGCATTTGGCAATTGTTGCTGTAAACCCACAACATGTGGTCAAGGGAGCTCTCAATGGAAGAGAAACAGACCATCAATAGGCTGAAAAAAAGCATGCCATTAGAGATTATCAAAATATTAGGAGTGTCCAAATCAACAGTTTGGTGCATTTAAATAAAAAAATAAGTGGACTGGTAATCTTGAAAACTCAAAAGGCCTGGACGTCCATGAAAAACAACAGTAGTGGATGATCACAGAATCCTTTCACTGATTAAGAAAAATCTCTTCACAACATCCACCCAAGTGAAGAACACACTCCTGGAAGTAAGTGTCTCAATATCTAAGTTTGCCATTAAGAGAAGACTTCATGAGAGCAAATACAGAGTGTTCACTATAAGTTGCAAACCATTAATCAGCCTTAATGTCAGGTCTGGGGATAAAAACTATACCGACCATATAGGACAACACAAAGGAATGCCCTATCGAAAGGGAAAGGGGGGGACATGGTGACCGCTGACAGCAATTTGCAGCTCACCCTCACTGCCCTCACCAGCCTTATACATGTTCTGCACCTGTCACCCGTCCAGGAATACCTGAGTCCTAGGCAAACCCTAAGTGAGGTTTGAAGGTATGAGCTTTTTGTCAACATCACTATCACTCAAGGAAGACACAAGGGAACAATACAGGGGAAACCGCAATCACCAGAGTCCTGGTAGATAGTAAAAGACAACAATTATCTGAGCTCTAGAAACCACAGATGTCTGGAGAACAGAAGACAACCTTTCCAGGGCTGAGCAAGGAACAAACTATAAACCGCACCCAAATCCTCCCAACACTGACAGTTTTCTAGGGTCCTAGAGTCCACTGCTGTAGAAACAGGGAACTGTCAGATAACAACACATTCTGCCAGTCTTTGGGATTTTCTAACACTTGCTGACACTGGTTTGCCAGTTGGCCGTGAAACATTCATGACACTTAAAGATAGAAAAGCCAGATTAGACTTTGCAAAAAAAATCTAAAAACCAGCCGAGTACATGAAAAGCATTGTTTGGTCAGATCAAACGAAGATCAAGCTGTTCCAGAATGATAGGAAGAAGAAAGTATGGAGAAGGCTTAGAACAGCTCATGATCCGAAGCACACAACATCCTCTGTAAAACATAATGGAGGCAGTGTGATGGCATATGCATGCATGGCTTCCAATAACACTGGGTCACTAGTGTTTATTGATGATGTGACTGAAGATGAGCAGCTGGATTAATTCTGAAGTGTACAGGGCTATACTCTTTTGCTCAGATTCCACTAAATGCTGCAAGGTTGATTTGGCAGTACTTCACAGTACAAATTGACAATGACCCAAAACATACTGCAAAAACAACACCGGAGTAGAAATGAGGAAACCCAAGGTTTGGTTTTTGGACCAAACACAGACTTTTTAAAAAAAAAAAAAAAAAGCAGCAGAGTTCAGATTCGGAGTTCAGGTGCTTTACGTATGAACACCACTTGTGCGAGCTTCGCTGTGTTCTGCTACGCTCAATCCTAAGCTCAGTGCTAAGCCCATTGCGAGCCACTTGCAGTGTTTGAATGGCTTACACTGGGGGTAGCAACAGTATGATCAGATGTAGTGTGCACCAAAAAAAATAATAAAAAAAATGGAAACATCCTTCCCACTCGCCCCCGGAAATGAGCTGTTTATGGCTGGCTGCATGTGGGCGGAGACCAGAACTGCCCAATTAGTGACTTCCATTGAGGTTCAGGTCCTAAATTATGATTCCGTTTATAATTTGGCTGCACCCGCCACAAAGAACTTCAACGGGTCTGCTCATCTCGATGCAGAAGTTTAAAGCTAAAAAGTGGAAATTTCTGTCATCGCAAAATCCGTCACTAGATCTCAACCCCATTGAGCATGCATTTCACATGCTTAAGAAAATGTAAGACAGAAAGACCCATAAGGAAGCAACAACTGAAATCAGCTGCAGTAAAGGCCTGGCAAAGCCTCAGAAAAAAAGGAAACCGGATTTGGTGTCCATGGCTGCGAGACTTAAGGCAGTTATTGTCTGCAATAGATTTGTTACAAATTGTTAAAAATGAACATTTTATTGATTGTAAAGCTACTTTGTCTTTTTGTTTTATTGATATTTTTCTTAACTTTGTTTCCAGGGATTTGAATGGGTTAATGGACACTAAGAGAGCTATACACAACTTTACAAAATCTGAAATGCAATACCTGTGTGGCTTGGAAAATGATCACCAGATTACTATAAAACGATCTGATGAAGGTGATAATGTGGTGATCATGGATCCACCCACTATCGAGACATGCAGTACACTCTGGAGAATAGAGTTATCAAAAACTATTTTCAAACCACACATCTAGATTTTTGGGGGAACGTAAGGCCCTTATTGATGAAAGCTTCTAATCATGCTTGATCGCCAAAAGTTAAAGTGAATTTCATTTATCGTTACATCCCACAATGGCAGCTTTGTACTGCCTACCATTAGTTATTCCATTAGTTATTCAACCCATGTTATCAGGGATAGACTGTATAACGCAAAACCTATTAATCTATGTAGATAAACTTCTTAATTTGTTTGCAACTTCCTTAAATTCATGTTTCAGATACTGCGGATATGCGAAGAAAAATTGATGGTATAGTTCTTGAATCAGATATGATTCAAGTATTGAAGTTGAAACCTTGTATTCTTCAATCCCACATAACAAGGAACTTGAAGCTGCCAAGTATTTCCTCAAAAGTAGGGATTGTGAGGTTCATAGACATGACAACTTTGTCTTAATGGCACTGGTACTTTGTCTTACCAGGTATGTCTCTTTGATAGCAAGTACTTTCACCAGCTCAGGGGCACAGCGATCGGGAACCCATGTGTTCCAACTTAGGCTAGGTTAACATTTCCATCAATTTCTATCAGTTACAATCCGCAGCTCTGGTAAACAACGGAATTCGTTTGGTGGATTCCGTTGTTTCCATAGACTTGTATGAGCGGCGGATTGTGACTGATGATGCTGCGTTGCATCCTCCGCCCGACTGATTAGTCTTGGAACGACTGACCGCCGGGCGGGAGGAACGCAGCTTGTAACGTTTTTTGAGCAGCGCAATCCGTAGGATTTTGCTGCGCATGCTCTCTCTGGCTCCCTGCACACGTAACCAAGGTAAATATCGGGTAACCAAGCAAAGTGCTTTGCTTAGTTACCCGATATTTACCCTGTCTACGTGTGCAGGGAGCCCGACACTTCCCTGCTCGGCCTCGCCCCCTCCCGCACTCCGCATGTACACACACACACACACACATATATACATATATATATATATATATATATATATATATACATACACACTCACACTCGCCTGTCCCCAGCCATGCAGTCACCGTCCTCAGTGCCATGGCCCCACTCTGCTCCACTCACCCCACACTCTGCCCCCCGCACACATTCTCGGCCGAACGATCCGCTGATCACCCGGCGGCCGTCTCCTGTGAGCGATCAGCTGATCACCCGGCGGCCGGCTCCGGGGAGCGATCAGCTGATCACCTGGCGGCCGGCTCCTGTGAGCGATCAGCTGATCACCCGGCGGCCTCCTCCTGTGAGCGATCAGTTGATCTCCCGGCGGCCGGCGCCTGTGAGCGACCAGCTGATCGCTCTCATTAGCCGGCCGCCGGGAGATCATCTGTTCGCTCTCAAAAGCCGGCCGGCTATTGTGAATGATCAGCTGATCGTTCTCTCTTTTACAACGGAGTCCGACAATGAATTCTAATTCTTGTCATCCGTTGTACAACACATCAGTCACAAACATCAAGCAACGCATGTCACTGATGCAAAACAACGGAAATGTGAACCTAGCCTTACACTCACCTGCTCCTGGGCTGGTTGGAAGAAGCTGTTGTTTTTGGAGATACAGCTATTTTGGATGGAGCGACGATTCTATTGTGAACTCGTTACATAGATAACATTTTTATAAACTGGAAGGGTGGTGAGGCACAATTCAACCATTCAATTAATAAAAGGAATCACAAAAGGCCAATATATGAGAATCCAAAGAAACTGTTTAGATGACAGGATTCTTGAATAATAGGGAACGAAGTGTAAAAACGGGTTCCTCAAAAGAGGCTACTCCAAGAACATGTTTAAAAAGGCATCTAGAGAAACAATTACAAAGGATCAAATCCATCGAGAAAGGGAAATTATTGAATGACAGGTTGGTGCACAGTCATTTCATATCCACGAACCAAATAACATGGCTGCACTCTACAACAAGGGGATGCTACAGATGTGGAGGGTGTATGGCATGTAACTCAACATCAGAGAAGAATTTTAAGAGTAATGTAATGGGGGAAAAAAAATCATATTAGATGATTTACCAGCTGTCGATCTAAAGGCATCATATATAAGGCCACCTGTGAATGTTGGCTAGACTATGTTGGAAAAACCAAACGAGGATTTAGGAGGGTGAGTGAACATCTGAGAGACATTATGCCCATATCCAGATTTACTTTCATTATTTACCTGTTGTTTGTGTAGTCCCCACTATTTTAATATTATGTTTTAAATGTTTATTATAAATATTGGAATATTTTGATCTGAGAGACATCGTCACGACACAAACAAGGATACACCAATAGCTATATAGACATAAATATCAAACATGGGGGACATAGCTCTTTAATTAAATTTACGAGACTAGCCTGGATTGATATCCCACTGAGCGGAATATCGATAAAAAAAAATGCACCTCGTCTAGTTTTATAAGATTTTCTTATCTGTAGACCATCACCCCATCTAGCCTGACAATAGAGAAGAAAAAGCTTAAACTTGTGAGTTGAGTGCAATTTTGGCCCAAGCTTTTTCTTCTCTATTGTATTGCTGCTCTTTGGGCCTGTGCACTCTCACTAAATTATTAAGTATTCATTTCACTGTCGTGCATTCCCAATTTCTTGTTTGGCCCATCTAGCCTGAATGAACAATTATCATCTAGCTCATTTATTTGAGCATAGAGACAACTAGGGAATGTTGAAGAGTAAGATGACGTAGAGTGCGGGTACCAAATGTGCAGGTCCTTGGGTGCCACCCCCTGCAGCTAGGAAGGAATTACAGTAGCCAAAGAGTAACTAGGTGTACACAGGTTTATATATACCCATACATAACAATTTGCATCCCCCCCTTCTCAATCTAATCATAAAAATGATCCTTAACCTATCATGAGATATATCCATCTGTGTTCTTGAGTCCATCATCACACTCCATTGATACTTATTATAGGCTATTGTATGAGGTTTTTTTTTGTTTACTTGGCCTCAATAATTACCTTGGTTTACTCATTTCCATATTTAGTGTCCCTCTACTACATTCATCTAATAAGGTTAGAGTTTGGCACTTGTTAGATATGTGGTACCAAAACATCACGATGATCCGGATATGATGCTGCTGCAATTTATGACTTTGCTGGATACAAATTTGAGGGCATAATGTTACACACCCATAGCAGACAGGTACTCGCAATCTGCTCTTTGCAGCAATGTCACCTGATCTGTCCAGAAGCAGGAGACCCTACTATTTATTCTGGCTCACTCCCCTAATGAGTCATTGAGAGGAATCACTTTGGGACATATGGGAGAAATTCTACCATGTTCCTCTGTCATTCTGGTTGTCTACTGAGCAAATTTGTCACGTCCTCACCAGAGTCCACTCCTGCGACTTCTTCAGTCACCAGGTGCTGCCGTATTCCCGTTGTGCACGGTGCTGGTAATGAGGGAGGAGTTGGTGCCGGTGGCTCTAGTGGGCGCAGGCTACGCTCATCCACTAGGCTGGGTTTTCCTGGTGCTTGTAGTACCACTGCCAGAGTGTAGGTGGTGTGTGTCTTCCAGCTGAGGTTGTCACAATTCAGCTTCAGCCAATGGGAAGACACCACACCCTTTTTATCCCCTCTTCTGTCTGCTGGCCATTGCCAGATATAGATTGTATTCATGTTAGATTCTGGTTCCCCCCTGCTCTGATTTATTGATTCCTGCTTTGACCTCGGCCTGCTCTCTGACTACTCTCCTGCCTGCCGTATTTGTACCTCGCTGCCCGATTTGGATTTGACCTCCGCTTTGTTTTATGATTATGTTCTTGCCTGCCTGATTCTGTCCCTGTTTTGCATTTCATGGTTTGACCCTGCCTGGTTACTACTCTCATCGGACTGCAGCCTACCACAGGTAGTGATCTCCAGGGCCCTGTGTAATTCCAAATCCCTGTATAGGGATTAAAGGGTTTCAGGTTCTCAGGGTCCTTCTTTGTGATTGGCTTCCCTCTAGCCTGTCCATTACAGCCAGTCTGAGCCTGTGGATCCAGGCAGACGTTACAAAATTGCGGAGACATCTCATCTATCTGACCTACAGGAAATACCTGGAACCTTTCTACATCCATAACACTTTGGGTGAGAATATTCCTTTATCTCATAAAATTATTACTGCATTAAGGACTATTTGGATATGGAAGGGTACCTGCATATCACCTTGAAGGATTTTTATGGATGATCTAGTCCTTTTTTTGCCTTTTAGTGTTGTGGTGCCACCGTGGTGCAATAACGATAGGGTTTGTCTGTATTGGCTTAAGGCACCTATGAGGTTCACGATTCTATATTTGTGCCCTGATGTGTGACCTAGATTGTTTTCTTTGATCTAATAGGTGCACTTGGTGTGCAATATGTAGTGGGAACTTTAGCCTATTTGTTGGTTACTAACATCAGGCATATCTGTAGTGTTTTCTGTGATATGGAATATTTTACTCTAGAGTGAGTAAGTTATTTTGTCCAGTTAGTTTTGAGTCTTTGAAATGAGGAGGCTTTATAGAAAAATTGTTGCAATTCTTTAACATTTTGCAAGATATTTTTGTTCGACCTTCTTAATTAAACCTGAAAGTCTTCACTTCAATTACACCTTGATTGTCTCATTTTAAATAAAAGAATGAAGATTCTGTCACTGTCCAAATGTTTTGGGACCTAATTCAATGATCTTTAAAAATGTTATTAGGAGACACATGAAGCACTCCTAATACCTCCTACTGGTAAGTCCAAGTTCCTTTTACGAAAACCACATTTACTAAAGAAGGATCCTTTCATTGATCACAGCTATGATAGGACCTGGATAGTGTAGCATAGAGGTATGTGGTATGCATTTCCATGTTAGGACTGCTCTGCCAATGCTTTATGCTGTGTATGACACAGTACTTGTGGTGTTCATGTGCTTCACATATCATTTTTAGCTTTAGTCTTTAAACACTGCAGAGAATGTGATTTATATCAGCCAGCTCTGCAGTTTGTAATTGGGTTTTTCATCAAATGCTCTCCTGTAATTATCTGTTTTATAATTTGTTAGTCTCTCTAATCACGTCTGATCAGCGCCTGTGTCTGGGGTTCCAGCATTTATGACAGTAGGATATAGCCACATGCAGTGCTGTTGATAGATGATAATAAATAGTTTCCTGAAAAATAATTGATCAAGAGCAGCGAGGAAGGACATTATCTGGTTTTAAAGGGAACCTGTCACCAGATTTGGTGACTGTAAGCTGTGGCCACCGCCAGTGAGCTCTTATATACAGCATTCTACAATATGGTATATAAGAGCCCAGGCTGCTCTGTATAACATAAAAAAACACTTATTATACTCACCTAGGGGGCGGTTCGGTCCGATGGGTGCCTCTGCTCTCCAGTCCGGCGCCTCCTCTCTGCGGCATTCGCCGTCCTCCTCCTACCCGGCCCAGTGTGGATGACATGTGCACACAGGCTGGCATTGCGATCCTGCCAGGAGCACTTTGATGTCACGCTCGGACTAGTGGAAGTTAAGCTTGAGGCCAAAAACGCAACTAAGCGGGAAATACAACGGCAAACAAGGAGTACACTGGGAACACTTTAACAACGGTGGGCCTTAGCGCTAGTGAGAGGGAAGATGGGCACCTCCTCACTTACCTGCTGCCTTACTCTGCACTCTTAACCAGTCCCTATGCAAGTTGCTCACCTGTCGCCAAGCCGGAACCTGAAGCCCTGAGATAACCCTACAATAGTCCCTGACTAGGGTGTGAGCAGGTGACGAACGCTAGCCTCACCGCTGCACTGAACCAACACACTGGGAAAGGAAGACAGACAGAGGGAAAACACCACAACAGATTGCTGCAGTTAGCACCAAGACTGCAGCCACACGAATAGCTCCTTCTTCCTCCAAGACCAAAATCCAAATGAATCAGGAGTTACCGGCACCCTCTGCTGGCAGCAGAGTGTATATAAAGGGACTGGGAGTGGTCCAAACCAGAAACACCTGGTCAGGAGTCTGAGGCTGCTGCAAAGCAAACTGACATTAACGCTCTCTATGCCAAAGGAAAGAAGACCACATTTAAATAGCAGAGGCTTACCAGGTAAAGTGAGACTCAGACCCAGAACCTGTCATTAATCTCTTACAGCAGAGAGACTGACCGTGGCATTTTGTCTGTCCCACTGAGGGCAGATCAAAGTATTGAAGTTTGCATGCGGGAGGGGGGGGTCTTCAACCTTTCCTTTACACCTGTGTATTAGATTACTATGATCTGCCCTCAGCAGGGTAGATCAGAGTGCGCCGGTGCAAGACCGCAATGCCAGCCTGAGTAGATGACATAGGACACGTCATCCACAGTGGTCTGGGTAGAAGGAGGATGGTGATTGCTGCAGAGAGGAGGCGCAGGAAGAGAGAGCAGCGACACCCATTGGACCAGACCACCCCCTAAGTGGGTGTTCTAAAATTATTTTTTACATTGTGGCCTGGTCTCTTATATACAGTATTCTAGAATGCTGTATAGAAGAGCTCACTGGTGGTGGCAGACAGTTATAACGGACAAATCTGGTGACAGGTTTCCTTTAATTAGTAAAAACATATAGTGGATATATTCCTTTTATAACCTGACAGACCTCGTATTTGTGCATGTATAAAAGACGAATACTGCCAGGATGTAGGGCACAGAGTGACGCACTTCATTGAAGTGAATGGCTCCATAAAGTCTGTAGTTGTTATATTTTTGGGGGATTCCGTCAGAAACCCACTCGTAGTGTTAAGCAGCGAGCACTGTATGAGTGTGATCCTTGCTTAATCATGATATCAAAGCATGAGAGTACTATGACTATTGCTAGGAAGATTGTCTGCTATAATAAATAATTTTGTTTAAATCAAGATTCATTGAAGAAAATGTAGTCAATACAAAACATTCAAAGACATTTTTTAAGTGATTACATAAGATTAAAGAGATCCAAGAAAAAGTAAACAGAGAATGACATATCTAGTAGGTAAAACCATACATGGATCTCAATATATGATTAAAAACAGTGATATTGATCTATTTTCAAATTAAAGCATTATTGAAGAGCTAGTAGGAATAGCGAAAAGAAGAAAAAGAAAAAGAATAGAATAGAAACCTTAAGTAAGAGGAAAAAGAAAACAGAGCCCTGCATTAGAGGTTCAAGCCTCACTTCTCTCTGTCACCCCATACTAGACATGGTTCACTAACTTGCAATCCACAGGCCAAATTCCACAGATTCTCTGTACATAATCCAGGGGGTCCACACCTTCAGCACCCTTTCTGAAGTGTCTGTTGCCTGTCCTATAAGTTCCTCCATCCTAAAAATCTCATTAAGTTCTGAAACCAGATCAGATTTAGAAGGTGTCCTGTTTCCACTATCTGGGGATCAGCCTCCTGGCGGCTGCCAGAAAATGCCTAAGGATGCACTTCTTGTATTTAGCAATGGAGAGCTCACTTAGAGACAAAAGGGCAAGCTCAGGGGTAGGCCGAATCCCCATTCCAGAAACTTTGTTAAATAGAACGAATACGTCTCTCCACAATGTCCTAATAGAGGGGCATTGCCACCAGATATGTATGTACAAGCCTCTTTCTCTCAGATATCTCCAACAGGTGTCCAAGGAACATAGCTTTAATTGTCGTCGGGCATCTATACCACCGTATCAAGATCTTGTAGCTTCTCTCCTGCGTCAGAGCACACATAGAAGAGTGCTTAGTAAACAGTAGAATCTTAGCACGGTCACCCTCAGAAAGGCGTCTCCCCAGATCCTCCCATTTGGTGAAGCAAAGACGTTGTGGACCTCTAGTAGTCACCGTGTCCAGAAACCGGTTGTACAGCAATGAGACCGGATGGGCAGGAGGGTACCTATCCAAGCAAAGCTGTTCAAAAGCACTAGGTCTAAAAATATTGTCGCTTGGGGTTAAAGACCTAATATAGTTTTTCACCTGCTCGTATAAAAACCAAGCCCCTGGAGGAACCAGGAAAAGAGATGATAGAGCTATAACCTCTGAGTTGTCTATGTAGTCTTTGACCATGGGATGATCTTGTTTCTTCTTGTACAATATGGATTGGCCAGATGCACCTGCTGGAAACCCCGGGTTTCTGCAAAGTGGAGTGAGCAGACCAGGGATAGTGGTTAGCTTAATCGCCTCCAAATTTCTCCTGACCCACCTAGACAAATTCTGTACCAGAAACTATGTCTCTCGCACGGAGTTAAGAATGCTTTCTGGCAACCAAATCTCAGCCAAAGGGCCATTGTCTGTCTTGTTATACTCGATATTCATCCAACACTTATCGCCTCCGTTATGGAAGAGATCCAAAATACAGGTTCCCAAGGCCGCAAAACTGTAGAGCCGGAAGTCAGGTAAACCTGCCCCTCCATTTAGTCTAGTTCTACGCAAAATCTGATAGGAGGTGCGGGATCTTTTATCGGCCCAGATGAATTTATTTATCAGAGTCTTAAGTCTGGAAAAGAAGGAGGCCGGAAGGCAAATGGGAAGAGCCTGAAAAAAGTATAAAAGACCAGGAAAGGTTCAGCTTGTTCCATTTTCATATATCCTGTTCAATAGAATGTATTCAATCATTAGGGCTTTCATGTGCATAAGGGCTACCAGCCCTTATGCACATGAAAGCCCTAATGATTGAATAAATCATAAACCTGCACAAGCAAGCTCTGGTGAGTGCCTGGTGTTTTTTCTTTACTACTTATAAGTCTTATACCTGTTTGCACCAGTGGCACCGCAGAGGAATTTTTTCAAGCAGATACTGAAGGACTTATCTTCCTTTATATTTGAAGCGGATCAGTGCCCTGGACACTCTCTCCTGCATATGTTCAATAGAATGGATCGCCTTGTGGAAGTTCAGACACGGAAGACTATCCGGGTCCTTAGATATTTTAATACCCAGATAGGTAAGAGATTCCGTGGCCCATTTGTATGGTAATGAGCTACGGAGTTGCGACACCAATTGGGGCGGCATAGTTACATTAAGGATTTCAGATTTATGTGAATTCACCTTGAAATTGCTGAGGCGAACAAAGCCAGAAAACTCCGATATCAGATTTGGTATGGTGGTGACCGGGGACGTGATGTAAAGGAGCAGGTCATCAGCAAAAAGAGCCAACTTATGCTCCACACCCCTAACAGACAGACCTCTGATAGACTGGTTAGATCTGATCGCCTGAGCGAGGAACTCCATGGTCAACACATATAATAGTGGCGAGAGTGGACAACCCTGCCTCGACCCATTACCAATGCAAAAAGGCCGAGACAAGGAACCATTTATTTTAACCTGCATAGTTGCTGTGACATTTAATGCTGTGATTTTAGTTAACATGTTCTCCCCTAGTCCAATACTTTTAACTACCAGGAACATAAACTCCCAATGCACCCTCTCAAAGGACTTTTCCGCGTCTGTTGACAGGGCGCACATAGGAATCCCCCTCCTCCGGGCCCAATCCATCAGAGAGACAGTCTTTATAATACAGTCATATGAAAAAGTTTGGGCACCCCTATTAATGTTAACCTTTTTTCTTTATAACAATTTGGGGTTTTGCAACAGCTATTTCAGTTTCATATATCTAATAACTGATGGACTGAGTAATATTTCTGGATTGAAGTGAGGTTTATTGTACTAACAGAAAATGTGCAATCCACATTTAAACATAATTTGACCGGTGCAAAAGTATTTGCACCCTTATCAATTTCTTGATTTAAACACTCCTAACTACTTTTTACTGACTTACTAAAGCACTAAATTGGTTTTGTAACCTCATTGAGCTTTGAACTTCATAGGCAGGTGTATCCAATCATGAGAAAAGGTATTTAAGGTGGCCACTTGCAAGTTGTTCTCCTATTTGAATCTCCTATGAAGAGTGGCATCATGGGCTCCTCAAAACAACTCTCAAATGATCTGAAAACAAAGATTATTCAACATAGTTGTTCAGGGGAAGGATACAAAAAGTTGTCTCAGAGATTTAAACTGTCAGGTTCCACTGTGAGGAACATAGTAAAGAAATAGAAGAACACAGGTACAGTTCTTGTTAAGCCCAGAAGTGGCAGGCCAAGAAAAATATCAGAAAGGCAGAAAAGAAGAATGGTGAGAACAGTCAAGGACAATCCACAGACCACCTCCAAAGAGCTGCAGCATCAGCTTGCTGCAGATGGTGTCAAAGTGCATCGGTCAACAATACAGCACACGTTGCACAAGGAGAAGCTGTATGGGAGAGTGATGCAAAAGAAGTAGTTTCTGCAAGCACGCCACAAACCGAGTCGCCTGAGGCATGCAAAAGCACATTTGGACACGCCAGTTACATTTTGGAAGAAGGTCCTGTGGACTGATGAAACAAAGATTGAGTTGTTTGGTCATTCAAAAAGGCATTATGCATGGAGGCAAAAAAAACACGGCATTCCAAGAAAAGCACTTGCTACCCACAGTAAAATTTTGTGGAGGTTCCATCATGTTTTGGGGCTGTGTGGCCAATGCCGGCACCGGGAATCTTGTTAAAGTTGAGGGTCGCATGGATTCAACTCAGTATCAGCAGATTCTTGACAATAATGTGCAAGAATCAGTGACGAAGTTGAAGTTACGCAGGGGATGGATATTTCAGCAAGACAATGATCCAAAACATCGCTCCAAATCTACTCAGGCATTCATGCAGAGGAACAATTACAATGTTCTGGAATGGCCATCCCAGTCCCCAGACCTGAATATCATTGAAAATCTGTGGGATAATTTGAAGCGTGCTGTCCATGCTCGGCGACCATCAAATTTAACTGAACTGGAATTGTTTTGTAAACAGGAATGGTCAAATATACCTTCATACAGGATCCAGGAACTCATTAAAAGCTACAGGAAGCGACTAGAGGCTGTTATTTTTGCAAAAGGAGGATCTACAAAATATTAATGTCACTTTTATGTTGAGGTTCCCATACTTTTGCACCGGTCAAATTTTGTTTAAATGCGGATTGCACATTTTCTGTTAGTACAATAAACCTCATTTCAATCCAGAAATATTACTCAGTCCATCAGTTATTAGATATATGAAACTGAAATAGCTGTTACAAAAACCCAAATTGTTATAAAGAAAAAAGGTTAACATTAATAGGGGTGCCCAAACTTTTTTCATATGACTGTATTATCTCTCGCCTCTCTACCCGAGACGAAGCCCACCTGGTCGTTGTTGATCAGTGCTGGAAGGATGGGTTTCAACTTATTAGCTGTTAGTTTTGCATAGAACTTAATATCTGTGTTTATGAGGGAAATCTGACGATAGTTACTGCAGAGAAGAGGGTCTTTCCGAGGTTTATGGATTACAGTAATATGAGCTCTGAGAGCCTGTTGTGGGAACCAACCTACCCCCGGAGGACACAAAATTACACATAGTAAGGAATAATGGGCTCAGCAGCTCCGAGAATTCCTTATAATAGCCCGCAGTAAAACAATCTGGGCCAGGACTCTTTCCCTTTTTGGCTACCTTCATAACTGCGGCCACCTCCTCCAAGGTAAATTCCCTTTCCAAGTCAGACCATACTACTGCCGGCAGTGACTGAAGTCTATGTAGTCGGAGGTAGTCCTCAATATTCTTTTTTAGCATGTCTGTTGGCAGATCAGCATAACGTCCTTTTATATTGTACAAAGCTTCGTAGTAAAGTAAAGCTAGATACAATATCTTTTGTACTATGGCCCTTAGGACATCCCGCACTGCTGACACAAGGGATGTAAGTGGTTGCTGTTTTTGGGTGGAGGGCTCTTGCTAGTAATTTGCCGCTTCTATCTCCCATGTGGTAAAACCTACTTCTCATTCTATCTCGCCATGCTCTTGATTTCTGATCTAAAATGCTCAACAGTTTTTGACGTGCTGTGGAGAGCTGACTGAAAATCAGGGGCGATAGACCTTGTTTGTGTTTTTTTCTAAATTTGCTATGGACAACAACAAGTCCTTTATCTCTCCAGCTCTCTCCCTTTTGAGTCGTGCGCTATGAGAGATAAAGATTCCCCTCACCACACGTTTCAATGCCTCCCATTTTATTGATGGCGAAGAAGGGTCTCCCCCATGGTCCAGCATGAAATTTTGTATAGCTTGAGATACCTCTGCATGACACAAGGGGTCTCGCAACAGGTTTTCATTCAAACGCCAGGTGAGGCCCTGCCCACCCTGGGACCCAAAATTCAAGCTCAGGTATACTGGCGCTTGGTTAGACCACAGGATAGATCCAATCTCTGCCTCATCCTGGAAATCTAGCAGACAAAGAGAAATAAAAAAATAATCTATTCTACTGTAGGTCTGATGTACCTGGAAAAGAAAGTGAAGTCCTTATCCTTGGGGTGGAGTATTCTCCACATCTTAACCAGTCTCATGCTGTGAGCTAAAGCTTTTAAACCTCTACTTATGGAGAGGGGATACAAGGACCTGCCTGAGGAGACATGTGAGGTTGGATTTAGAGGGACATTAAAGTCCCCTCCCATACTTACCGGAGAGGAGTCTGCAAAATCCTCAAGAAGACGCATACATTTTAGATGGAATTGCTTCTGCCTTTGGTTCGGGCTGTATATATTAGCAATCACAAATCTGGAATTCTTCCAGGACACCTGGAGAAAGACGTACCTATATGTGGGATCAATAAAATATTTTAGGACTTCTGGCACAAAGGATCTGTGGAAGGCTATTGAAACACCCCTGGATTTTGATTCTGGGTTTGTACTATTGAACCATGTCGGATAATTCCTCGTGCTTAATTTGGGGATCAAATATGCCCGTAAATGAGTTTCCTGCAACAGCAGGACCGCTACTTTTTGCTTGTGGCATGAAAAAACTATTTGTCGTCTCTTCTCGGGCACATTCAGACCTTTAATATTGTAAGAACAGAATTTAATCCTATCCATAGTCTATCTGAAACAGGACTGAGCCTAGGAGAATAGTGGCTATCTGCCACCCGCAGGGAAAGGATGGAGGAGAGAAAGCAAAGATAAAGAGTAAGATAGAGCAAGAGAAAGAGAAGATTGTGACAGGACAAAAAAAAGCTAGACAAGCCCTGTGAATCATTTGTGCTGGGTTTAGATGGCATATCGCCACTTGTTGCACCAAAGAAGGCGGAAGTGGAAGCCAAGGGCCTAGGAGCTCTTCACCCCCCCCCCCTCTGTCGCCTATGTATTATAACTATGTCATGTTTAACGAAAGAATCATCGCTGACACAATAAGAACCTATATACAGAGCAGTTCAACCTCAATTTCAGAAACTCGAACTAGACCAGCTGCACAATGCTGAAGGGACAGTTACTGTCACAGTCTACTAGAGAAACTAGTCAGGAACACATTTCTTGAACAGTTATAGATAACATTAACTTTAGAGTCCCAATCCAGATCTCTCTGGAATCCCAACTACTCACGAACATTACAGCCCCGACGGGCTCCATCATTGACCAGGTGGTGAGCATCAAACATTCAAACTCAGATGCTCATTAAGCAACACCCATCTCACGTGATCTGGAGACCTCAGGTGTCTTTTGTCGCCTCGGCTTGGGTCCGGGTCTTGTTTTTCTTGTTCCGATGAGCCGTGATCCATCTTGGAGGGGAGACCGGGAGCCGAGGGCCACTCTTGGAGATCCACTATCGGAATTTCAAAGGTTCCCAGGAAGTTGGCGAGGTCACCCAGCGAACGGAAAGTAGCCTTCTTCCCCTCCTTGCTGGCTGTCAGGTTGAATGGAAACCCCCACCTATATGGAATGTCTTTCCTTCAACTGGTGCAGCAGGGGTCTTAAAGCTCTTCTCTGTAATAGAGTACGCCTGGCCAAATCTGGGAAGAGGGAGATCTGAGTGTCCATAAAGGTGATCGGACTATTGTCACGTGCAGCACGCATGACAGACTCTCTTATTTTGAAAAAATGAACCCGACAGATAACGTCGCGGGGTCTGGAGTCTGAAGCTGATCTAGGACCAAGGGCTCGATGTATTTTGTTCAGCTCCACTGAATGAGGCCCTCTCTCTGCGCAACACAGTCCAGTTCACCATTACTCAATGTTTCAGGTATGCCTCTTAATAAATAATTTTATTTCTATAGCACCAACATATTCTATAGCAATTTACTATTATGACTACTGTCTACTGGTTTATCTTCCTCTGTGAGCAGATACTATGACTCCCCCCATAAATTATATGCTTTGGTTTCATTGTAATGGACCTGAGAAGAGATTTGCTGAGTGTCAATAGCGGGATTAGTTAGATATTATGTATATCTACTCGAGACTCTCCTATACATCATCCTACACATTATATGAGCTTTGATGCTATATGTAGAGTACACTGGTTTTTCATCTTTCCTAGTCCCAAAGCTTCATTCCCAATAGAGATGGCTTGTTTGATGACAAGGTCGGCCATACTAGCATAAAAATGGAGAATAGAAGATTTCTGCGTCATTGAATTAAACATCAAAAAAAGAAGCAGTATTTCATTCCCACAGATGTCTTGCCAGTAGCTTGTATCTGCAAGATCATTTGATGGTCTTGGCACCTCTTTCACTACTGAAATATTTCTCATTTTTACTGGATACATTTTGAATGTACAGTAATTAACATTAATTTGTTCTGATTTTCTACATTAATTGTCTATTCAGTGAATGTTAAGCTAAAATGTCTGATTTTTCCTCTTTATGACCTTGAAACAAAAGTTTCCTCCCGTCTTCTCTAAGGTATTGCTTGGTGTTGCCTTACGATAACTATATAAGAAGAATAAGACGATATTCTTCAATCTGCTGCTATTATGTACTGCCTAAGTAGATTGGTAGCAGAGGACTGATGAACTGGAAAACGATATGGCAGCAGGGTCAAACACATAGCATGAGAGCTGTGTACAGTATTTTTACTCAAGTAATTTAGCAAAGTATCTCTATTTTTATCTTTTAATTTTTAATACATAAATTGTTGAAAAGATGCATATAACTTCATCCACACAAAAGGTTATACAATATGCTGCTTGACCACCTTAACATAAATTTATATTAGAAAGTGTGTATTATGTATGTATGTATGTATGTGTGTGTGTGCATAATATATATATATATATATATATATATATATATATATATATATATATATATATATATATATATATTATAATATATATTCAGGTGTTGTATTTCTGATATAGATGTACAGTCATGGAGAATGACACCAAAATTATATTTTCACATGATCTGTTGCCCTCTGGTTTTTAATTTTTTAATTGTGTTTGTCTGATGTTTACATCACATACAGAAATATAATTGCAATCATATTATGAGTACCAAAAGGTTATATTGACAGAATGAGTTAATGCAGCAAGTCAATATTTGCAGTGTTGACCCTTCTTCAGGACCTCTGCAATTCTCCCTGGCATGCTCTCAATCAACTTCTGGACCAAATCCTGACTGATAGCTGTCCATTCTTGCATAAGCAATGCTTGCATTTTGCCAGAATTTGTTGGTTTTTGTTTGTCCACCCGTCTCTTGATGATTGCCCACAAGTTCTCAATGGGATTAAGATCTGGGGAGTTTACAGGCCATGGACCCAAAATCTCTATGTTTTGTTCCATGAGCCATTTAGTGATCACCTTTGCTTTATGGCAAGGTGCTCCATCATGCTGGAAAAAGCATTGTTGGGTGCCAAACTGCTCTTGGACAGTTGGGAGAAGTTGCTCTTGGAGGACATTCTGGTACCATTCTTTATTCATGGCTGTGTTTTTAGGCAAGACTGTGAGTGAGCCGATTCCCTTGGCTGAGAAGCAACCCCACACATGAATCGTTTCAGGATGCTTAACAGTTGGCATGAGACAAGACTGGTGGTAGCGCTCACCTCTTCTTCTCCTAATAAGCTGTTTTCCAGATGTCCCAAACAATCGAAAAGGGGATTCATCTGAGAAAATGACTTTACCCCAGTCCTCAGCAGTCCACTCCCTGTACCTTTTGCAGAATGTCAGTCGGTCCCTGATGTTTTTTCTGGAGAGAAGTGGCTTCTTTGCTGCCCTCCTTGAAACCAGGGCTTGCTCAAAGAGTCTCCGCCTCACAGTGCGTGCAGAAGCACTCACACCAGCCTGCTGCCATTGCTGAGCTAGCTCGGCACTGCTGGTAGTCCGATCCCGCAGCTGAAACAGTTTTAAGATACGGTCCTGGCGTTTGCTGGTCCTTCTTGGGCGCCCAGGAGCCTTTTTGGCAACAATGGAAGCTCTCTCCTTGAAGTTCTTGATGATGCGATAGATTGTTGACTGAGGTGCAATCTTTGTAGCTGCGACACTCTTCCCTGTTAGGCCATTTTTGTGCAGAGCAATGATGGCTGCACGTGTTTCTTTAGAGATAACCATGGTTAACTGAAGAGAAACAATGATACCAAGCACCAGCCTCCTTTTAAAGTGTCCAGTGGTGTCATTCTTACTTAATCATGACTGATCGCCAGCCCTGTCCTCATCAACACCCACACCTGTGTTAATGGAACAATCACTAAAACAATGTTAGCTGCTCCTTTTAAGGCAGGAATGCAATGATGTTGAAATGTGTTTTGGGGGTTAAAGTTCATTTTCTTAGCCAATATTGACTTTGCAAGTAATTGCTGTTAAGCTGATCACTCTTTATGACATTCTGGAGTATATGCAAATTGCCATTAGAAAAATTCAAGCAGTAGCTTTTGTAAAAATTAATATTTGTAGCATTCTCAAAACTTTTGGCCATGACTGTAGTTAGGTTGCTATCATACTTGTACTAACAAAGCAACAGATTCAAGGACAGAGAATAGGGGTGACTTGGCTATGAACACGAGTTTGTCAACCAGTCCCATTCACACGACACTTAGAATGCTTTATTTTTGCATTTGTGAACATAGAGCTGATGTGACTTGCCATAAACCTTCCGTTTTGTCTCATTTGTCTCATCTGTCCAAAGCACAGGCTTTGTGGCTTGTCATTATACATTTTGGCAAATTTCAGTGTCATGTCAAGTTTTTATGATTTGCCTTCAACAATTTGTTCCTCCTCGGTCATCTTTTTGTATAATCTTTCTTTATTAGAAAAACAAATAGTACAGAAAATAAGAAGGAAGAGAGATCTTACAGACCAATTTTACAAGAACAATCTTATTCCACTCACTGTCCCCTGTTGCCTCTGCGGACAAGTCCTCCATATAACATATGGAGGCCATTTCCTGTTGCCACTCTTGTAATGATGGAAGGATCATCGTCCGCCAGTGCCTAGGGATCACCGAGCGAGCTGCTGTTAGACAAAATCTAAGCAAATCTCCCTTTTTTGTTTTAATAGAGCCAGGCAACATGGACAGCAATGAGATTTGTGGTGATGGTGTCACCGATTTTCCAGTAATTTTGGTGTATATCTGAAACACCTCCAACCAAAAGGGCCTGATCAGCAAACACTCCCACCAAATATGCAGCATCGTCCCGGAGACCCCCCCACATCTCCAACACAACTCTGACACAGAGGGGAAGATCTTGTGTAGCTTTACTGGATATTGATACCATCTGGATAGAATTTTGTAGTTCTTTTCTTTTGCATAACCAGCTGTAGACATCTTATGGGTAAACAGGTAAGCTTTCTGCTTATCCTCCTCAGTAAAAGAAGTGCCCAGTTCTGTCTCCCAGCTAGCTATGAAATTTGGGTTTATGTCTGTATCCGGGGCCGCCTGACTCAGTAATTTGTAAATGACTGAAATTAAATGAGATGGAGGGGCTTTTTGCAAAAACAAACCCTCAAACGGGGTCGGAGAAATGTCAGGTACGTGTTTCCAGTGTCTCAGTCAATTACTAACAAAGGAGTATAGTTGTGTATACTCAATCCATGACAACAGGCGCGGGGGGTCCAGGCCCTGCATATCTTCAAAAGACATGATATCCTTCCCTTTCAAAGCTTGATATGCCCTAAAATCATCTTCCACCTTCAAGCGCAGAAAGGAGGAACGTGTGATTCCCGGGGAAAATTCCGGATTGGAAAATATCGGAGTGAGCAGAAGCAGGGGGCCCGTCAAGGAGCCCCTCTGCCTCACCTGATCCCACACTTTAAGCGTGGCCTTGATTAGAAAGTCAGCTGCAGGTAACTTCACCCCCTCACGTGACTCCAGCCATGGCAGATACCTCGTGGGCACCGGCGCTCCCCCCTGTTCCAACACGACCCATTTTTTATGTGTAGCCAAAAACTGCCAGTCGAACATACGCAGCAAAAGGGCGGCCTGATGGTATCTACAAAGATCTGGCAATCCAGCCCCTCCCCTATCAATGGGTCTGGTTAAGATCTGATATCTTATTCTCGCCCTAGAGTGGCCCCATACGAATTTGATTAATGTTGATTTAAGTGTGCGAAAAAAACTCACCGGTGGCAAAATAGGGACCGCCTGAAAGACATACAGGAACCGCGGTAGCACGTCCATTTTGAATGAGTTGATGCGTCCGAACCACGAAATAGGTTTTTTATGGTATGATAGTAGGTCTTTAAGTGTTCGTGTCAACAGGGTCTGATAATTCAGAGAATACAGAAGTGTGAGATCAGCAGGGATTTGTATACCTAAACATGTGATTGCTTTGGTTGCCACCGAAACGAGAAGTTTTGTTTAGCTAATGACACCTCAGGGCTGCATGGTAACATTCAGAGCTTTCGTTTTTGAATAATTTACTTTAAAGTTGCTCAGATCTCCAAATTTCTCAAACTCCGTCAACAAGGAGGGCAGAGTGATGTGAAGCTGGGAGATATAAATCAATAAGTCGTCAGCGTACAGGGAGGTCTTGTACATCCTGCCTTCCACTTGTAGACCGTGTATACAGGGATTCCTCCTTATGGCATTGGCCTGATGCTCCATCACTACCACGTATAATAACGGGGAGAGAGGGCACCCTTGTCTCGTACCGTTCCTTATAGCGATGGGCCGAGACAACGCTCCATTGGCCTTGATCCGTGCCGAGGGACACGTATACAATGCCAATATCTTTTGTAGAAAGCGGGGGCCCAGGCCAATCTTTTTCAATGCCGCGCGAAGGAAATCCCAGTGCACACGGTCAAAGGCCTTCTCGGCGTCCACCGACAGAAGGCCCATAGATGTGGAGGAGGATATTGCATTTGCCATAAGTAATAATGTCTTATTTACATTATCTCGGGCCTCTCTGCCCTGTACGAAGCCGACTTGGTCTGAACTAATAATTGCAGGGAGAAGGGGAGCCAATCTATTAGCCAGTGTTTTGGAGAACAACTTCACGTCCACGTTTAATAAAGAAATCGGCCTATAATTAGAGACCATAGATGGATCCTTCCCTGGTTTTGGTATTACAGTAATATAAGCTTCCAGGGACTGTGCTGCAAATGGGGATGTGTCAGAAACTGCATTAAAAACCTTTGTGAGAAATGGTGTTATTAATTCTCTAAATGTCTTATAAAATGCTGGGGAAAACCCATCTGGACCAGGGCTCTTACCGGCTGGGGTATTTTTGATCACCACACCAATCTCCTCTTCTGTAAACTGCTCTTTCAGTTGAGAGACATCCTCATTCCCCAGCGGCGTGGACGCAAATTCTGCCACATATCCATCAATTCGCTCTGACAAATTACTCTGCCCCATGTCTGCTAAGCGGCCCCTAATGTTATAGAGGTCTGAATAAAATGTCCGCATTTCCTCCAAAATCTCCACCGGGTTACTCGTGTCCGAACCGCCCCACCGCTGTAAGCGTGAGATAAACAACGTATTATTACGGGGATGAAGAAGGCGCGACAGGGGCCTGCCGCACTTGTCTGAATGTTGGTATAGAAACGTTTGTAGTGATTTCGGTATCTGAGGTATTTCTCGTTAAGAAGTGACCTAAGGTCTTCTCTACATTTAGTAGGGTCTGCCGGGACCCCCGTCGATCTGTGTCTATTATGTGCAAATTCCAGCTTATGTATCGTGTCAAGTAATTCCTTGATTTGTAAACTCTTCATTCTCTTAATGCGTGCCCCATGTTTTATCAGGACCCCCCTAATCACGCACTTAAATGCTTCCCACTGAAGGGGTAGGGAAGTGAGGTCCGCCGCATGTGTCTCCATAAAAACCCCAATCGATTCCTTGATGTCATTCACGCACACTGTATCCTTCAAGAGGTTATCATTGAGTTTCCATGTCCACTCGCGAGTCTGGCCGTTAGGAGGAGAAATAGTTAGAAAAATGGGCGCGTGATCCGACCAAACCACGCTACCGATCTCGGCAACTGGGCTCCAAATGAGAGCATGCTGACTTATCAAAAAGAAATCAATACGACTATATGAATCGTGTGGATTTGAGTAGAAGGTATAGTCCCTTCCAGATAGATTTAATATCCGCCACACGTCTACCAATTGTGACTGGTGCATCTCCTGCTTAAAGGACCTTAAGTGAGACAGGGGGATCCCGCTTCTGCCCGACGAGGTATCCACTGATGGGTTCAAAGGAAGGTTAAAATCCCCTCCCAATATTACCACCCCCTCCGAGAATTCCGCCAACACCCGAAGGAAGCTTCGCCCCGCCCTTGACTGTCCTACGTTTGGTGCGTACCACCCTGCTACTGTGAACACGAAGAAGAATGTGTACCCTTTGTTTTTGCATATCGTATAAGATTTGTGCCCGTTTTTGGGGGGTATTGAACCCTTTAACATTCAGAGAGCCGAATTTTAGTTCCGCCATGTCTCCACACCCAGGTCCCGGACCACTAACTGTAGGTGGGAGGGAAGTAGGGTAAGTGGCTAAAAGGGGTGGGGGGGAAATGGGAAGAGGAAAAGCCGGGGAAAAGCGAAGAAAAAATGAGAAATGAAAAAGAACAGGTAGAGAAGAGGGTATAGACAACTGCCGAGAGAGAGAGAGAAAAAAAAAAAAGGGATTAGAAAAAGATTATATATGAAAGTACTTCAGCGCCGCAGAAGGGCTGAAGTTGTCGTCTAACCAAACAACTGATTGGGGCGGGTTTTTTATATAGCTGCTCCTTGGCCTGCCAAGTGCAGCAACCCCAGAAAAGAGGCGGACTGAACACGGAGGGGAACTCCCCCCTACCCAGTATACACCACCTGAGCAACTTATGTCGTTCAACATATCTTTACAATTTCACATTCTGCCCACACTCCCAACCAACGGCCATGCGGCCATGAGCATGGACCCCACAGGGACGAGCCAGCCCCTCGGACAGAGCTGGACGTCTCCGAAGGGGCCATGATCCAGGCCATTGCCTCCAAAGAGGGGACCGCCCCCAGCACACTTCAACAATGCAACACAAAAACAATTGTTAATACTTTTTTCCCCGTTGTGCATTTGAAACTACTGCGGGAGAAATTAAACGATAGCTCTCAAACAAAGTTGAGTAGCAGCTTTTCTGTTCATCTCAATTACAACATTTCAGCCACGATCTACAGGGGCTTCCCGCTGATTTCCCCTCCTCGCCCGGGCCGCCACAGGATGCACATCTCCAGGCCCCCCCGGAGGCAAGCTTGGCCATCCCGTGATAGTTACCTCTGGGATCTGTAGGGCCGCCGCAAATGCTGGAATACCCCCACGGTGACTCAAGACATGCATCCTGCCCGCCCGGTGGACCCTAAGACGGAAAGGGAACTGTGAAGATGTAATTTACCCTCTCACTGTATATGCTGTACAGATTCCTATTTCAAGCTGGGTTCATTGTCTTATTTGAACTACTTCTGTGTACATTTCTATTGTTGTAGGTAATCACCCCCCTAAAATGCAAGGTTATATCCTCTTGAGGCACTTCCATCCCTGGGAGTAGGGGGAGGTGGGCCTAGAGTCCAACTAGTGTAAACTCTGCTTACCTGGGAGATTCAGGCAGAGTGAGCTGAAACTTGAAGGGAGCAGGAGCTCCAGCCTGTGTGGCTGTGGACACGGACGGAGCTAGGCCTGTGTGGCGGCCCGTGGGATTGCGTGGAACTCTTTGGACTACTGTAAGGACGATTGCTTTGTAATCCGGTCCGAGGATTGTCGGGAAGGGCCCCCGAATCTGTTTTACGTGGACTTATCGTGTGCTGTTCTTGCATTCCTGTTAATAAACCTGTTGGATCGTCCCTCGGCCTCGTCCATCCTTTGCTCTGTTGTACACCCCCGTCACAGGAACCCCCATGTGTAGGGGATGTTTCGTTGTCGTAGAGAGTCCAGGAGTGGCCTCAATGCCCTCCTTTTCTGTAAAGTCCACCTGGATAAGTCCGGCAGGAGTTGGATCCTCTGTCCCTTGTGACGTAGGTTCTCTGCCGAGCGGGCCCGCATCATGATGGCATCCTTCAGCTGGTACCTGTGGACCTTGCAAATAACATCCCTGGGACGGTCCAGGTCCAGGGACCGAGGGCCCAGATCTCTGTGTGATCTATCCAGTTCCAAAGGTGAGTCCAAGGGAACTTGCAGTAAAGCATTAAAGATATGGCGAAGGGATTTGTCAAGGTCGGCAGATTCAATCAATTCTGGAAGGCCGCGGACCCTTATATTGTTACGCCTGTTACGGTTTTCAATATCATCAATATGGTCGGCTAGATATTGGAAGTGTGCTGTGTGGGAGGCCAGGTTAGATTCCTGCTCTGTTACTTTTATTGATAGGGATTGTGTTACAGATTCAATAGACCCCACTCTTTCCCCCATCTGCTGGACTTAATCTCTCAGACCTGAGAGCTCTGATCTGTATGAGCTTTCCAGTCTGTCTATATATGACTCCATGTCAGCTTTCGTTGGGATATTTCTAATGTGGGAGCTAAGGTCCTCCAGCACCCTCCACATCTGGTGCATGGACTGGTGTGCCGGGAGACCCCCCTCCTCCCTGATGTTAATAATCTCAGCAGTTTGTGCAGCAATATCCAATCTTGTCGCTGTGGCATGTGATCCTGTAAGGGAGCTCCCCGCATATGACACAGTCCCAGCAGCTCCCAGGGGCACCGAGGGAACGCTCATCTCCAAGCCTGCTGCAGCTCCGTGGCCGGGCAACACCGCCCCTCCCCCCTCCATTAGCCGGACCTCCAGGCCTGAGATAATGTGCAGACTCTCGCTGGAAGGGAGGTCAGGGGGAATACTCCCCGCTGAGAGCCTCCCGCTGTCATTGTTCTGTACTCCTGGTCCTGCACAGGGGGATGCCTCCTGGGTGTAATCTGTGGTCGCTCCTGCTGCACCGCCAGCGCACGTGGGGGCAGCGCCATCTTGCCCTCCCACTGCGGGAGCCGCGCTGGCCTGTTCCCCACTAACCTGCATCTGTTCCCAGTCGCTGCAGGTCTCTTCCGCCTGCCCCTCCACGCCGCTTGCAGCTGGTAAATCTTCAGCGCCCGCTACCGCCGCACTCAGCGAGCGGCCGCTTCTTGTGTGCATTGCTGAGTCAGCCATCTTGCGCCCAGGAGCCTCCTGAGCTGGGTCCAGCAGGTAGCTCCGTATATCGCGAGCAGGGGTCCCCGATGGATTAGATGTGGGCTGGGAGCTTCCTTTCCCCTTCTTCTTGCCCATTCGCTGTCTGAGGCTAGGTAAAAGAGACGCTGTTGCAGTATATCCCTAGGTCAGGGCAGGAGCAGATTCCCCAGGCTTCTTTATCCCTCCATGTCCAGGCCACGCCCCCCCTCGGTCATCTTTAATAAGTCCACTTTAGCAAACACCGTGACAAATGGTGCAACCTGACACTGATGTACCTAGACCTTGTAGTTCACTTGCAATCTCTTTGGAAGTTGTTCTGAGCTCTTTGGTTATCATTAGAGTTGATCAAATCCGCCAAAATCTGGGACCGGCAGATCACTGCCGGATTGAAAAAAAAAATCCGGATCCGCTCTGGATTCCAGTGCCCATAAAAGTCTATGGGACCAGAATCCGGAGATTAAAAACGTTTGTGGAGGTGATAGGGGGGTAGGAGAGCGAGCAGTGTACTCACCCGAGCTGTGCTGTGTCATGGCAGCAAACTCCTTCTAGGTCACGCCTTTCCCTTCCGGAGCCGACCATTCAATATTCATTGTTTTGACTGCCCACCGGCGTGTGTAATTGGTTGCAGTTAGACGCGCCCCCACCCTGAGTAGCAGCGTGTCAGCTGACTGCAACCAATCACAGGAGGCAGGATGGCTGGTGGGCGGGGAAGGCAGTGCAAGTGTCTGTGGGTCAGTGTAGTGAACGTGCATGTGTTTTAGAAACACATGCACGTTCCTGTCAGAAGTGTGTGGCTGTGTCGGTGATGCGCTGTCAGACTTGTACAAGTCTGACATGACATCAGCCGGCACAGCCTGCGCTGTCTGAACATGAGCGTGCATGTACCTAGAAACACATGCACGTTCCTGTCAGAAGTGTACGCGGCTGTGCCGGTGATGTTGCTTTTCTTCTTTTTTTTTTTTTTTATAATTAAATACATTTAAAAAAAAAAAAAAAAAAAAGACGTGCAGTCCCCCCTAATTTTCATCCCCAGCCTTGTTAAAGCCGGCTTGGGGCTGGTATTCTCAGCCCGCAGCCACCCGGTATTGCCGCATCTATTAGATGTGACAATCCCGGTGCTTTACTGGCTCTTTTCGATTGCTCTGGAGCGGTGGCAATCAGGGTAATAAGGGGCTAATAGCAGCGCACAGCTGTTACTAAGCCCTAGGTTAGTGATGGCACAGGTGTCTGAGATACCTGCATCACACTAACCTATAAATGAAAGTATATAAACAGATACAGAGATAAATCCTTTATTTGGAATAAAGTAAAAAACACGCACCCTCCTTCACCTCTTTATTAACCCCCAACACCCTGCACGACCGGCGTAATCCAGACGAGGTTCCACGCCGCTTCAGCTCTGCTAGATATCACAACCAGCGGCCATAGAGCACGACCGCTGGCTGTGCAGACAATGACTGAGCCGCGATGACTAACAGCAGGCAGATACTGTCACAGTCTGGGGGCGCATCTGCCTGCAACCAATTAGAGACGAGAGAGTGGGCAGGAAAAACAAGGAAAGCTGTATGTATACATGCACAGTACAGGAAGTTAATGCGCAACCCGGAAGCAGTGTGCTGCCATGAAACCGAGTCTCGGTAAGTATGAAACGGTGTTTTATTTCTGTTTTTCTTTATTTTTCAATTATATTCCCCAGTGCTGGATCTGGATTGTCTTCCCGGATCCGGGCCTGGCACCCAGAAATCTTTGAAACCGTGCGGATTCGGACTTTTACAGTTCAGATCCGCTCAGCCCTAGTTATCATTCAAATTATCTGTTTTTTTCAATTTGTCATCAATTTTCTCTTGCAGCCACATTTGCGTAGGTGAGCTGCAGTTGCATAGACTTTAAATTTCCGAATACTATATGCAAATGTATTAACTGGAAAAGCCAACTCTTTGCAGATGGTGTTTACCTGTAACATGTTTGCCTATTTTTTTTCTTCTAATCTCTTGAGAGAACTCTCTTTGTAGCGTTGTTTGGTGCATGTTCAGTGTGGTGCTCCACATGATTCCAAACAGCACAGTAACTACTTTTCATTGATTAAATAGGCAGACTGACTTTTACAAGTTTGTAGACACCTGTGATGCTAATTACAGGACATGCCTTAGTTTCACATTTCCCTATGGTCAAAATATTTGCAATCTTTTCATTGCATATCATTATTTTGTCCAGGCCATTTTCATTAGTATGTTTTTTTTCTATCGAACCACAATTCCAAAGCAAGGTCTGATTTTTATTAGTTAATATTAAGTAAAGTTAAATTGAAAATTACTTTTGTCAGCCTCAAGTTACTTTAGTGCCCGAGTGTCAATGTATATATCTATCACTAACTTCAAAACATTTATTTAAGTGAACAACCTCTTTTAATTTGTGAATTCATGTTGTTTTTGTTTTTTGTTTTTTTTTATAAAGTGCACAATTATGAATGGAAGTGAATGAGGATGAAACTGCCAGAGCAGATTTCTGCTGATCAGTGGGGTGGTCAGGTGTCAGACCCCCGCCAATCTCAGATTGATATTATTTTGGGATAGGCCATTAATATGTTAGGTATACAAAAGATTTTAGACATATACATGCTTTTCCTACATTAACATCCTCTGTAGGGAAGGATTCTTATGCAACAACATTTTTTTTTAATCTAATAAATCTAGATTTTTCTGATTGTCAGCATTACTGACCTAAAATAGCAGTTGTCACTAAAGAAGGACAGATTCCTACTACATATACTGATTGATAGGAGGTTTTGCTATTCTATTTTTTAAGCTGTATCTCAGAAATGAAGTTCAGTTAATTGCGTGACATAAATGACAATATTATACGTCTTTGACTTTAGGTGCAAAGTATCATCCGATCCCAGACCAGTATGGGCATGCGCCATCGAGATCGATCCACTACTGGGAACACACTGAAAACTGGATTCAGCTCTGCTCTTACCACTTATTTCTTTGGAGCGGATTTAAAAGGGAAATTGACGATTAAGAGCTTTTTAGAATTTCAGCGTAAGCTGCAGCATGATGTACTTAAATTAGAGGTAAGCCATTTTTCTTTTAAAGTGTATAAACCAGTGCTCTTGTTATTCTTTGCAATGATGTTCACCGAACATATTCACCTGCATTATTCTTTCATCAGATTTGTAGTCTAATTTCTTATTTTGAAGCACAAACAGATTTTCATAGGAATCTAGTTAGCCTGATGAGGGTACCCCAACCCTGGGGAGAGATGTTGCAACGTTGCTGTGATTTTGCGCCATTCAAAGCCATATTCATTCTTAGGGCATATTTCCTGAAAGGTGAATTTTCCTATTAGTGCACATATAAGCATTTTATACAACATTGTGTCACATGATCGTTGTAGCCAATTAGTCGCTACTGGTTAGCTGCAGCTCATCAATAATCTTCAGCTGGTCACCGGCTGCTGATTGACTGCAGTGGTCTTTAGACCCAATGTCACCCACTGGGAACAGCAGCACTGATATTTTAATGATACCTCCTAAATTGATTAAGCAGGGGTTGTCCAGTGCAGAACAACCTGTTTTTAGTTGAGGGAAAAAAATGTTTGTAGTTTGTGTCGCCATGTTATAAGAACGGTAACACTTTTTTCTTTTTTTGTCAATGGATTAGTATGATGGCCTAATTTTTGCTTGGCTCTTTGAAATTCTCATTCGTACCACTTGAAGGTACATATAACATTTTGTTAGCTTCTATTTCACTCTGGAATTTTTTTTTCTTTACGGTTTTTATTGTACAGGTTAATTAATTTTAGATTTTGATTGGACTTTGATTGGACATGTTTGTTTACCGGCTGCAATGGTGAAATCACGACTATAGCGAATGTAACCACTGGCGCCCATTACTGGACTCAGTAGTAATGCCGATGTCTGCTCAGCCTCTTCATCCTGGTCCTTGCTATAGTCTGACGTAGAGATTTCATGAGTGCTATGGCCATTCACATGCAGTGTTACCATAGTTTACAAGCTTAGAGCTTAGCACAATTTATAAGATGTGTTTGAAAGGGTTTTTCACTTAGATAATCATTGGTATTCTGGTCTTTTGTTTGATTCATTAGAATCACTAAAACCCCTTTAAAGGAAATCTGTCAGTAGCATTTTGCTACTGAGGTCAGCATGCTGTAAGGGTTATAAAACAACAAGCAACTGTGCTTCTCTTATCAGTGTGTGTGCAATTGTTTCCTAAAGGGTTTATTATCTTGTGATTAACAACACAGGACTAGAAACTCAGATGCAGACCAGTCTGACATGCCCCCTGCTGTGATTGACACCTCACAGTCAATGCTCAATCTCTATAGAGCAGGAGTCCCCAACCTGTAGCTCCCGAGCCACATGTGACTCGCCTGCTGGTGACATGTTGCTCGCCGTCAGTCACCGGAAATGTAGCTGTACAGGGCTGTGGGGCTATCTGTTTCTCAGGGACAGTGGTTATTGGTGGGCAGACTGGACAGCTGATTAAGGGCCCCCACGTTCTGAGGGGCCCCCAGCTTTTCAATCATAAACTTCAGTGATAGTACAAGTTCTGTACCATCACTGAAGTTTGCGCAGTTGCAGAATGACCTTTGTTGACATCAGTCATGTGACTCACCTAAGGTCCTAACGCTGCACTGCGGGAGTCCACAGGCCTGCAAATATGCGGTTTCAAATACCTGGAGACCATGTCTCTATTCAAATGTATGCTCGTCTTTCAGGCGCGTGTATATTTGAACAGTGCAGCAACAGGACTGAGGCAGAAGAGCGCTGCTCAGCCCCGCATCGCGTCATACTGTCATCATCGAGGCCAGAGCTACAGAAAAGAGGACGCGCAGGCACAGGTAAGCGCTCCAGTAGAACCCAAAGAGGACATTTACAATAAGTTTAGATAAGGGGGCTGTCGTGGGGGAGGAGTGGTGTTACTTTACAAAGGACATTATGGGGCAGTGACAGACTTTTATGGGGCACATTATGGGGCAATAAGGGACATTATGGGTGAGTGGGGTACATTATGAGGCATACTGGGACATTATAGAGCAGTAGGGGACATTATAAAACAAATTGAGACCTTGTGAGGCAATGAGGGACATTATGGAGCAAATTGGTACATTATGGGGTAAATGGGGGACATTAAGAAGCAAATTGGGACATTATAGGGTATTGGGGGGGACATTATAGAGTAAATTGGGATATTGCAGGGGAATGAGAAAAATGTGGGTTATTGGGGACATTGGGGCAAATTGGCACATTATGGGTCAATGGTAACAATATGGAGCAAATTGATTTTGACATTATGGGGCAATGGGGGACATTATGGGGCAATGAGAGTCATTATGAGGCAATTAGGAAGCGGATTGTGAAATGCGGCATATTATAATGAGGAGTGGGGAGAATTTATGCAGAGATGTAGTATGGGGGAGATATTATAGAAAGGGCAAGTTTTGGGAGGACATTATTAAAAGAGGCACTTTGTAGGGCTATTTTGGAGAGGAGCAGTGTGTGGGGGGATATTTTGGGCAGGAAACAATTAACAATCCCTTCTGATTCCACTTGTTTCCCCAGACATTATTAAATAAAGGGCTCCAGGATGGGGGACATTATTAAATAAAGGGGGCCAGGATGAGGGACATACATTATTGGTTTATAGTAGCAAGTGGGGCACAATTACTGTAGGGGCAATTTACGTGACATTATTTCTGCTGTAATATAATTTAATTTTGAGGATACAGTCTTCAATGGTGGAAGAAAAGTTTGATGTGGTGTAGAAATTGAGGGAGAAGTGTGGAATGCGCTCTGGGAGTAATCAGCTATAGGTGACTGTGTTATCTATAGAGTCGCATCATGACAGGAAGAAGGGAGGAAGAGGAAAATGAAGAGGAATAACTTCAGCTACAGTTGTCACTGGTAAGTCAGTGTATTACATGTGCGCACACACTATATGCAGAGCTCCTGTGTATAAGGTCACTGGTGATCATTGTATTACCTGTACACCGACACTATATACAGAGCTCCTGTGTATGATGGTACTGATGATAATATCAATGTTATTAGTATTTGTGGTTTTTATTCATGATCATTATTGTAGTATTATACGTCCCAGTGTGGTAGTAATATGTAATCTGGTAATGGTTTGGTGGTATTTCTCTCTTGTATGTGGTATCATTTGGTCATTATGTAGTCTGGTCATTGTATTGCAGTATTTCTCCCTTGTATGTGGTAATATTCGGTTACTACATGGTCTAATTATGGTGTGGTGGTATTACTCTCTTGTATGTGGTTGTATTTGATCGCTATGTGATGGTAATATGTTATCTGGTCATAGTGTTGCAGTATATTTCTCCCTTGTATGTGCCTGTGTTCGGTCCCTATGTGGTGGTAGTATGTTATCTGGTCACGGTGTGGCGTTATTTCTCCCTTGTAAGTGGCTGTATTCGATCACAATGATCACAATGTGGTGGTAATATGTTGTTTGGTCACTATTTCTCCCTTGTATGTGGTATTATTGGTCTTGGTATAGTGGATTGTGTTGTGTATGGAGGTCACTTTTTCTCTCTGATATCAATATGGGGAAGATTCTTTATTTCTAATTGTTGTGTCCTGTTTTCAACTGCTAAATTGGCTTTGACTACGTCTTCATCTCTACAATGTGGCTTTCAACGAACTTTCAAAGTCTAATGTGGCTTTCAAGGTAAGAAAGGTTGGGGACCCCTGCTATAGAGAGCCTGGTGTGGCCAGGGCAGTTCATTGTGTTCCTAAATCGCAATTGTTTGATTGTTTCAGAACGGCTGCAGCCAGTAATCTATGTGATACACCACTGGATTCAGAATCTCCTTTTCTACATTATGTTGCTACCAGATAAGATAGCAAAAACCTGCTGACAGATTCCCTTTAAGTAGTCTGCATGTTCTGTCTTCTAGTAGTAAAAGGTCTCCTGGGGATAAGTCTGTGACACAGTAGTCTGCTATATCCATGTGTGGTTTAACTGGCACCCTGCAGTTTGTAACTTGTGTATTATAAGCTTGTACGTCTGGGGTCTCAAACTCGGCTGGGTGTATGGGCCACACAGAGGAAAAAAAATATTTGGGGGGGCCGCATTCTTTGCAGGACAAAGTGACATTTTTATTGGTACCATATATTTTTTACACACCTTGGGATCACTGATTTTGAACATTTTCACTTGTTCATTATAGCAAACGTGCACATTCTTTGTTTAAATATAAACATTTTTTTTTTTTTACATTTTATCCCTTTCTTCTAACTAATAGTGTTAAAATTAGCACTATATAGAAATTTTGACCAACATCTTTTAGTAATGTTCCCCATATTGTTGTAACGTGCCCATCCTTGTCCCCTTGTAGTATTGGTCCCCATCCTACAGTAATGTGCTCATCTTTGTCCCCATCCTAAAGTAATGTTCCCCATCCTTGTCCCCATTTTGTAGTAATGTGTTCATCCTTGTCCCCATCCTCTAGTACTGTCCCCATTCTATAGTAATGTGCCCATCCTTTAGTAATATGCCAACCTTGTCCCCACCCTATAGTAATGTCCCCAGCATTATCCCTATTCTATAGTAATGTTTCCCATCCTTGTCCCCTTGTAGTAATGTCCCTATCCTACAGTAATGTGCCCATCTTGTCCCCATCCTGTAGTAATGTCCCCATCCTATAGTACTGTGCCCACCTTGTCCCCATCCTATAGTAATGTCCCCAGCCTTGTCCCCATTCTATAGTCATGTGCCCATCCTAGTCCCCATCCTATAGTAATGTGCCCATCCTAGTCCCTATCCTATAGTAATGTGCCCATCCTAGTCCCCATCCTATAGTAATGTCCCCATACTATAGTAATAATGTCCCCATCCAATAGTATTGTGCCCATCCTTGTAATGTCCCCATCCTATAGTAATGTCCCCAGCCTTATCCCCATCTCATAGTAATGTGCGCACTTTGTCCCCATCCTGTAATAATGGGTCAGCAGCAGCTCCACTCACCTTCCACAGACTCTGGAGTGAAGCTGAGGGGAGTGGTCTGCGGCCCCAGATCCACAGTGATTGGAGAGATCAGTCACAAGGCCGGTCTCTCCAATCAGAGCTGGGGGCGGGTGAAACAAAGGTCACCCAGCTCCAGCCAATGATCAGGGCTACAGCTGCCCTGATCGTGGCTGGATTTCAATGTTTCAGCGATTTTCAATGGCTGAAACATTAGTGGCTGTGATTGGCTGACGAACGCCGCTCAGCCAATCACAGCCTCCGTAGGTCAGGGGAGGAGACACCACCCCTCATGAGGTCCCCTCCTCCCCGAATCTAAGGTATTTGCAGCGATCGCAGCCACCGGGGCTGCGATTTCACCATGACTGGGTACGTCATGGGTCCTTAAGTACCAGGGAGTCATAACGTACCCCGTACGTCATAGGTCGCTAAGGGGTTTACGTCCAAAACACACACACACACACACACACACACACACACACCATTCTTCTCACCTGTCCCGCTCCCCCTCTGCTGCCTCATCTCTGCTTTGTGCGGCCCCCAGGCCCTTGCCCCTGGTCACTATCGCGGCCGCTGCAGTGTCACTGTCAGTGATGTATGTGAGATGATTGTATTGCGCGAGAGTGCAGCCTGCAACACATTCATCTGACATGAAGTGCAGACAGTGGCTGTGGCCCCTGCACCGGCCGCGATAGTGACCGGGGGCACGGGCCTGGGGGCCGAACGAACTACCCTGAGGGGCCGCATGCGGCCCGCGGGCCGCGTGTTTGAGACCCCTGTTGTACGTGATATCTGCAAGTGTGGTCCTACCGTGAAGGACTAAATGATTAGGGTCCTTTCTCTATACTAGATAATATGGCTGCATTTGCTTTTTCTTCTTTTTTTGACATCTCTTCTTAGTATGCCCTTCCTGCTGGTGGGTTAGTACTTGAATTTTTGTATCTATTTTTAAAACTATTGTAGGCACGTTTTCCTTTCGGCACGGCCAGTAGTGTTCAAAATGACACCGCTCTCATCTCTGTCTGAAGCTCAAATGCTTAGAGGCATTAAAGTGTTCTGCAGTATACCATTCAAGTGAATTGAGAGGCAATATAGGAGCGCGCTGAAATAAAAAATAGCTTCAGACATGCTCTGAAAACATAACATGCTCTAGTAGCTGGCGGGACATCAGTTTGCTGCTAGATTCCTGGTTAAAGCAGCTTAAAGGGACCTATCAGGTGCAATATGCACCCAGAACTGCTCAAGGTTCTGCATATTGCTAATCCCTGCCTAACAGTCCCAGTATTTAGTAACATAGATAAAGGGATCTTTAAAAAAAAGTATTTCCAAAGATCTTTCATCATTTGCTAATGAGCACAGGGACTAATTGCAAGGGTGTTATTTCCTGTGCTCATTCCGCCTTCTTAGCATGTAAGCACATCCACAGGGGAGTGCTACCATGCTATTCAATGCAGCATCGCTAGCGGTGACGTGCGTACCTTTGTCCGGTGACACATAGATGGTACGCCTGGTGATACAGTCAGGAAGGCTTCATGGAGCCTTCCTGACTGCTGGAGGATGGAATTCTGACAACATTGACTGTACCTGAGGCAGGAGTATTTTAGGATTGGCTTTCCATGGAACTGCATCTCTGATTCTAATCATTCATCATCTTTATTATGGCCTCCTGAGAAACCATTGTTTATGAGGAAACACATCGAGGCATAGAGGCAATATCACCAGGCGTACCATCTATGTGTAACGGTGTATATCACACACTAAGGACTGCTATACCATTGTCAACAAGCAAATTTCATTTTATCCACGGAAGTGGAATGGTTTTATGATCCTGACCATTCATTGGAATACTGCTGAGTATTGGCTTGTAATAAGTATTGT
Organism: Anomaloglossus baeobatrachus; assembly: GCF_048569485.1. Lineage (NCBI taxonomy): Eukaryota > Metazoa > Chordata > Amphibia > Anura > Aromobatidae > Anomaloglossus > Anomaloglossus baeobatrachus. The sequence goes on along the minus strand of NC_134357.1, from coordinate 140,923,850 downwards.
GTGTTTAAATTGTTTGTACCAAACAGTTTCCTGTGTGATGTAATGTATATCTAATGGGTCCTATTTAGGATCCCTTTTGTCTGCTCCTGATATTCAGGAACAGATGAGGAGGATACCCTGTACTTAATAAGTCTAAAGAGATCACTTTGGTTTGTTGCTGTGTACAGCATATTTTACTATTATAATTAATAAAATATTTTTGCACTTTGAGAATAAAATTTGTTAATTACTCATGCATATTCCCTGACTTTTAGTCAATTATTAATCCTCTCATGCTATTGTGGCGCCCTGGACAAGCCAGGGGCCACAGAGAACAACACCCACACACCCCACACTACCGGTCAGGCACATCAAAGTCAGACACAAACCCTTGTTGCCTTCCTCCAGGGGCTGATGTTCACACCAGGGGGTGGGCCAGGCGGTTGGCCCCGCCCACCGAGGAGTTCACAGTCCTGGAGGCGGGAAAAGTAGGGCAGATCAGTTTGGGAAGTGAAAGTGAGAGGAGTGAAGTGGCAGTAGAGAAGCCTGAAGTTGGTCCGGGTGTGTGGCCCGGACGGATCAGCAAGGTTGGCAGACGGTGGTGACCGTCTGCAGGAGTGGCCTATCGGAGTTTACCGTAAGGACCGTGGACGGGCGGTGGCCCGGCGGTACCGGACCGGTACACAAAGATAAGTCAGCACCATCTGGCAGGGGCTTACGGACCCCGGCAAGGCTAGGAGTCGCCGTGAATTTGCCAAATCCGTCAGCGAAGGGAACCTCCTGGGTTTCCAAGCAGCCAAGTCCCGACAGAAGGCAACAGTCCAACCGTGAGAGGGAAACACAGCCACCGCCAAGGCTACCGTTCCCAGGGCCAGAGCCTGCGGGCAAAAGGGGCTCCTTCAGCTCCCATCCAAGCTGGGGAGCGGGTTACCGGTGGGAACCCATTGGAACCGTTTACAGTACACAGGTGCAGGGAAAGGCAGTCACCATCAACCTGCCGGGAGAAACAAAACCGCAGCCGTCTGTGAGACCTGTCCATCCAGCCGTGTGTTTTACCGAGAACTGTGTCCTCATCATTGGCTGAGTGAGTACCACCGTGCCGTGTGGCACAGCGCTGCCCCCGCGACCCTGCACCTCACCAGGCCCCGTAACCCGCCTGCCATCCATCCCTACCCCATCACCGGGCCCCGGGACAACCAACCCCCTACCCACGGAGGGGAGAACTAACATCAAAGCTGCTGCCTGTCACCGCTCCCGGGATCCCCGTCCAGAGCAGCGGTGGTGTCACCAACTTCACCACAACCGTGGGTGGCGTCACGAACAATCACCAAATCCCCACCATCCAATCAAATCCCCTTTTCACTCACGGGCGAGGAGCGCCGCTCGAGTCCCCGGATCCGGCCCACCGCTCGAGCCACCACCGAGCAGCGGCAGCAGCAGCCGGACCCGAGCAGTGGGAGAGCGCAGCGTCCCCTCCTCCGCCCGTGACACTATCCCCTTTCCTTGACAGCCGGACTCAGAGAATAACCGTCTCCCACTACGGGGGCGAAAAAATGCAGCTGCAGGCAGGGCCAGCTCCAGGTTTTTGTGGGCCATGGGTGAGTCTCAATGGGCCCCATCCTCACATAGACATGCACATCAAAAAATATGTACACATACAAGCATGCATACATACATATACATATTTAAAGACAATACATATAAACAGAGATAAATCTATACACAGTCATATACACTGACATACACAGACACACATCATACATATACACAGACACATTACAGATATTATTAATATGGGGAAGCCGGCAGCAGCCTCACTCATCTCCCCCGCTTGTCTCCCATCCAGCTCCACCTGGTCATGTTGCTGTGCCGCACTTATTGGTGGCCATGGCTAAAAGACATAGTCACACACAGAGCACACTGACACTGCTGTATATACATCACAGGGGAGGCTGAGGACATACCGCTCCAGAGGGGGCATACAGCTCTAGAGGGGGGCATTCAGATCTGAGGAGGTATATAGCTCTGGGGGGTATGCAGCACTGGAGTGGGGGTAAAAACAACTCTGGGGGTATATAGCACTGGGTTGGGGAGAGATACAGCTCTTGGGTGGTACTGGAGTGCGCGACATACAGCACTGGGGTGGGAGATAAACAGCTCTGGGAGGTATACAGCACTGGGGTGGAGGACAAACAGCTCTGAGGATATACAGCACTGGAGTGGGGGACAAACAGCTCTGGGTGGTATACAGCACTGGGGTGGAGGACAAACAGCTCTGGGGTATACAGCACTGGGGTGGGGAGAACAGACAGTTATGGGGTGCTATTCAGCACTGAGGTCAGGGGACAGACAGTTCTGGGGTGATATACAGCCCTGGGATCAGGGGACAGACAGTTCTGGGGGATATACAGCACTGGGGTTGGGGGGATAGACAGTTCTGGGGGTATATAGCATTTGGGTGGGGGATAGACAGTTCTGCAGTGTATATAGCACTGGTGGGATTATAGACCGTTCTGGAGTTATACAGCACTGTGGTGAGGTGAATAGGCATTTCTGCAGGGTATACAGCACTGGAGAGGTTATAGACAGTTCTGGGGGTATACAGCACTGGGGTGGGGGATGGACAGTTCTGGGGTATACAGCACTGGGGTGGGGGGGATACAGTCCTGGGTATACAGCACTGGGGGGATAGATAGTTCTGGGGTATACAACACTGGGCTTGGAGTATAGACAGTTCTGCAGGGTATATAGCACTGGTGGGGTTATAGACAGTTATGGGGGTATACAGCACTGTGGTGAGGCGGGATAGGCAGTTCTGCGTGGTGTACAGCACTGGGGGGGGTTATAGACAGTTCTGGGGTATATAGCACTGCGGGGGGGGGGATATAGTCAGTTCTGTGGGGTATACAGCACTGGGGGGTTATAGACAGTTCTGGGGGTATATAGCACTGGGGTACAGGATATTATAGGCAGTTCTGGGGGGTATACAGCACTGGGGGGTTATAGACAGTTCTGGGGTATATAGCACTGCGGTGGGGGGATATTATAGTCAGTTCTGTGGGGTATAAAGCACTGGGGGGTTATAGACAGTTCTGGGGGTATATAGCATTGGGGTGGGGGAATATTATAGGTAGTTCTGCAGGGTATACAGCACTGGGGGGGTTATAGACAGTTCTGGGGGTATGTAGCATTGGGGTGGGGGGATATTATAGTCAGTTCTGTGGGGTATACAGCTCTGGGAGGTTATAGACAGTTCTGGGGGTATATAGTACTACGGTGGGGGCATATTATAGGCAGTCCTGCGGGGTATACAGCACTGGGGGTGACAGGACATACAGCTCGGCGATATATGGGCTCCTTCCAGGTAATGGGCGTGACCAGCTTCATGACAAATTAAGTCATACCTGGACGGAGCCCATACATTCTATCATCTACCTTCATCTGTGGGACGGCAGGGCAGTGCACGGTGCGTTCTAGCTCCGCCCACAGACAACCTTAACCCCTACACAGCGGTGAAGGCTGCATTCAGGTGTGGATCTAAGAGCCTGCAGCTGCCGTCATGAGCGCTGTGGGCCCCGGAACTCGGCCGCGGGGCCGCAACATACATCACCGCCCTTGCTGAAAGGTGCTGACGCCGGACACTGCGACCGGGGCACGTGCCCCGCCATTCTCCCTCTAGATACGCCTCTGCATTACGTACATGCTGTCATTAGTCACAATGTCCCTCTATAGACAATAGTAAGGCTATACATAGCGACCGTGTTCATCCATAGTCTGGTCAGGCAGAATATAAAACGACTACCACTTTACCCTTTATTTAGTGGACAGTTTGAGTTCTTGGTTACGCCTGCACTACAAAAAAAAGTTTTATTCCTAAAAACCATGCAAGAATATATGAGCGTAGATATGAGTAGATCGCTTTGCGCAGCTCCTGTCAGAGCCTGAAATCATTCACTTGAAATTGCTCATTTAATGATAAGCTGATACTGGGCAAGATTTCAGCAAAAAACGGGAGGTTAAAGGAAAAAAAAATAAGGTTTGCTGTAATTGTGCATGCCCCTCTTTTGTTTGGGCTGTGTGGCTCTACACGAGCTTTACAACTCATTAATTGCTTCTCATTGTTTATTTTTTTATGCACCCAACAATTTTGCGGCTGACCTGTTTTTCTTTTCTTTTCTTTTTTTTATTTCAGGCATAAAACAATAAATGAATAAAAAAAAAAATCCAGTAGACATTCTCGTCTACCCAGCGTTATTCTTTTGACATTGTTCATGTCAGTTTTAATATATGCAGTCTGATAAGTGTTCTCATGTTCCTTTCTTCTTTGATGAAGGTTTTTGTCAGAACGGGTATAAATATGAATGATACCATCGTCTTCACGACTGAAGTAACAGACCGTTGTTAAAACCATGGTAGTCTGCACAGGGATATTAAATTATGCTACTTGACAAAAGCTGTTGTAAAATTCTCTAGTTGTTAAAGGGATTCTGTCAGCAGGTTATTGTGCTGGAATCTGAGAGCTGCATGATTTAGGGGCAGAGACCCTGATTCCAGTAATGTATCACTTACTGGACTGCTTTCTGTAGTTTTGATAGAAGCCCTTATTTTCTCTGCTGCAGATCTATTAGTTTTCTGAATGCTGAGCTCTCTATAACCCCGCCCACACTTGTGACTGGCAGCTTCCTGTGTACAGTGTTCATTGTCCGCAAGCTGCCAATCAGCAGTAGGGGCGGGGTTACAGAGATTAGCCTGTCTGCCTTGCAGGGGACACCTAGTACTGCAGTGATAATCTCCTGCTGATGAAGCACTGATTGTATTGAAACTACAGAAGGCTGCTAAGCAAGTGACTCCATCACTGGAGTCAGATTTTCTGCTCCTACATTCTGCTGTTCTCAGATTAAATAGTAAAAACTTCCTGACCATTTCCATTTAATGTAAAACAAAACATGAATGTACCCAACAAAATGCAGGTGCTCATTTATTAATCAACATTTGTAAAATAGATAATATTTTATTAAACAAAATTTCTTTTTTTACATACCCTTGAGAGACTATATTGGGAAAAACAGGTAAGTTGTGTGGGAAAAAAACCTGACAGATTATTGTTGAGACTACATACCAGAGTGAAATTTGCTTTAAATTGAATATCGCCTTTTTGAGTTATTAATACGGGCATACAGGTTGTATACAGATGAAATTAGTCATTTCTGTATGCCTCCTGCATGATGGCTTGTTAATTAAAAATCAAATTTTATAGCTTTGATCTTCCAGGCTATGGGGCGTGCGCTGCCCGGAAGATAAGACTTTCTCTGGTCTTCATTATACAAGATTGCGCACATCAAGATTAAAAACTGTGCCCAAAGAAAGTAAGGACAGTGCAGGGGGGAGACAGTCGGCAGAATGCGCAGGTGCGGGATTTCAGGAAGAGGAAAGGAGGACGAATCTTGTATAATGAAAACCGAACGCAGTCTTATCCTCTGGGCAGCATGTGCTCCATAGCCTGGAAAATCGAAGCTATAAAATATCATTTTTACAGAACAAGTCTTCATCCAGGAGGCATACAGGTATGACTAACTTCAGCTGTGTACAACCTGTATGCCCATATTGATAACTTGAAAAGCTCTAAAGGGTGACCAATTGTCTTTAAAACAGATACTACTGAAGAAGCTCATACGCTTTAGGGGTTACTGCAGCGTAACATCATCTGTAATTTCAAGTCTAGCCTTAATTATGTCCAAATTCCCATTGGAAGAACTGTAGAATATATTTAACATCTTTTATCGCTGTTGATTGTTGACAATGAATTAAAGCACCATTCCATCAGTTTTTGTTTTACTGTCCCCTGCTCTTGGTCTTAGGCTTGCCCTCTAGCGTCTTCATCTGTTTGCGACCTGCCGGATGCTCCAGTGTTTTTATGGGGCGCATCGGAAGTCACAACTCAATGTAAGTCTATGAGAGACTTGTTCTGGCCTCATTCTGGCTCTCATAAACTTGCATTGAGAGCTTGTGTTATAACTTCTGACTTCCAGACTGTCAGAGGTGCAATCACAATATAGCTCAGGTGGGCCGGAGCAATACTGGTGAAAACGCCGGAGGGCAAGTATAAAAGTAGGAGCAGGGACCTTAGGTTAAAAGCACCACTCCATAAACCCCCCGCTGATCAGCCAGTTACATTTAGCAGCATTGCCCGTCACAGTGCTGTCCCTCATAGGAAGAATAACTGCTGTAGAATCATCAGAAGCCCCATTGACTGGCTTTTAGTGTAACCGCTTCCTGAAAATCGTTGTTCCATAAAGTACTAGTATATAGTGTTCAAGCAGCAGGGGAGCACCAAATCTCAGCAAGTTTAGATCCTATTACATCCCACCCATGCGCACCCCCGTACTTTAATCTGTTCTTTCCTTTTTTTTTTTTACCTCTTGCTATTTTTTATTGGTTTCCTAAACATCTCTGCTGAGCATAAAAGGGAGTCCAAGATCATAAAAAGATGGACTAGGAAATTGAAAAAGAACATAAAAACCAGAAATTACATAAATTGCTGCAGCTTCTCACTGTCTTAGAGCCAGGGCTGGTTTTAGACAAAGTGGGACCGTGGGCAAATGATTAAACTGGGGCCTAAATGCTGACATATTGCACCATCACACTCAGACATTAAGGCTATGTGCCCACGCTGCGGATTTACCGCGGATTTACCGCGGATTTTCCGAAAATCTGCAGCAGCGGCACTTCCAAGCCATTTCAATAGCATTTTGGAAATGCTGTGTCCATGCTGCGGATTTTTCCGCAGCGGATTTGCCGCGGATTTTGATCCGGGAAAATCTGCAGCATGTCAATTATTGTTGTGGATTTTGGTGCGGATTTTGGGTATAGAATGGGGAAAAAAAAAAAAATCCGCATCAAAATCCGCGGCAAATTTGCTGTAATCCGCGGCAAATCCGCGGCAAAAATAAGGTGCGGATTTGCCGCGAAAGTCGCGGATTTTCATGCAGAAAAATCCGCAGGTACATTCTACCATGGACACATAGCCTTAGGCTGTATTTACATACGCTGAGTTCAGATTGTGCAATCGACATCATTGAAGTCATTCAGCGCTTGTGTATCGCTCTCTACACAGGTTGTGGAAGAGTGATGGGCACAGAATGATCACTAGTAGATCAATCTGTCCTCTACAGCAGCGTGTTATCGGCAGCACTTCTGCAGTTTTCAGTGAGCGATATGCTGCTGAGAAGAATGATTTTTGTTCCCCCATAATCTGTGCATCCTGGATTTATAAATGGAAGCTACATACACACAGTATGTGACACAAGTACTGTATGTTACATTACAAACATATGTGTGCATACACATAGCACACTCGTATGTATACACCGAGCACCTTTATACAGACACATGCATACAAAGTGCACATACATACAGACACATAGATACCTACCAGGAGCCCATACAGTCTGATGTCCTCACTACTATATACCACAAGTACCCCATATATTCTGATGTCCTTAGTGATATATACCTACCAGGAGCCCATAAACTGATGTCCTTACTAATATATACCACTAGTTGCCCATACATTTTGAGGTTGAAGTTTTCACTGATATATACCATCAGGAACCCATATACTTATGTCCTCACTATTACATACCAACCAGGAGCCCATACATTCTGGTGTCCACCCACCAAGTGCCCATAGATTCAGATGAATTCCTAACTACTTTATACCACCAGGAGCTCATACATTCTGCTGTCCTCATAAATAGTGCTGAGCGGGCCCGGACTGTAAGTGTCCGGATCCGCGCGGTTTCAGCACTATTTCCGGGCCCGATCCGGGTGCGGGATTCCGGCTGCACGATCTGGAATCGGCAATTAATAAAAATGAAAAAAACAATAAATAAATGAGCGTTTCATACTTAGAGACTCGGTGTCATGGCGGCACACTGCTTCCGGGTCGCGCTTTCACTTCCTGTGCTGTGCACGCAATCACACAGCTTTGCGTGTTTTCCCCGCCCACTGGCCGTCCTCTCAGCTGTGATTGGTTCCTGGCTGACGTGCCCCCAGCCTGTGACAGTCTCTGCCGTGCAGTCATCGCTTATCGCGGTCAGTAATAGGCTGCACTCAGAGCGGGCAGTCGTGCTCTATGGCTGCTCACTCTGACATGTAGCAGAGCTGTATGTGTCTTCGCTGGATCTCGTGTGGATTGCGCCGGAGCTGGAGGGGTGTGTTGGGGTTATAAAGTGTTGAAGGAGGGGTGTTTGTATTTAATTCCAAATAAAGGATTTCTCTGTGTCTTGTTTATTTACTGTCATTTACAGGTTTGTGATGCGAGTATCTCACAGACGCCCGTGCGATCACAAACCTGGGATTTAATAGCAGCCGTGCGCTGTTATTAACCCCTGCTATTACCTTGATTGCCACCGCACCAGGGCAATCAAGATGAGCCGATATCGCCCCAGAATGGTCACATCTAATAGATGCGGCTATACCGGACGGCTGCGGGCTGAGGATATACCAGCCCCCGGCCGGCGTTATCATGGCTGGGAATGAAAATTGGAGGGGACTGCACATCGTTTTTTTTTTTTTTTAAATTATTTAAATTAAAAAAATGCACGCGGTTTATCTTAGGCAGCAGTCACAGCGAGGGACTCCCACAAGTCTGACATCGCAGCACAGCCACACACACATCTGACAGGAGCGTGCATGTGTTTCTAGGTACATGCACGCTCATGTTCAGACAGTGGCAGGCTGTGTCGGGTGATGTCAGACCTGCACGAGTCTGACAGCGCATCACCGGCACAGCTGCACACTTCTGACAGGAGCGTGCATGTGTGTGCAATGTTATCCCACATCTGCATCTCCTGGCAAAAAATAGCCAAAGACCAGCAGTATGAAAACCATTTCATTACCGTTTTCTGCCAGGAGATGGAAATTTGTTGGTGAAGTAATACTCCAAAATCCTGCACCAAATTTGCACCTCCTGGCACAAGACCGCACAAAAACAGCATCTAAATGTTTGTTTCTTTTTAATTTTTGGACCAAGGGATGTCAATTGTGTGATTATTACATTTTTACACCATATTCCAGCACCTAATCTACACCTCCTGTTAAAAAAAACCGCGGCAAAAAATTGCGTCAAAGCACCGCGTTTTTTTGCCAGGAGGTCTAGATTGGATGTAGGATTATGGTGTAAAAATCTCAGCATCAACTTTGCATCCCTTGGCCCCCAAAAATAAAAAAATTCTGCTACAGGTGGAAATTTGGTGCTGAAAGCTGGTGCAGATGATTTCAGCACCAAATGTGCACCTCGTGGCAAAAAACCGCAGCAAAAATCGTGGAAAAATAACCGGCAAAAACCGCGACAAAAAATTGCGTCAAAACACCGCGTTTTTTTGCCAGAAGGTCTAGATTGGGTGCAGGAATTTGGTATAAAAATTTCAGCACAAAATCTGCATCTCTTGGCCAAAAAAACTGTGATTTTTCTGCTAGGAGATGCAGGTCTGTGAACTCAGTGACCTCCACCTGAGGTCAGGTTACTTGCGATCACAGATGAAGGACCGTGGGAACTTCCAGCTGTGATCGCAAATGACCTGAGTGACGTCAACGCTCAATGCGCAGCTCATTCATTCTCTGGAGCTTACAGAGAGCGGTCGGTCGTGCCGCTCTCTGTGATATTCAGATGTAGCAGAGCTGAAGCGGCGTGGGACTTCTCCTGTGGATTACGTCGGAGCTGCAGGGTGTTGGGGGTTAATAAAGAGGTGAAGCAGGTGGTGTTTTGTATGTTATTCCAAATAAAGGATTGTTCTCTGTGTCTGTGTTTATTTACTCGAGAGGGGTAATCCCGGCACACAGTATATGAAAAAAATGGTAAGTCCAGGTATAATATGCTTGAACAAAATTTCTTTATTTTTCACCAATTATTGTACTGCCCGCCCAACGTTTCGGCTCACGCAGGAGCCTTCATCAGGGGTCAAGAGCACCGAGAAATTGGTAGTCCTGCTGTACCTACATGATTGCTCACCATTACCAATTTCTCGGTGCTCTTGACCCCTGATGAAGGCTCCTGCGTGAGCCGAAACGTTGGGCGGGCAGTACAATAATTGGTGAAAAATAAAGAAATTTTGTTCAAGCATATTATACCTGGACTTACCATTTTTTTCATATACTGTGTGCCGGGATTACCCCTCTCGATTGACTTATTTTTTTCCCGAGCACCAGGATTATAGCAGTGAGCACAATTTATTCTCTACTGTGTTTATTTACTGTCACTTACAGGTTTGTGTGATGCAGGTATCTGATAGACGCCTGTGCCATCACACTAGCCTTGGGTTTAGCAGCAGCCGTGCGCCCCTGCTAACCCCTGCTATTACCCCGACTGGCACCGCATCACGCCACTGGGAAGAGCCAGTAGCGCACATCGGTATGGTCACATCTAACAGATGCGGCATTACCAGGCGGCTGCAGGCTGGAATACCAGCCCCCAGCCGGCGTTATCTTGGCTGAGGATGAAAATAGGGGGAACCGCACATCGGTTTTTTTTTTACTTTCACAGGAATCACACATGCGAGGGGCTCACGCGAGTCTGCCATGGCAGCACCCGGCAAAGCCTCACACGTGTGACTCTGGGCACTGTATACACAGCACAGATACAGCGCGACGGCTGGGGCTGCAGCCGCGTGCTATACCTGTGCTGCAGAGTGCTTATTTTTACCACCGTGAACTGACCGACAGACTGTACTGCTTTCCCCGCTCACCGGCCATCCTGTGATTGGTTGCAGTTAGCTGACACGCTGACACTCAGTGGGGGCGTGTCTAGCTGCAACCAACACGCGCCGGTGGGCGGGGAAAACAATGAATATTGAATTGTCGGCTCCAGAAGGTAACAGCATGACCCGGAAGGAGTGTGCCGCCATGACAGCACCTCGGTGAGTATGCTGCGCTCGCTCCTAGCCCCCTAGCCCCTCCACAAACGTTTTTAACCTCCGGATTCCGGCCTTCATTGACTTATATGGGCACCGGATTCCGGAGCGGATCGGACTTATTTTTAAGTCTGTTAATGATCCGCCGGCCCCAGATTATTGGCATCCCGCTCAACTCTACTCATAAATGCATACCACCAGGAGCCCATACATTCTAGGCTCAACCACACACATGCAGAAAAATAGATACAAAGACACACATACATACAGACACACACACATTAGAGAACTTACCACCAGTACATCTCCTCTGCAGATCATCTAACTCCCGCAGAGTCCAGGACCTGTGGTGACATCATAGTCACATGATCTTGAGGTCACCAAAGGTCCTGATGTAGTCTCCACATCGGAAGTTACACTGATAAGGTATATGCTAGAGTGTATGGGCTCCTGCCCGGTATGACGTAACTTGTCATGTGATGGGACGTGTTCAAAATGCAGCCTGATGTTTCCAGAGGGAATAAACATTCTTTCTCCAAGTCTTTTCTGCTGGGATATGCTGGTGTATGGTAAGAGATTACCTCTCCTATATATACATTGTTAGCCTTTCTTACTTTGGTATATACATTGACATCTTTACGCACCTGTTATAGCTCGCTAACTTTTGTGCCCTTCTGGGTATATGTTGTTGATTATTTTTGTTCTTATTTCATATTTTAATGAAAAATTAAAAATTGAGAAAAACAAATTCCACATCGAGAACCAACAACTGTGGATAAACCCCGATCCCTCGATTGCCTGTTCTGGTGGCTGCTGTCTGGTATATCCAGGCTAAATATATCTGTGGCTCTTTCCATTTACTTCTATACGAGTCAGGAAAACTATTCCACATCTTTCAGATATTCATGGCATATCCTTTATATATGCTATATACAGCTATGTTTGGAATACATCCTTAATTTAGTACATTATTTATGAAAACTCTATTAAATAGAAAGGTAATTGAAAGAAACTGCAACCGCACCAGTTTTATAAATCTAGAAACACTTTCTTCCATGGAGACCATGTAAATAGAGAAATGGTAGGAGCTGGGAATAAAAGTGCTAACGTAACTAAATCGGGAGTCTTTTATCTTCTAGAGTGCTTTCAGCTTTCATTGCACACTCCTCGTAAGCTCTGCAGTCTTGAATGTCTTCCAGATAACCATTACTGTTTTGATCCTACAATTTCCATGATAGTAATGGCTGCACAGCCTAGGGAACCGTAAGAAAATGTACATATGATACAAGCAACTCTTCTTAGTGCAGAGTGTATGTTAGAGTCTGAATGGTGGCAATAAGATGCAACTTATTGCCAGAAGCCCTGGCACATTATTCAGAACACACATTTGTGTATAAACTCTTTAATGACTAATTAAAATAGTTGAAACTGCCAGATTACATCCTCAATAGTTGAAACTGCCAGAAGATGACACCCTCCTCCCATTGTCTGACTACGGCAGTGTAATACTAAATATGCTGATTTTAAAAAAATATAGCCTCTGCATTTTTTACTATAATGTAGTGCCTATGTCTACAGTACTGGTCAAAACTGGTGGCTGGTGTGGAAAATATGCTGCAAAGTTGGAATATGTAATGGTCACCACTGAGATTGTTGCTCAGACGGCGAATGGGTGTGTACCACCTAGACCACACGGAAGACCCGGGTTTACCCTTAGTGTGAGGGGCTTAACTAAGTGCCTGTTGCAAGGCGACACCAGTTACCACTGCCAGGGAAGTGACCAGGACTGTGGCAGCTGACCCCCAGGACAGGAGAGTATGGACACAGATGCAGGCGAGATGACTGAGGCAGACAGACAGGCGGTTACGGACAGGTATGGTAGACACGGTGGGACAGATAGGTATGGGAAGGCAGGCACTGGAACAGGTGATGGACACAGGGATAACGGGACCTGACATCTTCTGTAGATGTAGGCTTGTGCAAACCCTTCTGTCTCCTCCTGTAATGCCAGAAAAAAAAACACCTTATATATTTTGGCTTTATACAGATGGCAGAGTCCTATGCTGGAGGCCTAGAGTGCCATGTAACTGCTACCGTGTTTCCCCGAAAATAACACCTCCCCCGAAAATAAGACCTCCCAGGAGTTTTCAGGGAAACTTTAATATAAGATATCCCCTGATAATAAGACCTAGCCGCGGTCAATAATGAAGTGTCATGCAGCGGTGAAAAAGTTAGACACTGCAGGACACTTCATTATAGAGAGCGGGCACCCCCAGAAGAGAGAAGACAGAAGAAAGAAGACCCCCAATCATACACACCAGACGCCGACTGGGAGCAGGTGAGCGCATCAAGGTCCTGCGGCGGAACACACACACACACATTACAGATCGCATCCACACACAACATCCAGCGATATCGCTTGCTTCTCGGCGGCGATACTGTGCGTGCAGTGGTCTTCCAGGACCTGCCAAGGATCACATGGCCTGAAGCATGTGGTATCTCCGGATGTTGTGAGTGTGTGAGCGCGTATGTGCGATATCTTGAGTGTGTGTGTGAGTGTATGCGATCGAATGTGTGCGTGTATGCTGTCTGATGTGTGTGTGTGTGTGTGTGTGAATGTAAGCGATCGGATCTGTGAGTGTCGTCAGGAGGCAGAGGAGGACAGCGTGTAGCACAGCTGCTGGGACCGCTCACAGGAGGGCACAAGGAGAAGTGGTGTGTGTGTTTGCTGTCTGATGTGTGACTGTTCTGATGTCTGATGTGTGACTGTTCTGATGTGTGAGTGTCGGCCAGACGCAGGGGAGCACAGCTGCAGGGAGATCACAGGGAGAAATGGTGTGTGTGTGTGTGTGTGTGTGTGTGTGTGTGTGTGTGTGTGTGTGGGATCTGATGTCAGTCAGACGCATGGGAGGCATGCAGCACACCTGCTGGGAGATCACAGGAGGATCTGGGAGCCATACAGATGCCCTGGGCTGGTAAGTATGACGATCCTGGGATGGGGGGGGTCTGCTTTTTGTGGGGGGTAAACTTACCCCCAACCATGTCTCCTCGAGAATAAGACACACCCCCCCCCCCCCCCCGAAAATAAGACCTAGCGCTTTTTTCAGGGCAAAAAAAATATAAATATAAGACAGTGTCTTATTTTCGGGGAAACGGTAACTATAGGTTCAATAGGATTTCATGTGTTGTTTTACCATACTCCGTTTTGTGCCATCTGTGTTTCCTACAGATTCCCAATTAATGTAGCAGAAATACCGGATAACATGGAGGTTCAGGTAGCATGTGTTTCTATTATGGCTCTCATCGCTCACTGCACGAAGCCTTACACAGATGTAGTGATATAGTTAATTACCTACATACAAACAGTACATTGAAAAAAAAACATGTCCATCCAGTTTTTCCTCTTATTATCAATTATTTATCATTAATTAGTAGGTAGATTAATTTTAACCCTCAGTACTTAGTGCTACCTGTCATTAGATTAGCAATCTTTTGTTTAAATGCCATCCAGGTAGCTGCCATTACTGCCTCTTGTGGTTGGGCATTCCGCTGTAGCCATGCTGCAGGGCATCTTTGTATTGATGTTTACAATGTGTAGGCCACTCCTCTAGTGGGAGGAATCAGTGCAGAATTTCCCCTTTTTTGGCTTCTTTTCCAGTCTATATAAACCATTTGTAATGGCTTGGTTATCATATTGCTTTCTGCAAACCTGAGACCCTAATCCCAAAACACATAGTTTATGCAAGTTACCAATAAAAAGGAACTTACCGTATATGGCTATATGTTGTGTTTTGTAACCAAACCGGCTACCATGCAGTTTTCTTTTTGAGTCGCAATTCCTGATGAGGCTGCCATCCCCAGAGTGATCTGAGCACCAGCTGCACACATCCATCCATTGTCTAAACATAGTAGTTTTATGCCTATTCATATCTAACAAGATAAGGTGAGAATGCATTGTACTTTGTTTTATTTCTGTTATTTTCATCAATTGTACTGACCCAATATAGGGCCTGTACTCACTTTTTTTTATACTACATTTTTTTACTGAAAGATCTCATTCAGAATGTGGCCTTTCTTGCTTCTATAGAGTTGTAACATTAGGTTAGAATTAAGGGTGCTTTACACGCTGCGACATCGCTAGCAATAGCTAGCGATGACGTGTTCGATAGCACCCGCCCCCGTCGTTCGTGCGACATTTGGTGATCGCTGCCGTAGTGAACATTATCGCTACGGCAGCGTCACACGAACATACCTTTTCAGCGATATCGCTGTGACCGCCGAACAATCCCTCCTTCAAGGGGGAGGTGCATTCGGCGTCATAGCGACGTCACTGCGGCGTCGAAAGTGGCCGCCCAATAGCAGAGGAGGGGCGGAGATGAGCGGTCGGAACATGCCGCCTACCTCCTTCCTTCCTCATTGCCGGTGGACGCAGATAAGAAGATGTTCGTAGTTCCCGCGGTGTCACACATAGCGATGTGTGACGCCGCATGAACGACTAACAACCAGCGGCATGCACCACCAACGATATTATGAAAAGGAGCGACGTGTCAACGATCGATTTTTGACGTTTTTGCGATCGTTGATTGACGCTCCTTAGTGTCACACGCTGCGATGTGGCTAACTGCTCCGGATGTGCGTCACTAACGACATGACCCCGACGATATATCGTTAGCGATGTCGCAGCGTGTAAAGCACCCTTAAAAACCTTAGAGCAGCATAATGTAGAGACATAGACTCTGATTCTAGTGATGAGTCACTTACTGAGCTGTTTGCTTTAGTTTCTATAAAAATCACTGTTTTATCAGTAGTAATTATGACTAGATGGCTGGTAAACCTGCTAACCTGTAATCCATCCACACTCTCACCACTGATTGGCAGTTTTCTGCTTATGCACAGTGTACACAGAAATCCGCCAATCAGTGCTCTGGGCGGGGTTATACATAGCTCAACATTCGGAGCACTGCTAAGGATTTTAGTACAACATACACCAGTGATGCATAATTTGAATCAGGGAATCTGTCCCTACATCATTCTGCTCTAACATGGGGTTAGTAAAAATCCAGTGATAGATTCACTTTAAAATCTTACTTTCTTTTGCAGCTGCTGCTTGACATTACAAGTATCCAGAAAATGCAATCCCTTCTGATTAGAGATGAGAGGACCCATGGAAGTTCGGGTTCTGCTGGTCTAGCTGAACTTTTTTAAAGTTCCAATTTAGACCTTTACTTGACCTGAACTTCATTTGAAGTCACTGATTGGCGATTTGAGTCTCCATCTACATCCTTGCACAGGGCTGAGCACCGAGTGTACCCGAGCACAGCACTGTTCGCACCAGTGGTTTGCATTTGTAAAGCACCCGCACTCTGAACCCACACTTAGTTTTCTTAGTAAAGTCTGTGTTCGGCACGAAGACCAAACTTCAGGTTCGCTCATCTTCACTTCTGATATGTTATCTCTTTTCATTTCCACATAGCAATAATATTCCTGAGGCCTATGTTCATCATCTTACGTTCTTAATCATTAACCCCTTAACGACCTTTGACGTACTGGGTACGTCATGGTGACATGGTGCTAAACGACCCATGACGTATCCAGTACGTCATGGCGAAATCGGGGTCCCGGAGCCCCGGGGAGTGAAATTTGTTTAATTAAGCAGTAGATTTGGGAAGGAGGGGACCTCTGCCTGACCTCAGGAGGGGTGGTGCCTCCTTCCCGAACCTACAGAGGCTGTGATTGGCTGACGAACGCCGCTCAGCCAATTACAGTCACTGTAATATTCCAGCCATTGAAAATGGCTGGAACATTGAAATCCAGCCCTGGTCAGTGCTGCTGTAGCACTGGCCATTGGCTGGAGCTGGGTGATCGGTGCTTCACCCGCCCCCAACTCTGATTGGAGAGACCGGTCTTGTGACCGATCTCTCCAATCACCGTGGATCTGGTGCGGCGACCTTTGTCCGTCCCTGGAAGCCGAGGAGAGCGGTCTCTGCGGGTGCCCATCGGTAAGTTGCTGCCCCCGCCGCCCGCCCCTGTCCCCGATCGCCCTGCCAGCCCCGCCGCGGTCTCCTATCGCCCCGCCTGCCAGCGCCAGCCCGCCGCTGTGTCTCCGATCGCCCCGCCCGCCACCGCTAGCCCCGCCGCTGTCTCCGATCGCCCCGCTTGCCACCGCCAGCCCCGCTGCTGTCTCCGATCGCCCCGCCCGCCAGCCCCAGCCCCGCTGCTGTCGCCGATCGCCCCGCCCGCCACCGCCGCTGTCTCCGATCGCCCCGCCGCTGCTCCCGATCCACCGCTGTCCCCGATCGCCCCGCCCGCCACTGTCCCCGCCGCCACGCTCGCCACTGTACCCGCCGCCACGCTCGCCACTGTCCCCGCCGCCACGCTCGCCACTGTTCCCGCCGCCGCCACGCTCGCCACTGTCCCCGCCGCCGTCGCACCCACCTTTTTCAGCCGCTGCTGCCCCCGAATCGGCCCCCACTGTTCCCGATCGGCCGCCGCCTCCTTCATCGGCTGCCCCTTCTCCATCGCCACTACACCTCCTCCCCCTCCATGTGCTGCAAGCCACCCTCCCACACATGTGCTGCAAGCCACCCTCCCCTCCTCCATGTGCCATCTATCTCTCCCATCAGACTCTGCCCCCCTCCCCGACCTGCTGCCTGCTCTCTCCCATCCTCTTCATCTACTGCCCCCTCTCACACTCCTCAATCTGTTGCCTCCTTCATCTGCTGCCTCTTCTGTCTGCTGTGATCCTGCTGCCTAGATCCATCCTGTAAGGTAGGTATCCCCATCTCACCTCCCTCCCCCCCATCCTCCGCCGCTCCTCCATCCGCTGCGCCATTTCCCATCATCCATCCGCTGCGCCCTTTCCCATCCTCTGCCGCTCCTCCATCCGCTGCGCCCTTTCCCATCTTCCATCTGCTGCGCCCTTTCTCATCTGCCGCCCCGCCCTCTCGCATCGCATTATCCAGCGCAGTGACTCGCTTCCAGACTGGAGTGGATGATGCGATGCGAGACTTGTTCATTGCTCTCACGTTTGGCACTGGTCTTAGTGGCAGGCGCTCATATTTTTTTTTTTTTTTTTATTCATTTTTTTTTTTTTACTGATGTCTGTATTTTTTATTTCGACAAACTAATTTTTTTGTATGGGGGGGTCTAGTTTCCAAAATGGGATCACATGTGGGGGAGCTCCATTGTTTAGGCACCTCAGGGGGTCTCCAAATGCAACATGGCGTCTGCTAATAATTCCAATCAATTTTACTGTGAAATGGCACTCCTCTTCTGAGCCCCGCCGTACGCCCAAACAATTGATTTCCACCACATATGAGGTACCTGTGTACTCAGGAGAAATTGCACAATACATTTTATGGTGCATTTTTTCCTGATACCCTTGTGAAAAAAAAGCTACCTGTTTGAAAAAACAATTTTGTGGTAAAAAAAAGAATAAAATATTTTCACGGCTGAACATTACAAACGTTTGTGAAGCCTCCAGGGGTTCAAAGTGCTCACTAAACAGCTAGATAAATTCCATGAGGGCTCTAGTTGCCAAAATGGGGTCAATTGTGGGGGAGCTTCATTGTGTAGGCCCTTCAGGGGGGTCTCCAAACGCAACATGGCGTCCGCTAATAATTCCAACCAATTTTGCTGTGAAATGGCGCTCCTTGCCTTCCGAGTCCTGCTGTGTGCCCAAACATTTGATTTCCACCACATATGGGGTATCTGCGTACTCAGGAGAAAATGCACAGTACATTTTATGGTGCATTTTTTCCTGATACCCTTGTGATAAAAAAAGCTACCTGGTTGAAGCAACAGTTTTGTGGTAAAAAAAAAATTTCTTCTTTTCACGGCTCAACGTTATAAACTTCTGTGAAGCCCCCAGGGGTTCAAAGTGCACATCAAACATCTAGAAAAAATATTTGAGGGCTCTAGTTTCCAAAATGGGGTCACTTATGGGGGAGCTCCATTGTTTAGGCACCTCAGGGAGTCTTCAAACCCGACATGGCGTCCACTAATGAGTGCAGCTAATTTTGCACTCAAAAATTCAAATGGCGCTCCTTGCCTTCCGAGTCCTGCCGTGTGCCCAAACATTTGATTTCCACCACATATGAGGTATCTGCGTACTCAGGAGAAAATGCACGATACATTTTATGATGCATTTTTCCTGATACCCTTGTGAAAATACTAATTTTTATGGCTAAAGTAACATTTTTTGTGTTAAAGTAAAATTTTCATTTTTTCTTCTACATTGCTTTGGTTGCTGTGAAGCTCCTAAAGGGTTAATAAACTTCTTGGATGTGGTTTTGAGCAGAGTGAGGGGTGCAGATTTTAGAATGGGGTCACTTTTGGGTATTTTCTTTCGCCTAGGTTTCTCAAATCACTCCAAATGTGATGTGGTACCTAAAAAATTTTTTTTTGTAAATTTCGTTGGAAAAATGAGAAGTTGCTGATGAACTTTGAACCCTTCTAACTTCCTAACGGAAATTTTTTTTTTTTTTTTAAAAATTGCGCTGGTGTAAAGCAGACAAGTGGGAAATGTTATTTAGTAACTATTTTGTGTGACATATCTCTCAGATTTATGGGCATAAAATATCAAATTTTGAAAATTGCGAAATTTTCAAAATTTTCGCCAAATTTCCGAAATGTTCACAAATAAACGCAAAACATATCGGCCTAAATTTACCACTGACATGAAGTAGAATATGTCACGAAAAAACATTGTCAGAATCGCCAGGATCCGTTGAAGCGTTCCAGAGTTATAACCTGTCAAAGTGACACTGGTCAAAATTGCAAAAAATGGCCGGGTCTTTAAGGTGAAAACAGGCTGGGGGCTGAAGGGGTTAATATTCATCTACCATGTTCTCCACAAGCTGACAACTCAGCTAGGTCTTTCTGTATATATTTTACAATCAGGATGACCTGTATGTCATCAGCAAAATTTTACACTTTTTCAGGGTCATCCACAAGTATTTGGGTTAATAAAGAGATTAAAAGAATTGGGCCAAACTAACTCTGATCCTTGTGGTCCCCACTACTGACTTTAGCCCAATTTTAATATGTACCTTTAACAACAGCTTTGTTTTCCATCACTTAACCCTTTTTTTTCCTACCAATGTGTTATGTGTTTTTCATGCATTTATCTTAGCCATCACATATTAATTTATTCAATATCTGTACTTTGCAGGTAATTTCTTAGAACTCGTGAACATTTCACATATTACAAATGTCAAACTTACTGAACAATAGTGAGTTTAGTAAGCGTCAATTTATTATAACTGCATTGATCGCAACAAAACCATGATTTCTTTTAGTGCACATTGTGAGTATGACATACAAACAATATACAGTGGAACCTTGGATTACGAGCATAATTCGTTCTGTGAGTGTGCTCGTAATCCAAAATACTTGTATAGCAAGGCAAAATTTCCCATAGGAAATAATTGAAACTCAGACAATTTGTTCCACAACTTGTAGCAATGACCCATCCTCGTCCCCTATTGGGCCATTCCACACTCGTACAAACACACACACATTATTCTCACCTATCCTCCGTTCCCTCGGCGGCCTCTTCCCTGGTTCTTGCAGTTCGCAGGCATGCGGACCCGGTAACGATCGAGATCGATGCAGGTGCTGCAGCTGTCAGTGTTCAGCAGCAGGCGTCACACGCATGAGCCGCTTGCCTCTGATTGGCCAGATCACTGCCTTTGGGAGTTGTGCAGAGAGAACTCAGCGCCGGCTGACATGAAGCAAAGACAGCAACAGCCCCTGCACTGGCTGCGATAGTTATCAAATCCATGTGCCTTCCATCCACAGCAGCCAGAGCAGGCCAGAGCGTTTTGAAAGTACGGAACCAGAAGTGTGCGGTGAGTATTTGCTTGTATAGCAAAGCATTGCTCGTAAATAGAGTTACAAATTTGCAGCAAGCTTTGCTCGTATAGCGAAATACTTGCAAACCGGGTTACTCATAATCCGAGGTTCCACTGTATTTGTCCATCATTGGAGCCTAACTGAAGACTGTTTATATAAACTCTTGTAACATGCTGGGGGCATTATAGGGCGGCATGACAGTGACAGACGAAAACCAGTCCATATAAAGTAAATGTGAAGCTTTTATTTTCAGCCAGAGACTTGCAAACAAGAAAACACTAAACACTTGCCCATCTGGACCCTTACTAACATATGTTATCCCTGACTCACACTACCAGGGTTAAATCTCCAGGCGCTGGTTTTTAGTTTGCACCATTGTCCCTGCCCAGCTCACAACACAGCATGTTACTCCTCAGGCTGTCTCCGCCTTACTGAAGGATTTCTTCAGTCTTTTATGTGGCTGTGATTAGGCAGACTCCCTCGTTGCGTTAGCGCGGCAGCTAGGCTGCTGCAGCAATATCTCACGCGGGTTAACTTTCTGGGTGAGATATATACTCCGTCCAGTATTACACCCTCTATTGACCCGTTACTGCAGATAGATGACAATAACTGCTCTATGAATGGATTATTATTACACCTAGGTGGGACATTGCAATGCTTTTTCACATCATGAAAGAAAAAGTTAAAATGTATGTAAGGAAACCACATGCTGGTAATAAATGTCTATGGCAGTCAGTGCACAATTTAACATCATGGAGAGAAAAGGCTAATCGCATCTTTTATTATAGTCTGCAGCTTCTGTGGTCGTCTATAGGCGATTTACTATTGATTTTAAAGATCATTTCAGAACTGGAAAAAAAATGAAGGTTGAGGTTCACAAAAGTTTCATGCGTGAATCCGATTTGTTTTCATTGGGTCCATAGATGAATGACAGATGACGTTTTTTTAGAACATCTCCATCGTCAGCGCTTTATCTTTATTGTTCAGGGACCTGATCCATATATTGATTTTCTATCACGTCCGTAAAGAAGAAGAGCCTCAGCTATAACGAGATATGCTTCTATTTGTTTGTATGCCATGAATTTAATCCAGGTGTGCATCGAGGAACATAAAATCCTTTTACTTCACGGGTGGATAAAATAATCCAGAGTAATTCTTGTATATATTAGGAGAATCAGACATAATTTCAGAGCAAAAGTTGGCACAATTTTTCCAATTGTTAGTCCAGACCTCAAAGAGCAGCAGCTTTATTGAGGTACAAATTGGACAAGTACAGGCAGATTCAGATGGTAACAAGCATTTTGGCTAATGATCTGGACACGTACTAGCTATAATTTGCCACAATGGTTCAGTAATTAAAGAAGCGTGTAAGCCTCTCCGTCGTAAAAAAAAACCCTGTATTCCTGACCAGCAGCTAGTAAATTTCTAAAATAATCAATATGCACTTTAAGTTGCGGTGTTTCCTAGCTAGTCATTTTAATTCACCGGCATCACTCACATGCTAATATTATGCATCGTATGAAATTGCTCTTTGTCATTGTTTGCTACACTAAGCTTTGCCAATGACTGTCAAGTAGATTCAGTCCCATGACACTCAGCATTAACATTTAAAAAAACATAAACCTCATAAATTCATTGATCCGTGGTTTACAAATTTAGCCTCAATGGATTAAATATCTACTGACAGGTGGGAAATAAAAGGATATTTATAGTCCCAATATATTGGTATGTACATGAAAATAACTTGTTCTTGTTATAAAGCCTGTGTAACGTTCTCTAGGTCACTCCCCCGGATTAATAGAAGAGTTGTGGCTCCTCTAACAGGGTACCACCGCCATCAATTTACTGTACTACACAGCGGCTTTACTGATCTAGACAGTAGCCTTAGAGATTTAGGAATTGATTTCCTAACTAGCAAGATAAAATACAATATAAAAAAAGAAATCATGACTACATACTGATTTAAGTGCAATTTACCCTCTGTTAGATACTAATGATTTATCTGAATCCTCTGCTGATAGTTGTCTTTCATCCTTGCGCACCATGATAGACTCATGGTTGGAAGAAAGCTTACCTCTCCCACTATCTGCAACAGGCAATGTGTGCAACGTGTTATGTATTTTGTTCTTTTTAAATGGTTACATGTAAATGATCTCTGCCATTTCAACAAACTTTGCATAAATCAATAATAAAGTAATACCTTGACTTAAGAGTTCAATTTGTTCTGTGACTGAGCTTTTAAATTTAAATTTCCCCATTAAAATAAATTCAAGTGCTTTTAATCCGTTTCATCCCCTACTTTTGGTCCCTGTCCTGGTATATATGATCCCTTCCCTGGTACATGGCTCCCATTCTGGTATGTGTGATCCCCATCCTAGTACATGGCTCCCATCCTGGTATGTATGATCCCCCATCCTAGTACAAGGCTCCCATCCTGGTATGTATGATCCCCCATCCTGGTGCATGGCTCCCATCCTGGTATATATATGATCCCCATCCTGGTACATGGCTCCCATCCTGGTATATATGATCCCCCATCCTGGTACATGGCTCCCATCCTGGTATTTATGATCCCCCATCCTGGTACATGGCTCCCATCCTGGTATATATGATCCCCTCCCTGGTACATGGCTCCCATTCTGGTATATATGATCCCCCATCCTGGTACATGGGCCCCATCACACCGCGCACTTGAAAATATTCAGATACATACACAATGCTGCTGATAGTTGAGCTTTTTATTGCACCCCAATGCCACAGTCACAGTTACACTGCTGAGTACTATTTTATTTGGTTTGCTGCTTTTAATAGTTTGCTTCAGAGACAGGAGGGCAGGATTTTCAAGTCTCTGTTCTTTGTATAGATGTTGTTTTAAAAGCTAGTTTCCACCCACTAGATAAGAGACAACTGAAACTTAGGCCTCATTCAGTTAACCGTGATTTTTCTCCTACGTAAAATATGTAACCTTCTTCATCAACGTTTTGTCAGTCTGTCAGTTTTTACAATTAATGTTATATGAGTTACTATTCACTGAAGGGGGGGGGGGGAAGAAATACTGCAAAGCTTTAAAGCTTTTTCTGTCAATTACAATGGTAATCATGTACAGCACACAGATTGTACATTGATGGCATCCGTGTGCCACCTGTCTTTTTCACAGACCTATCGACTTGTATGGATCATTTTGATCCATTACTCTGATTAAAAACAATCATTAATAAAAACATGAACATGTGAGAAGCCCTAAATAGACTATAATGAGTATGTGTTTTTGTGGCCCTACCCTCGGCTCTGCCACAGCACCAAGGGTCTTAACAAAGGTCATGGCGGCTGCCATGAGTGCCCTTCACGCCAGGAGAGTGGCTGTTCTGCCTGGCTTGGATGACCTCCTCATCAAGGGTTCAACCAGCGTGCAGATCTCTGTGGGCATCCTATCCGGCTTAGGGCGGCTTCTGACTCCAGTCAAATCATCCCCCGTCCCGTCAAAATCCGTCACTTCCCTGGGCATGTCCCTGGACACCCTTCGGAGCTTGATATTTCTCCCTCA
This sequence comes from Anomaloglossus baeobatrachus, assembly GCF_048569485.1. Taxonomy (NCBI): domain Eukaryota; kingdom Metazoa; phylum Chordata; class Amphibia; order Anura; family Aromobatidae; genus Anomaloglossus; species Anomaloglossus baeobatrachus. The sequence goes on along the minus strand of NC_134357.1, from coordinate 140,899,562 downwards.
AGACAAGGCGACCGCTCTACAACAAGCGGTACACTGCCCTCTATGTACTCCTCTTGCTCCATAAGATTCAGTATGAGAGTGCTAGGTAGGATAGCGGCGGCTATAGAGGCAGTGCTGCTCGCTTAGCCACACCACCGCCCACTGCAGCTTGCGCTTCTAGATCCCTGGGACAAGAGCCCCTCTTCCTTGGACGAACTTTTCACCTGACACCTTCAGTCAGGTATGCGCTTTGCTGGTGGCTTCAGTCCTCTTCCATATCGAGAAGGAAATTTTCTCCCCCAAGTGGACTGGCTACTCCTGACCACGGACGCCAGCCTCTTAGACTGGGGAGTAGCGTACTGGCTCCACACTGCTTCGGGACATTGGACGCCCCAGGAGTCTTCCCTTCCCAGAAATCATCCTGAAAATCAGCGCGATCTTCTCGCGCTCAGGTAATTCCCCCCTTCTGCTAGCAGGTCGTTTGATTCGAGTCCAATTGGACAATGCAACAGCTGTGGCCTATGTCAATCGGCAGGGAGGTACCAGCAGCAAGACAGCTTATCTCAAGGTCCTCACCTGGGCCGAATCAACGGGGGTCTGTGTTTTCAGCGTTACACATACCGGGAGTAGAGAACTGGTCGGCGGACCTTCTAAGTCGCCAAGGCCTGGCCGCTGGAGAGTGGTTTCTCCACCCAGAAGTGTTCCCACACATCTGCACTCGCTGGGGTACACCAGACGTGGATTTAATGGCCTCAAGGTTGAACGCAAAGGTACCCGCGTTCTTAGCCAGGTCACGTGATCCACAGTCCATTGGCACGGATGCTCTGGTCTCCTGAAGTCGTTTCCGTCTACCTTACATGTTTTTCGCCTCTGCCCCTGCTGCCGTGAGTAATCAGGAAGATCAAGGCAGAAGGAGTCCCGGTGATACTAATAGCACCGGACTAGCCCAGGTGTGCCTGGTATGCTGAATTAGTACAATTGCTCATGGCACCTCGTAAGCATCCCAGACCTGCTGACCCAAGGGCCCATTTCCCATCAACTCCAGAGCCCTGAAGCTGACGGCCTGGCCATTGAGACCTGGACCTTAACAAGAGCGAGATTCTCTCCCGCGGTCATCTCCACCATGTACAGTGCCCAAAAGCTGGCCTTCATCCCGTATTTACCACCGTACGTGGAAAACTTTCCTTTCCCAGTGCAGGGAATCTAATGTCCAACCTATGCCTCTGGCGATCCCCAGAATTCTTGATTTTTTTTTTTTTTGCAGTTAGGTTGCAAAAGGGGTTTGCCCTCAGCTCCCTTAAGGGGCAGGTTTCATCTCTCTCAATATTCTATCAATACCGCCTAGCTTGCAATCCGCAAGTCAAGACTTTCCTCAAGGGCGTTTCCCATCTAGTTTCCTCGTATAAACGGTCGCTGGACCCATGGGACCTCAATCTCGTTTTGGACGGTATCCAGAGGTTCCCCTTTGAACCTCTAAAGGAATCTTCTCTTGCTCTTCTCTCCTGGAAGGTAACATTCTTAGTGGCGATTACGTCCATCAGACAAGTTTCGGAACTGGCAGCACTCTCTTGCTGCGAACCCTTTCTGATCTTTCATCAGGACAAAGTGGTTCTACGCCCCCTTCCGGATTTTCTTCCGAAGGTTACTTCCCCGTTTAATATGAACGAGGACATTGTTCTGCCTTCCTTTTCTCCACACCCAGTCCATAGGGTGGAAAGGTTTCTATATTCGCTAGACCTTGTCAGGGCTCTCAGATATTACGTACCCAGGACAGCCCCTTTAGGAACATGGACTCCTTGTTCGTCATTCCTGAAAGGCTTAAAGGAGAGGCAGCTTTATAGGCAACGCTAGCTCGCTGGATTCGCTCTGCGATCCAGGAGGTCTACCGCTCGCAACTCAAGCCCATTCCTGGTAGGCTGCGGACTCATTCCACGCGAGCAGTTGGTGCCTCTTGGGCCATTAGGCATCAGGCTTCAGTGGAACAGAGGTGTAAGGCTGCGACCTGGTCTTGCCTACATACTGTTTCAAAGCATTACCAAGTCCATACCCAGGCTTCGGCTAAACCGAACCTAGGTAGGAAAATTCTACAAAAAACGATAGCCAGGAGCACCTACTGAGATAGGTGCTTCACTATCTGGGACTGGTTCCTAGTCCTTGGGTTGCGTTGTTTATTGTTTACCCACCCAGGGACTGCTTTAGGACGTCCCATGGTCCTGTGTCCCCCAATGAGGCATCAGAGAAAAACGGATTTTTGTGTACTTACCGTAAAATCGTTTTCTCTTAGCCATCATTGGGGGGGACACAGCACCCTCCCTTTTGCCCTGTTGGGCCTTAGCTTTTTTCTCTCTCAGTACTTTTTTGTTATGAGTATTCACTCACGTTTTTTGTTACTTGTTCTCCTACTGCTTGTGTACTAAAACTGAAGTAGCCTGGCTGGGCCAGGAGGTGTATACTGCAGGGGAGGAGCTAATATCTTTGCATCAACTTTGTGTCCTTCTATGGATAAGCAGCATAACACCCATGGTCCTGTGTCCCCCAATGATGGCTAAGAGAAAACGATTTTACGGTGAGTACACAAAAATCCGTTTTTTTTTCAGTTTAGCATAATTTATTTTTTTTTTACTTTAAATGTTTGAGTTTAGCATAAGTTAATACATACAAAAATACGGGTCCTTTTTTCCTCGAATCCCGACCAGTTGCCTGAATGGGTCACTTTTGTTTTCTGTTCTACATTCAAAATCTCTTTCCACTGATGCAGATGGATATTATCCCTATTCACCATGAACAGGGCGTCAGGTGCACATCTGACAGTCCATTGTTTTATAGTACAAGAGAGCAGAGGATATAAGTTTGTCCAAACTGTGATCGGTGAGCATTCTAGAAATGGGACCCTCACTAATTAAAAAATGATCTCTTATCCAGTGGATTCTTGCTATTTTTCGTAGACCGTAATATCCCTTTAACCCCAATTTGGCTGACTAATGTCATTCCCGGTGCTTGCAATCTGTTGATTTTCTTATCGCCCACAATTTTAAACATCTTATTGCTTACATTGTTTATGCTTACCAAGGGGTACTTTGCACACTACGACATCGCAAGCCGATGCTTGCGATGCTGAGTGCAATAGTCCCCGCCCCCGTCGCACATACGATATTGTGTTATAGCTGCCGTAGCAAACATCGCTACGGCAGCTTCACACGGACTTACCTGCCCTGCGACGTCGCTCTGGACGGCGAACCGCCTCCTTACTAAGGGGGCGGGTCGTGCGGCGTCACAGCGACGTCACACGGCAGGCGGCCAATAGAAGCGGAGGGGCGGAGATGAGCGGGACGTAAACATCCTGCCCACCTCCTTCCTTCCGCATAGCCAGCGGGAGCCGCAGGACGCAGGTAGAAGATGTTCTTCGCTCCTGTGGCTTCACACACAGCGATGTGTGCTGCCGCAGGAATAAGGAACAACATCGTAACATCGGTCCTTCCGAAATTATGGAAATGACCGACGCTACACCAATGATATGATTTCGACGCTTTTGCGCTCGTTAATCGGATCAAAAACGATTTACACACTCCGATATCGACAGCGACGCCGGATGTGCGTCACTTTCGATTTGACCCCACCGACATTGCAGCTACGATGTCGTAGTGTGCAAAGTATCCCTAAGAGGTTGAAAAAACAATCCGCAATACTGTTTTGTTAGAAGACTACTTCACAAATAAACCAAATAATGTTTAAATTCATGGATTTTATACTATTCTGATAAGATCTAGCTTTACCCATGGTTTTTTTTTCTCCCTTTTTGCTGAACTATAAGCACAACATTTTATATTCCCGATAGACGGCCTTTTTCTGGCTGCTGTATAATAGTGTACAGATTATTCTTGATATTTCATGATATTAGAAGCAGGGTTTGACTTTTCTAAATTCCTCTGGGTCTTCTGTATTTTATTTTGCAGGCTGAATTTTAAAGGCTATAAGCGTTCTGTGACATAGAATATCTGTAAAAAGGAGACGCATTTGTCCTGTTAAATCTTCGGTGGTGCAATAAGTAGCAGTGCGGTACGTGTCAAGGGAGAATGGTTGACAGCGGGTCTCAAATAATAAACTGCATTAGCTATACTGGTGTCTGGATTAGTAATGTAAAAAAACATTTCTGAAAACACCATCGCAAGTAAAATGGCAAGTCTACCCAGGATCTAGTGGGAACAATTTTCTTTGAGGACTAAAATAAGAATACAAAGAAATAATAGAGGAAACTATTAGGATAAGTAGCAAAAGGCAGCATAATCATGTGCAGTTCAATCTAATCTTTCTTTTTGACAGTTCCATTACAATGTAGCTCCATGAAGATGCTGCCTCTTCAATTTTGATTATCTTACTGCAGGAATTTATTGCAGGCAACACAAGTTAGAGTAATAACTAGTTCAGCCACTACCCGCGAAGCCTTACAGCTCCTGTGGCGGTGAGGCTTCGGTGTCCAGTTTGCCCTAGGAACTGACACAGTGTTCCCCTGATGGAGCATTGATCACCCTCCATATAAAGTTATAGGGGGGGAAACGGATTTAAAACTGACTTTTTATATTTTGGTTTTAAACTAAAGTCTCTTGGTGTAATTTGTGCAAAATGAAATTGAAATGTACGCCTACTATGACCAAGCATTCATTTATACCAGTTTATGGTCTTTAGAATTGATGCATTCCAAAAATGTCTTGCAAATTCTCTTCCAAATATTGCATAAGTTAAAATGATCTTTTTCCTAAATTGTTAATGAAGTCCCCAATGAGCTTCTTAAGTCGAGCACTTTTTTAGTAACACGATAGTTGTCAGATAATCTTTGTTTGGAGTCCTTGAGCTGAGACATTGGGTCCTGCATTTTATTATTTTTATATTCCCAGGCCTGAGTAATTTAGCAAAATGTTTCAATTATGCACATTTTACCCTCTCTCAGTTAAAGGAGTTGTCTGGAACGTTAGCATAGATGACCTATATTTAAGATTGGTCATCGCTATCTGATCAGGGAGAGTGCAACACCCAGCACCCCTGCTAATCAGCTGTTCCTGGTGCCGCCAACGCAGGCTGGAACTGCTCAGTTGCAGAGCTACACAGCTATATAGTGGCCACTGTTTGGTACTACATATCCGCCCCTATTCAAATTAATTTTGCAGCGAATGTACAGTACCCGGCTGTGGCCACTATTCTGTCATCGGCACTGTGCTTTGCAGCTATGTAAGGCCCCTTAAACACATCCGTTTTTTGCCATCAGTCACAATCCGTCGATTTTTTTTTTTTTAAAAAACGGATCCAGCGATGGATCCGTTTTTTTCTCATTGACTTGTATTAGAGACGGATTGCGACGAATGGCCTCACGTTTTATCCGTCATGTGACGGATCCGTCTAAAAATGTTTGTCCGTTGGACAGAGACGAAGTCCACTGTAACGTTTTTTGTGTACATCAAAAAAACGGACAGTGAAGGGTCTGTCGCCGTCCGTCGCTTTGGTAGAATGGAAGCCTATGGGTGCAGGATCTGTTATCATCCGTCACATGACGGAATCCGGAAGTCTCTCTCTCTCCCTCTCCCTCTCTCCCTCTCTCCCTCTCTCCCTCTCTCCCTCTCTCCCTCTCTCCCTGTCTCCCTCTCTCCCTCTCTCCCTCTCTCCCTCTCTCCCTCTCTCTCTCTCCCTCTCTCTCTCGGGCCAAGTGTTCAGCTTAGACACCCAATAATTAAAGGGAACTGAAACATCAGAAAGGACGCAGGTATGGTCACTTAAGTACCCCTTTAATATGTTGTGCAACTTCTCCCTCCTTTGCATTGTTACAGGCACAGATAGCCCTTGCGTATGTCCTGGTTTATTGAAAATGGCTCAGTTTGCACACTTTTTCCGCCCATCTCTGTTGGACCTGGTGTTGGTGTCCCTCCTCATTAATCCTTGGTGTTGAAAACAGCTGATAACTCTACTGCCAGCGTTGTGTGAGGGTGATGTTTTCATCAACTGATCTACAGCGACCCTCTTGAAAGATTCCATTGTGCAACCCTTTGGTGACTCCAAAAGGAGAGAAGTAAATTTCTTCTTGTACAGTTTGTCCAGGAAGGTGGCCAACCAGTAAAGGATGTTGGATAAAAGACACAGACACTTACACATGAACTGTGCCAAGCTGGGTTAAGCTGACACTGTCTCGCCTCCTCCTCCTCCTCCTCTCCAGCCCATCCATGCTGGACAGACATAGTCTTGGGGTTGAGAGTCCCCTGGGTAGCACAGAAAAACAAGTCTTCTTCCTCCTCATCCTCCTCATGATCACCCAATGTTGCCTCAAAATATTGGCTGGGCTGGATAGTATCACCCATTATGAAATCTGGCTCCATAGCCACATGCTGGGCACTCAAAGCTTTTTCTTTTAGATTATGCAGTGATTGTTTCAACAGACACAGCAGCAGGATGGTTAAGCTGATAATACCCTGATCGCCGCTCACAAGCTTGGTGCAGTACTCAAAGTTCTCAAGAACCTCACAAATCTCAGCGATTCACACCCATTCAACAGTTGTGTGGTGGTAATCCTCACCAACATATAGAATGTAGCGTTCCAACACGTGGGCAGGCTGCACATGAGTCAGTGACCTGGCAAATTAAAGTGCTTTTGCAGCGCTGTAAGACCAGCAAAAGCGGTAGAGGAATGGTGCAAATGGGCACTAATACGGCGCACCTTCTCAAGTAGGTACAGCAAGTCAGGGTATGTTTTCATAAATTTCTGAACAACTAGGCTCAGTACGTGAGCCATGCAGGGCACATGTACCAGCTTGCCGACCTTTAAAGCCACCACCAGGTTTACACCCATTGTCGCAAACGACCAGGCCGGGTTGGAGGTGCAGCTGGGCGAGCCACTGATTGACCTGTTCTTTTATACCAACAAAGCTCTGCTGCAGTGTGGTTTGTGACTTAAACAGATCTGCTTCAGCAGAGCGTGTTGCCGCTTTGCTGTTGCACTGCTGCACTGCTCCCAGCTTGGCAGTGATGAGGAGAGTAATTCAACAGAGGAGGAGGGGAGACAGGAAGTGGCATATGATGAGGCAGAAACTCTGGTTGAAGTTGGGCCCGCTATTCTATTCTTGGCGTGGGTAGGATGTGTGATGTTACAGTTTTTGACTTTGCCCCAGCCTCCACCAGGTTCACCCAGTGTGCCGTGACAGATATGTATCGTCCCTGTCCACAACAACTTGTTCATGTGTCTGTTGTTAGGTGGACCTTCCCGGTTACGGCGTTGGTCAGAGCACGGTTGAGCTTGTTTAACATGTGCTTGTGTAATGCAGGGACAGCACAGCAGGCAAAATAGTGGCGGCTGGGAACACTGTATTGTGGGGCAATCACAGCTAAGAGAGCACGAAAACACTGTGTTCCCACAAGCCTAAACGGCAACAATTCCACGGCTAGGAATTTGCCAATGTGTGAGTTTAGGTTTTGTGCCTGTGGGTGTGCCGGGTATTTACGTTTCCTTTCCAAGATCTCAGGCACGGACAACTGGACGCTTCAATGGGACAAGGAAGCAGATGTGGTTGATGTTTGCTGTGTCTGTGCAATAGCACCTTGTGGGCAGGATGTATGAATGCCAGCTTCCTGGACAGCAGATTGTGAAGGACGTAGCACAGGCGACATGGCAGGGGTTTGACCCGCAGACACAAATTTGGTACCCTGGTGTTCTGCCCACCTACTGGGTTGCTTGACTGCCATGTGGTTCCGCATACTGGTGGTGCTCAGGTTGCCTTTGCCCTGGCCTCTGCTCAGTTTGGTATGGCAGATACTACAGATTACAATGTTTTTCTCTGAAGGACTTTCAGGAACAAAAATTCCAGACAGTGGCTGAATGGCCCCTTTCCCTGACTTATGCCACAGTGGGGGTGCTCTTGGGATCAGTTGACTTAGTTCTCACTCTGGGCAAACCACTACCCCTTGGTGCCTGTGTTGGTGCTACATATTAGTCTTCCTGTGTGTTGCTGTGCTGGCTTTGCATGTCAACGGTCCAGGTGGGATCAGTGGACTCCTCATCGACCACCTCATCTTCCATCTCATTCTCCTTCCCACTTGAGATTGTAGGCTGACCTGATGGCAACTGCGTCTCATCATCATCAGCCTCCACCTCTGGAGACCGTAAATCAGGTTCCTTAAACTCGCTTTCTTCTGGCCATAGGTCCTCAAATACCTGCGCATCAACGCATGCCACCTCCTCACGTCCCTCTTCAATGCTGCATGGCAAGAGGCCAGAGTCAACCAAAGGATACATAGAAAACAGATCCTCGGAGTGGCCACGCTTGGGGTCATATGTTTCCTGTAACATGATGGGGAGAGGAAGGAGGACCAGGTTGAGGATTAGGTGGGCCAGCCTTCTGTGTATCCAGAGTAGACTGTGTGATCGTGGAAGATTGGTTGCCGCTTGACAAATGCGAAGAGGCCTTGTCTGTCATCCAAGACAGAATCTGCTCTTGGTCTTTTCTGGCTCCACACACGTTTACGCTTCGGACCTGGAAATTTGGCAAGGAACATAGTGGATGCATCAAGCTTCTTCTGACCTGACACAGACTCAGTGCCTTGTCGCCCACCACTGACAACACTACGTCCACGTCCCTGTCCCTTAACAACTGCCTTTTTTGTCATTTTGTGTATTGCTGACATATGTGGCAATGTTGATAGCCCAAGCAAAGCAAACTTTGACCCCAAAAATATTGTGGAAAAAGTACAAGTGAGTAATTTTGTATCAGGCGGCACAAATGGTAGAGTCCTGCTTTGTATTTGCAAAAGCCACTAGCAACGTATTAATATGGCTGGTCTGGATGACACAAGTCAGGTTGTGAACCCCTAAATATTGTGGAAACAAGAACGATGCTTTACTGTATCGGGCAGCAGTAAATGCTAGAGTACTACTTTGTAATTATTTGCAAAAGCCACTAGCAACATATTAATGTGGGTGATCTGGATGTCACAAGTCAGGTTGTGAATCCCTAAATATTGTGGATACAGGTCCCAATTCCCTACCTAATCTAAAATCTCTCCCTCCCTGCTGTGACTTTGTTCAGTGTTATCAGCTTTTAAAAGAGCTATTGCATTCTGGTTTCTGGATGGTACTATGGAGGTAGTGACACACACTGCTTTAAACATTGTCCCTGCTCGGAAATCTGTCCCTTCGAACGCTACACTGACTTACACTGTAGGCATCCCTGAAAAGGACTTTTTGTGTTAAGAGGCCTACACTCTCCCTAGCAGCTGCTCGCTCTATCCCTACGCTAATACAATACTGGCTCCCGATGCAATGCGCAAAATGGCGGCAGAAGTTTTTTTTTTTATAGATCCTATGATGCTGAGTGGCCAGCCAATCACAGTAATGCCACAACCAAGATGGCTGCATCATTACAGAGATTGTTTAAGAAGCCCAGCATGTTTAGGGGCTGCAAATCAGCTGCCAAACATGCTGGGCGGGGCATCAGAATATAGCGAGGTGAATACACCATTACTCGCTATATAATGAATAGCCCAAATACTGTACTATTGTTCAAAAAGTAGTGAATACATTTGCTCATCAATAGTTGTAACTTCAGGTGGTGTTGAGAAATTTAAAGGGACTAATTGGTCTCCAGCTACAAGTCTGCAGTCACATAGAGTGGCTTCAGACTTGTTAATCCTCATATCGCGTGCTTAGCATGCTGTTAGGAATCTCTGAGACCAGGTTGTCATTTGACTGCAAGTATGCAATATACATACTCCTGGCCACATTCTGAGTAGATTGATGCAGCGTCACTCAATGCAATTCTATAGAGCAAGGCTGGAAACAGTCTAGTTGGAATGTGGCCGGGAGTATGCATATCACATACTTGTGGTCACATGACCGCCCAGCGTCAGCATCGGAGAATAATCACAGCAACTAGAAACCCTCATTGAAGCTTTTTTGACCGCCAATTATATGGTAAAATTTCTTTAATGTTCTTTATAATGTGTTTCAGCAGAAGCTTATTGTTTGTTAATTACGGTGTTGCCGGATTGGCTAATGAGATGTCATACGGCCAACGCACTGGTATCATGAAAGGTGCTCCAGTCACATGGTCATTCTTGTTCTTTTAGAGTCGGGCTTTAAATGCTCTTTGTAAAGCTGTCTGTTTGGTATTGTTCAGACTATAAAACCGTTCTTTTAATTCACTGGAAGACACTGCTGTTCTTAATATGTTCTATGAGACAGTCGTGATTGAACTGCTGATTCTGTTTCTATCTTTGCCCAAAGGAGCTCCGTAGACAGATATATGTTATTGGTAAAGTTTAGGGATTTTTTGTTATATTGAGTAAACTTCATTTTATATAAGAGTTTATACCCAGGAGTCTGGTATCTTTATTTTAGTACAATAGGTGTCTGAGTACTAGATAAGAAAGCTTATGTACTGGGATTAATGGCCGACTACCTTATCAGACAGTGGTAAATGGACACTGTGAATTGCATTTTGAAAAGAAATTGTCTTGTCCATTTAGTTATAGCAAAAGATTGCGGAGAACATTTAGGAGATCGGTTATATCTCCCTATAGTCCCATACCGTAAATATACTGGAACTGAGGTCCTGCTAAAAGATTCACACCAACTCTATTCCCTATCAAGGACAGTCAGTCAGGCCCTATTATATACAGTACTCAGCATAAATGTGTATATAGCCTTTGAAAAGTGAGAATTTTTTGTTGAATTTTTCAAAAACTTCAATACAAACAAAATTTCCTACCCCAACACAAAACACCAAATTCTTTTAGATTGCTCTGTCACCAGGGCTGTGGAGTCTGAGTCGTGGAGTCTGAGTCGGAGTCGGAGCTTATTTTGGTGGAGTCGGTATAAAATGCACCGACTCCGACTCCTAAAATATATAATAAATTGGGGACAGTAGTGCAATGCAGAATGTGCTGAATATTTTACTAAATAATAACATTTAGTATAATGCTTATATTTAAGTGAAAAATTTATTGTAAAACAATGTGAACATCAGACAATTAATTATTTTTATGATACAATAATCAATATATTTGGATAGAACATAAAATATACTTATTAGAATACAACTCTAGAACACAAAAAACTAATAAATTGTAAATATGTAATAATATATATATATATATATATATATATATACAAGATAAATACACACACAAGATAAATACACACACAAGATATATATGTAATCTACTGTATATTACATATTGTATTACATATTTACAATTTATTACAGTTTTTTGTGTTCTAAAGTTGTATCCAATAAATATATTTTATGTTCTATCCAAATATATTGATTATTGTATCATAAAAATTATTAAATGTCTGATGTTCACATACACATGTTCATGTACTACAATACATTTTTCAGCTAACTATTAGCAATATATGTAGGAGTCGGAGTCTGAGTCTGAGTCGGGTCGAAGGTTTGGCTTACCGACTCCACAGCCCTGTCTGTCACAATACAATAATAAGAAGATTGCCAATACACGGACAGTAGTCTTTCACATGCTAATAAGATTTTTAAAACTAAGATGTCCATATTTATCATAGAGAAATCAACATATAACAGTTACACTTTTAGGTTTGCAAAAACTGGAATTTCTGTGTACTAAAAAAGACCCAAACGATATCTCTGCCGCTCAAGACACCAGGCCTGATTCATCAATCAAATGGACCCAAGGCTTATCAAACTTGGCAATAACATTCTTTTTCATATAGATACCTCTTTCCAGATTTACCACGTAGTTGACTTTATTAATGAACTCCATAATAGTGGGCTCTTGGTCTGATATCCAATATTCTGCTATCAACTTCCTGGCCATACACAGCATAAGCAACACTGAAGTTTTACCATGATCTTCTGAGGATAAATCCTCAACATACTACAGTATATATATAAAAAAGAAAAAAAAAAGGTGAGAGGGTTATATTATTTGTATAGGCACTGTTAATGTGGTTTATAGAACTCCTTTTCAAAACTATTCCAAATAAGGACAGGGTCACATTATTATAATTTATTATTAATGTTTATTTATCAAGCACAATACATTCCATGGTGCTCTATGTGAGAAGGGATTAAATACAAAATACAGATATAAATAACAGTAAACTGACTTGGACAGAGGGGAGAAGGCCCTGACCTTGTGGGCTTACATTCTACATCATGCACTCAAAGAGAACCATGGACCTTTATCCAGGATTTCCTGCCACCTACATCTTTCATAGAGCCTATGTCCCCCTCTTATGTGCTCTTAGAACGTATTGTGTATTTTGTTAGGACCAAGTCTAGCAAGGTACTATATAATACTGAAATCAACCCACTGTAGCTCTTTGAGGCTGCCAATCTTTGTATTATTGATTTGTTTTAGGCATTGAAGCACCCAAGTCAAGTCTCCCAGCCTGAAATGCATGCCGTAATTAAAGATATTTAAAAAATTCAGATTCGTGGATTCCAAACTCACATTGTAATTGCGAGAATGTCTTTGAGAAAGTCACCTGTTAAAATGTGGAATACTCTATGAATACCTCTCACACCCCAACTTTGAAACCCTTTTAACCGTAATAAATGAGTAAGGCCGGTTTCACACATCCGGCTTTTCGCCAGTTCCGGCGCACGCCAGTACAGTGTATACAGTACAGTGGCAGCGCTGTAACATCCGGGTCACATGCTCTGGTCACATGACAGCATGTGTTCGGAGCTTGTCGTGCTGCCACTGTACTGTATACACTGTACTGGCGTGCGCCGGAACCAGCAAGCCGATGGTGTGAAACTAGCCTAAGCCACTGTGTCTCCCATAATGATGTATATTGCGTAATCCTGTCAAGGCCCTGCAACTTCTCCCCTTCTACCATAGTCGATTGTATTAGTAGCAAGGTCTGCAATTTACCTGGAGAAACTTTAAACTTCTGTGATTCCAGTGCCTCATACAGTATTGTTGACTTAAGTAATGTTGTAGAAGGAGACTCTGTGCCCCCCACCCCCAGGGTCATCCCACTCACAGATTTGCTAAAACTTAGGAGATTTATAATAAATCCAAAGATTTAAAACTGTCAATCCGCCCTCTCTAATGTCCCTTTGCAATGTTTCCAGTCTAAGGCCTCTTTCACACGCCCGTGTTTCACGGACGTGTCAAAGATGCTGATTGTCCTCGGTGAGCTGTGTGTATGGCACACGTGTGTTCTCCGTGTGTTATCCGTGATAACACACGGAGAACGGGAACTTTCTACTCACCTGTCCCTCGCGTCGCTGTCCGTGGTGCTGATCTACGGTCTCCGGTCCTGCCGACGCCCCACTGCTGCTGCTTTAGGCCGCAGTAAAGTGAATATTAAATGAGCATAATGAGCAGCGATCGGCAGCAAGTGACAGCAGCGGCAGAGACTGCAAGGCTGGAGAAGGTGAGTAAAGGTGTTTGTTTTTTTTGTTTTTTTTTTAATAGACACATGTCTTTTCTCCGGTGCGTGTCACACAGAACACATCCGTTTGGTCCGTGTGTGTTACGTGTGACACATTTGCGTTCCGTGTGACACCAGTGATGCCAGAGAAAAACGGACATGTCAGCGTATGGAGCACACGGGCACACGTAAGTATGGAACGGACACACGTTCCGTGCAAAAATACTTACGTGTGCCAGAAACTATAGGAGAACATATGTCAACGTGTGACCGTGTCTCCGGTACGTGAGAAAACTGTCCATACACGTACCGGAGGCACGGACGTGTGAAAGAGGCCTAAGACACAGAACTTGTTTACCCCAGATCAGGTCCCTGAACAAACAATTTTGAAAAAATATTTCTGTGGTACCCAAATTTGGAAATTATGTATAGCATATAAGAGTTGGGGCATCCAAATCATTTTGACTAAATTGACATGTCCTACCACAGATAATGGTAGTTTAGTCCAAGTGCCCAACTTTTCTTTAAACTTTACTATTGAAGGAAAGTTTAGACTCCTCCTAGTCATTCACTTGAGCTGCTATCTCTATACCTAAGTATTTGAATTTAGAGGTCACCTGAAGTCCAGACCTGGCATAATTAGATATAATATCTCCACTGCCCAAAGGAAGAAATGCTGATTTACTCCAGTTAATTAACCAGGACTTAATATTTCCCAAATCTCTTAATTGTCTGCATTGCTATAAGAAGAGTGAAAAAAGCCCTGGCCAGAAACAATAGAGCAGCATTGGCATATAGTGACAATTTTTCTTCCATTCGCCATCTGCGGTAACCACCTTTGCCCCCATTTCTTCTAATAACTGCAGCGAGAGGTTCAATGGCCAATGCAAAAAGCAGGGAAGACAGGGCGCATCCCTTGTGCCTTTGCTCAATACAAAGGCTGAAGTATGCCGTCCATTTACCCTAATACGAGCCCTCGGCTCTCATACAAGATCTTAATCCATGAACTAAATCGGGTACCAACACCAAATTTATCCAGTACTGCCCATAGAAATTTCCACTCAACTGAGTCAAGTGCCTTGAGGCTGCTTTAGACACAACAACATCGCTAACGAGATGTCGTTGGGGTCACGGAATTCGTGACGCACATCCGGCCTCATTAGCGACGTCGTTGTGTGTGACACGTACGAGCGACCACTAACGATCAAAAATACTTACTTTATCGTTGACACGTCGGTCAAATCCCAAATATCGTTGATGGTGCTGGACGCAGGTTGTTCGTCGTTCCTGAGGCAGCACACATCGCTACATGTGACACCCCAGGAACGACGAACAACACCGTACCTGCGTCCTCCGGCAATGAGGTGGGCGTGACTTTCCTGTGGCTGCTCTCCACCCCTCCGCTTCAATTGTATGCCTGCCGTGTGACGTCGCTGTGACGCCGCACAAACCGCCCCCTTAGAAAAGAGGCAGGTAAGTATGCGTGACGGGTGCTAGTGATATTGTGCGTCACGGGCAGCGATTTGTCCGTGACGCACAAACGACGGGGGCGGGTGCTTTTACGAGCAACATCTCTAGCGATGTCGCTGCGTGTAAAGCAGCCTTTAGTCTCATCCAGTGAGCAAATCACCCTACTTCCTTCATTATCTGCTAGCAATTGAAGATTAAGCTGCAGTTGAAGAATATTAAAAGCTGTAGATCTGGCTGGCATTAAACTGGATTGATCAGCTTGCACCACAGTGGATATAACTTTATTAAGTCTAATGGCCCGAACTTTTGCAATGATCTTCATATCAGTGGGGAGCAATGGGTTCTTGCCCTGTTTAACAACAATCGCCACCTCTTGCATTAAATAGGGTAAAGTTCCCCCTTGACTGTTTCCTCGGAAGTGCACAATAATTGAGGCTATAGAACGGGATTGCTGTGGGAAGACTATCTGAGCCAGAAGATTTGTTATTAGCCATAGAGGCCACAGCTAACTACACTTAATTCAGTTGAAGAGGACCATCGAAATAATGTTTATCAGCCTATGACAAACTAGGAAGATTAATCTCATTAAAATATGATTTAATCTGTTCCCTAGAGTAGGTCAGTTAGGACCTGTAAAGATTTTGAGGAAATTCTAGGAACACAGTTGGTAACGATGTTTTGAACTTTTTACTTTCAGGCTCCATATCTCGCCATCCACTACAGCTTTGAGCATGAGACTACCTTCATTTTTATAGACAATGATCTTGTTTATCTGATACATAAGTTTGATTTGCAACTACCGTATTTTTCGGACCATAAGACGCACTTTTTTCCCCCCAAATGTTGGGGGAAAGTGGGGGGTGCGTCTTATGGTCTGACTATAGGGCTGCGGCCGGGAATGTGGGTGCTGCGGTGGAGCGGGCCATCGGGGGCACGAGCAGGCTGCAGCAGCGCCTGTCGTGAGTACGTGTGCCCGCTCATTACATATGTACGCCCATCCTCCCGCCCATCATCTCTCAGCGAAACCGGCGCTGACAGGTGGGCGGGGCGATGCGCGCATAATTAACAGCCGGACGTGATCACCCCTGGCAACTACAGCCTGGAGTGATCATGTGCGGCTGTATTCACTGCCTCCCGTGCATCATTATCAGCGCGGGGTGCAGTGAATCAGTACACTCACCCGTCCCCGTGTGTGGAGCCGTCCCCCTGCAGCATCGTGCGATGTCTTCCTGTCTGTGCCGGTCAGCTGATCTGGACACTAGCGGCGCGCACAGCGATGATGTCATCGCTGTGCGCGCCGCTAGTGTCCACCAGCTCAGCTGACCGGGCTCAGACAGGAAGACATTGCGCGATGCTGCAGACAACTGTGACGGCTCCACACACGGGGACGGCTCCACACAGCGGCGCTGCAGCTGAGACAGAGATCGGTGCTTCAGGGAGTGAGGAAAGGTAAGTATAAACGTTTATTTTTTTTTCTGTGCCACAGGCCATATACCAGGATCAGGGTATTTCATGAGCAGGATGGATGGGGGTATATCATGAGCAGGATGGATGGGGGGTATATTATGAGCAGGATGGATGGGGGGTATATTATGAGCAGGATGGATGGGGGGTATATTATGAGCAGGATGGATGTGGGGTATATTATGAGCAGGATGGGGGTATATGAGCAGGATCATATACAAGGCAGGAGGATCCTTACCAGAATGGTGCCCCATAGTAGAGAATTTGGGGACATTACCCCATAACAGTGTCAGCAGCAGATCCTTGCCCCATAACAGTGTGTCATGACCACATTTTTTGGTTAAAATTTTATTTTCCTATATTCCTCCTCTAAAACCAGGGTGCGTCTTATGGTCAGGTTCGTCTTATAGTCCGAAAAATACGGTATTTACCATATGATTAGTTATGCAGGTTTTTTTTCCATGTCACTGCATTGTTACTGTTTTGCGCCTGGTGGTGGGAAAAAAAAAATTCTTCCTATAAACTTCAAATTACAACCTATTCTCACGAATAGCTCAGTGTGTTAATGTATTAGGGTTGATTCCCAAGCTAAAGGTCACTGCTAGAATTGAGACGCAGCCATGAAGAAGATTTCCCAAGAAAAGAGAAACCGCATTATCCATGGATAGTGGTCTCTCGGCCAAGATAATTTCCAAACTGCTTCGTGGGAGTGCCCAGACAATTGAAAAACTACATAATGAAGTTCCTCCATCCATTCAAAATCAAGAGGTGGACGTTCAGGGAAAATATCGGAGTCAACAAGTCAGCTCATCAAAAGGTCTATCAGTTCTAGTGCGACAAACACGGCAGGGAAGGTGGCTCGTATACTTCATAATAGTGAGATCACAGATGTTCATGCAAGCAGAGTGCGACACGCGTTACCGAAGTCTAGAATGGTGGCCTGAAAAAGGTAAATCCTCGACTTCAGTATCGTCATAAGAAGCATTTACAAAAAAGTATGAAAACTAGACAGTAGAAGATTGAAATTAGGTGATTTGGAGTAATGAGACAAAAGTCAATAGTCTAGGCTCTGATAGGTGCAAATGGGTATGGAAGAAACAAGGGAAAAACAGGCTAACAAATCGAGAAATTGAAGCAACTGTCAAGTTTAGTCGAGGAAGCCTGATGATATGGGCTTGTTTCCCAGCCAAAGGTGTTTGATACTTGACAAAGATCGATAGTGTTCTCAATGCGGAGCTATATATCAATGTGATGGTGTGATATTGTGGGTTATGTACCATTTTGTGTGGGTCTGTCTATTTAATGTATTGTTTGTGCTTCTGTCCCTAGGTGTGGGGGCGGGGGGCCTGGAATGCACTCAAACTCTGTTTACCCGGGAAATTATTCATTCCGGGTGAGAAAGACGAGAGAAGAAGCAAGATTGATCCTCTTAGGGAAAAGTTAACACCCCAGAGAGACTGTGAGAAACCCCGATTTCCCTGGAGAAGGACTGCTGGAGAAGTGTGACTCATCCCTGGGACATTTATGCCATTACTGGACTATTTTATCCTCTTTGTGGAGGATTATTGTATGGACCGTTTTAATTTGCTTGGAATAAATGTTCTTTGGATTGTTGATCCATCGCTCTCTGTGTTGATTGTGTGATATGGGAGAAGGACTCCGTGACAATTGGTGGCAGCAGTGGGATCAAAAGAGCACAGCCCAATGGAGACCCACCCACAGAGTGAGTACAGAAACTGGACTGCATCCAATTCCTAAGGAGAGAGCCAGAGATATGGGCCTCAGCTACCAGGGACTGACTAAAGAAGCCTTAATTGACCTAATAGTGGGTGCTAGCCAGGCTACCTCCTCCCAGATGTCTAGTGGACAAATGCTGGAGATTGGGATCCCTGCCCCAAAAAGCCAGTGGGTGGTGTGGTTCGAAGAACAGATGGCAGCTCTTGGTCCCGGTGTTTCTCAGCAGTATAAGGAGGAAGCTGCTCGCCGAGCACAGCAGAGACAAAAAGAAATGGAGTCCAGCAGAAGAGGTAATATGAGTTGGAGTGTAAACCCAGCGATCCGGGAGCATGTACGGATCACCCGGGCGGACTTCAAGCCATTTGATGAGGCTTCTGGAGATGTGGAGGGGTTCTTCAAGGACTTTGAGCAGCAGTGTGCTGTAACGAAGGTGAACCACTCTGGCTGGATGCGGTTGTTATAGGGACTCCTGAACGGGAGCCTGGCAGAGGCTTATCGCACCATTGACTAAGGCCCTGTGCGCACTGGAAAACGGAATTTTCTTAAGAAAATTCCGCAGGGTCTGAAAGATTACCGCACCCGCAGTAAAAAAACGCGGCAAACCGCTCCCGAAAACTGCATGCGGTTTACCGCGTGCGGGTTAGTACATGTGCTTTAATTCATTCCGTGCAATTAAGCACATTGAAAAAAAAAAGGTCATTTCCTTCTGAGATAGAGAGTAGATAGATAAATAGACAGAGGAATAGATAGAAGAATAGATAGATAGACAGAGGGATAGATAGAGTCCCTGTGAGCACACGCTGCATTTATCCCGAGCGGTAATGTGAGTTCACATTACCGGCCGTGGGAAATGCCCTGTGGTTACCTCTGCTGTCTCGTTGCGAGGCTGCATTCAGCAGTGTGTCACTCGCTTCTGGATGCAAGCAGCACAAGACGTGGATTACGCCGGAGCTGTGTGTTTCAGGGGGGGGGGCTTGTGTTAATAAACGGGTGAAAGAGGAGGCTTTTTTTGTGTTTTATTTAACATAAAGGATTTTTTTATTTGTTTATTCACTTTACTTACGGGTTGATCATGTCAGCTGTCTCATAGACGCTGCCATGATCAAGCCTTGAGTTAATGGCGGCGATGCGTTGCCATTAACTCGTTATTACCTGGATAGCCACCGCATCACGGCATCTGGAAGAGCTGGGGACACTCCGGGACTGCCGCATAATGCATGCGACAGTCCCGGGGCAGCTGCGGCTGATATTCTCGGCTGCAGGAGGAGGGGGGACATTAACCTTGCCCCCCGTCCTCCCCAGCCTGAGAATACCGGGCCGCCGCTGTGTGCTTACCTCGGCTGGAAGGTAAAAATACGGCGGAGCCCACGTGTTTTTTTTTTTTCTATGTTTCCGTTTGATTTGTATGTGTAGTCCATATGTCTGTGTGTCAGTGATGTGTGTGTGTGTTCTATGTCTGTGTCTGAGATGTGTGTGTCTGCTCCGCTTCCTCTTCCTCTTCCTGTAATGACATCACTTCCCTGTGGGATTTCACGATAATATTGCAGTCAATGGAGTGAAATTCCGCAGGGACCTGCGGAAAAGAAGTGACATGCAATTGTTTTTGCTGCGGGAATCCCGCAG
Organism: Anomaloglossus baeobatrachus; assembly: GCF_048569485.1. Taxonomy (NCBI): domain Eukaryota; kingdom Metazoa; phylum Chordata; class Amphibia; order Anura; family Aromobatidae; genus Anomaloglossus; species Anomaloglossus baeobatrachus. The sequence goes on along the minus strand of NC_134357.1, from coordinate 140,879,893 downwards.
CAAAACATGCAGCTGTCAAATTCCACATACTGCACACAGCATTTTTTTTTCCCATAGGTTTTGCTGGTGAATCACTGCAGAGATGTTAGGAACATTTTCTGCAGTGAAACATGCAGCAAATCCGCAGGAAAAACCGGTAAGTGCGCACAGGGCCTTACAGCAGAACCAGGACTACAACATTGTAAAGCGGACTATCCTGGATTACCATTCTATCACCTCAGACTCACATAGGGCACAGTTCCGAGACCTCCCATGCACCACGGGGGATCGTTTAGGATGTATGCCCATAAGATGTCCCAGACATCTCAGAGATGGCTGGAAGTGGAAAGCGCCTTCAATGTGGAAGATGTTATACAGGTATTTCTTATAGAACAGTTTCAAGTATCCTTCAGAAATACGGGAATGGGTCAGAGAGCGTACGCCATGCAACTTGGATTGAGCTGCAGCCTTGGCTGATGAGGCCCTTACTATCCGACCACAATGAAGGAGGGTTCTGGATAATAAGCCACAGCCTACTCCTGTACCCTAGCCCTCTCTGGTTATATCTGCCCCTCCAACCAGCCGCAGACTGATGACAACCAAGGTGCACAATCCTGGACCCCAACAGTTCCGACCACGCTTTGTGGGAATCACAGAGAGGAGATGTTATGGATGCGGACAACCTGGGTACCTGCAATCCAGTTGTCCCACAAGGACTCAGAGGGACCCCCACGCACCTCCATCTCATCTGGTGCATTTTGTGCATTCCATCCTGCCTGAGGAAGAGGTACAACCACCTCCACTGGAGTGTACCGCTGACCCCTGCACCATAGTTGCCCCTGTTGGAGTGTATGGGCTCCTGCCTTTGTCATCAGGTTCTCCTACTGCCTTCTCCAGAATGCACATTGGAAGGAGTATGACGCAGAGGAGATCTTATCGATGTGGGCAGCCTAGGCATTTGCAAAACACTTGCCCTGCTTGGTCGCTTGAGGAATGACCTTGCACCAAATCAACCTGTTCATTCTCTACAGCCAAATACAATGGGAGAAGAGTTCTCACCTCTTCAAGTTGACTTGCCTAATGACTCAGACACTCATGGTTCACCATCAGGGGTTTATGGGTGCGAGCCACAGCCCCAAGTTCCTCTTACCATCAAAGTAAGCACTTACATGAGGTTGTGCTGGATGGACAGCGAGTCATTGGATTTTGTGACTCCAGGGCATTTTTCACAATAGCTGATCCTCGAGTGGTTTAGCTAGAGGCGATAGATCATGGACCATGAATTGTTATTGAATTGGCTGGAGGACAAAGGAGGAATATCCCAAAGGCGACTGTAGATCTGGACTTTTGCTTTGGGGTCAAGATCTGTGTGATTGGGGTGATGAGCGGCCGGCCTGCAGATCTCCTAGGAAATTATGTGGGAAATCTACAATGGCAATTTGTAGGTGCAGGAAACACAGTTTGAGTGAAGGAGGACAGAAAGGGAAGCTTGTCCTTCCAACCCTACTGCTGTACAAGGGACTATCCACAGCTGAGCAACATGGACTTAATTGAGGTGGCCAGAGGTCTGTGTAGACCTCATGGCGCACTCACTTATTAAGAAGGAGGGAGAGGTTGTGATGGTGTGATATTGTGGGTTATGTACCATTTTGTGTGGGTTTGTGTTTTGGGCATGGTGGTCTGTCTATTCAATGTATTGTTTGTCTTGTCTGCAGGGTTATAACCACTTGCAGTGCTTCTGTCCCTAGGTGTAGGGGAGGGGGCCTTGAATCCACCCAAACTCTGTTTACCTGGGAGATTATTCATTCAGGGTGAGAAAGATGAAAGAGAAGAAGCAAGATTGATCATCTGAGGGAAAAGCTGACACCTCAGAGAGACTGTGAGAAACCACATTTCCCTGGAGAAGGACTGCTGGAGGAGTGTGACTCATCCCTGGGACATTTATCCCATTACTGGACTATTTTTACCCTCTTTGTAGTGGATTATTGTATAAAGTGTTTGATTTGTTTGGAATAAATGTTTTTTGGATTGTTCATCCATCGCTCGCTCTGTTGAATGTGTGATTATCCTACAAGACAAGTTACTTTGCACACTCGAGTATTATGGGTATAATAAGGATGACCGTGTTCCAGCAGGACAACAACCCAAAGCATATGGTGAAATTGGGGAAGACATGGTTCAATGACATTGAAGGAGAGGTGCTGTGTTCTCCCCATAGTCACCAGACCTCAACCCCATCGATCACATATGGGTAGAGTAGAAGAAAAGGCTGTATACATACCCAAGTGAGTCAACCAGTATGCACCAACATTGGCACCGTGGATAAAAAACCTGGCATCACATGTTCATCTAGACATGCTTGAATTTAATGAAGGCCGTGTTGAAAGCCAAAGGTGGATTTACAAAATAATAAAAAACAAACTTTATATTTTTAGGAGCACAACGGTAACAATTCAGTGACATGACAAAAATCTGGATAACTAATCATATGCTAAATAGTTGCAAGTCAAATTTATGTATGAGATAGCCAAGATGATTGTCGATAACATGTTTGAAACATTTAAAACTCTAGTGCATGGTGAGATATGGAGCCTGAAAGTCAAAGGTTCAAAACATTCTTACCCTTTTGCTCATCAGTGTGATACACGGTCGGGGTAAATTATCTATAGTGCCTTCCTCATACCTTAAGGACCTCACAAAAGCAGACCCCCAATTGTGTCTTTGCAATCAAAGCTAATCGGTTTCAAAGACAACCAATAAAGGTTATTGATCTCAACCAGAAAAGAGTTCCAATTGGTATGCAAGATGCTATAGCACAAAAATTTGATATTAAGATATAACATTTATTAAGCTACCCTTAAAAACTAGTTTATGACCAACTACACCAGATAGTCTTTTTCATAAAGGGACAAACACATTGAAAACACCAACTTGACAGTTCCACCCTCCCTTTGGACTATACTGGTGGACCTGTATATTTTGAACACATACTCCGGGGCAAAGTATGCAAATAAGAAAGATCTCACCCAATTCCTATGTAAGGCTTCAGGGTATTGAGTTTTTCTCCTATGGTGAAAGTTTACAACTTGGTTGAAGACCACCTCTGAGTGAGGAACCAGGGCCAGTGACCTCTCCCTCTTCCAAATCATTTCTTCTCAACAGAGGTTCATCAGGGAGTTGTAAGAGGGGAGGCCCATAATAGCTGGCTAGACATGAGTGCATCACCGCTCCTGCTGTCAAAATGGTGCCTCCTAGCAGCGTTCTGCTTTTCAGCTGTTTTTATGTTAAGTGATATACATAGTATTAAAATCTTACTTGTCAAAGAGGGTGTACTCATTTATGTGGAGCACTGTATTTATAGCAAAGTAAACCTTGCATGTTATATATGCTCACTTGTGTCCAGGTCAATGGAACTAGGTAGGTTTTGACTCCTAGATATGAATAGTGCTTATCCAGAAGATATTGCGTTCTTTTCTTTTTTTCTTTTGTATTTCTTTTAATGACTTTCTCATGATTTATGTCATGGTTTCTGTTTTGTTCCAAGTCACCTCTGCTTCTTCTCCTAAAAAGACCAAAAGTCAATTTCTGTCATAAGCAGAAAGGCACGGTTGGTTTGGTTTGTAATTTGCTTGTGTCAATCGTCATGCAGAAATCCTCACCAATAGTTTTCTCTCCTGCCTTATTGTTCATCCAAAAAGACCTAGAATATAACAAACTGCAAGAAGATATTACAATGTATTGGGAAGTGTTTCATCAGTTTAGCTACATGTGGTGCTGTTTTGCATTCTTCTGTGTCTTATTGCCAACTACTTTAAGATAAAAAAGTCTCACATATGACATTGTTTAAAAGAACAGAAGTCCTCAGTGGTTGATACCTTTTAATGGCTAACTGAAAAGATGGTAATAATTGCAAGCTTTCGAGACTACTCAAGTCTCTTCATCAGGCATGGTATAACACAAAATCTGAAGAGTCATATATAGTCACATTGTGTTATACTGAGCCTGATGAGAGACCTGAGTAGTCTCGAAAGCTTGCTATTATTACCATCTTTTCAGTTAGCCATTAAAAGATATCAACCACTGAGGACTTCAGTTCTTTTCAACAATTTTTTTATCTCTGCTGGCTAACACGGTACAAAGATATATTTTACCTGCAGTAAATAAAACAAGTTATGTGAAGCAGAACTATCACTATGGCAAAAGGACAAACTGTTATGGCCATAAATATTGCTGCAGTTCAGTGTGAAAGTTTTATTGACCTCTGATTGAGGTTTGGTCCTGGCTGTGATGCCCCCGGATGGTCTGAGGAGCACATCTCTTAATTGATGTAAAAAGACATGAATCTATGAGACACATTCATTCCTGCTCTGAATGTGTCTGTGGTGTATAAATAAGTGACTCTTCAGATTTTGTGTTTATTTTGAGCCTGAAGAAGAGACCTGAGTAGTCTCGAAAGCTTGCTATTATTACCATCTTTTCAGTGAACCATTAAAAGGTATCAACCACTGAGGACTTCAGTTCTTTTAAACAATTTTTTATCTCTACTGGCTAACACGGTACAAAGATATATTTTACCTGTATCACATATGACATAAATTCAAAAAACATCACAGAAAAATAAATGGACATTACCAACATAAAACCAGATTACTATAAAGGAGGAGGCAGCACAGATGCAAAATACAGATGAACAACCACTCACACCTACCAATTCGTGGAGGAGGTGGTTGCTAGTATTACACATGCACACAGATGAGGTTTGCATAGGACGCTAGTCACACAGGTACATGTGATGGACAGTGTCTGGCTTAGCTATTGATGACGCCCAGACTATTAGAGCAGATGGGCTGTCCAGCACTATATAAGTGCACCCTAATTCACCTAACCAATACTGAAGGGGGGACTGCATCTTGCACAAAGATAAAAAAAATTGGTATTAGTCCATATTTTGATGAAAATACGCAAGCTTATAATCCAACGTCAAGGTTCTTCATACTTACGAGTCCCTACACTAAATTAAAAAACGGCTCACATAGGACATAAATTCAAAAAACACATCACATAAAAAGAAACGGCCATTACCAACACCAGGGCAGATTTACAATGCATTACCAGGATGCAGCATATCCTCTTGATAAAGGAGGGGGCAGCACAGATGCAAAATACGGGTGAAACCACCACTCTCAACCCACCAAACCATGGAGTCGGTGGCTGCTAGTATTAGACATGCACGCAGATCAGGCTGCTGCATCCTGCTGAGCATTGGTAATCTGGTCTTGTGCTGTTAATGGCTGTGTCTTTTTCTGTGATGTTTTTTTTTACTACTTTAACAGCAGAATTAGTTCCTGGAGAAGTCTATCATATTAGCAGTGCTTTATCCATTCATAACTAAGGATTGTCACTTTTTAGAGAAGTTCGGATGTCGTAAACAGGGTCATATGCTGCTTTATTACTTTGCTAGTATTTCTACTGAATACAAATGTAGGGTTTTCTATAATTATATAAAGTACATCCATTACTTTTAAAATACCGTTTGCATAGAGAGTATATAATATATCACTTGGTAGTGACACAGCTTTTAGTCGCTGAGATTTAGACTGGGTATGAGTTCTCGCCTTGTGCCGGGGACTGAACTGCCAGCTTGACTTTGATGGATTACTATGCTTTGCGTAACACTATTAAATATTGAATTATGCATTTTACATGAATACTTTTTAAGAGTTTTCTGCTATCCTTATCTCCTGTGTCTACAGCTTCTCACATTCCTCTGCTATAAGGTCAAATACAATTGATTTTAGTGACTTTTCTAAGTAGGCTCATTCTGCTCTCATTCTGCTTTCGTATAATGTCTTTGTCTCTATAATACTAAATTACTGTTATCAAGCCCTTGAAATCTTCCCATGCCATAAACGTATGCAGGCTTCATTCAGCAGAGGGTACATGTGTTTTGAATAGTGAGAAGGTAATAAGTCTCTATCGGACATCTCTGTGTCCATTGGTGACCAAGTGATTGGTTGTTGAAATTCATCTTACTTTCTCTTACCCTTTATCATCTGTCAGAGGAAGTCAGGAGACCTCCATAATGTTAGATGATCAGATGGTGAAATGTTTGTTTAGACAAGAATAATCGAATGTGTAAGGTCAGATTTATTGTTGTGCACATACAACCATTTCTTACAGACATTAAAGGGCCTTTACATAATAAAGCACCACTTCAGCATATTTTTTTTTTCAAAAATGTTGCTTTAAATCTACGTCGCCTACCAACGTTTGTATGCTCACCCTCCAGCGGTTTTATTTTTATTCGACATTGCTCCTGTTCCATGGCGCCATATTATGCCCTTAACTTCTAACTGATTGGAAGTCATTAATTACTTCACAAGCTCTCAGTGCAACTCAATGAGAGCCAATACGAGGCTCACATAGAGTTAAATTTATTCGTGACCTCCGGTATGCTCCATGATGCACTGGAGCTGCCAGAAGGTCACAAATTGCCAGAGACTGATGGGAGCAATGCTGGAAAAAGATGAATACAGCGGCAGGTGAGTATAGGACAGATCAGGATACTTACATTTAAAGCACCACTCCAGTGGTGAAATTAAAAAATAAAATTGGAGATGTTCTTTAAAGGGCGGTTTATCAATCATATTGAGTTTGGGGGGGAGCGGCCGACAAACTGAAATGTATAGGGATGTCTGGACTGAGTGAAGAGTTGTGCAGTGGCTTACTTGACTGGTCTGGACATGCACATGTATAGGGTGGTCAGAGGATCATTTGGTTGATTGCTAACTAAAGCCACTCATATACAATAGATGCCTGTGGGCTGAACACACACGAGCGCTTCTTGGTTCCCTAAGAGAGAGCCACTGCCAGAATCCTGGCTGCCGCTTATTAACAAATGATGGGCAGTCCGAATTCAGACATAACAAATCCTTCTATCCACCGATATAATCTGCAGGTTTGGCTGACATTTGTGTAATAGGTATGGGGTCATTACAGTGTATGACCACCATAACAGGAGGTGCTCAACTACTTGGTCACCCCCTTAATTGCTGTACTTCCCTGTGTAAAATGAAAAAACCCTTATACTCCTCTCCCGCACTGGCACCGGTGCATCAAGTTCTGCACCAGTTTCCCTTCGCTCATGTGATATTTTTATGCCATGTTAGCGCTGCAGCCAATTGGTGTTTGATGACTGCTGCTTTGGTCACACTTCCCTCAGACAACCCATGATAAGTCTGACTTATGTGTGAGCAGAGCAAGTCCTTCAGCAGCTGCTGATTGGCTGCAGCGCTCACATGGCATACATATGAAAATGCTGTTGCAGGGAAGTGACTATAAGGATTTTTTTTTACAATTGGGATTATGGCATTTACAAAGGAGTTACCCAAGTAGTGAACAACCCCTTTTAGATATTGAATTTCAGAACCTCCAGTGGTAAAGTATGTACATTGAACAAATTTAATAATATGAGCTTACATGTCACCCGTTTAGTGCTTTTCTTTACAGATCTTTAATTCATATATTTGTAACTAAAGTGAGCTTCATCCCTGATTGTCATTTGTTTTTAATACTTCATGTACAGTCATACAGTCACAATTGTCTTTATGACCTGCTGCATTATATTGTCATTGCTTTTTGTATTTTAGTTTGAGCGCCAAGATCCAGTGAATGGCCGCATCACCGAGCGTCAGTTTGGCAGCATGCTGCTGGCATATAGCGGGGTGCAGTCCAAGAAACTCACTCAGATGTTAAAGCAGCTGAAAAAACGTTTCAAGGATGGAGAAGTGAGTACTAACGTGTGCAATTTGCTTATACTACTGAGAACTGATGATATATACATATATATAATCACAAAGATGTTCTGTCCACAAAATTACCTGATAAACAGATAATTCAATCTCCGCCTTTTATACATCTAATTTACATGGAGCTAGCATGTAAATAGAAAAACTGAATTCTGGGGTAAGGTATTATCTTGGTTTTGAAGAGAACAATGTATGTTAAAACTCTGCACCGCTGGATCTAAGAGATCATGTACTTACAATTAATATCCATTTCAGAATGGTTATATATTCATTTTTGAATGTTTAAACTCAATGTCTCCCTCTAGCCCACACATCCTAGCCTGATTGACTGCTCCTCAGCGTCCCTCCTCCCTGCTGAAATCTCACACTGCCAAGTACAAGCTGCTGCTGTTAGTAAGGCTGGGTGGGCAGAGACCGAATGCACTTGAACTCCTGAGCTCATTGATTTAAGCTGGACCAATAAAATGCTAATTTTAATATTTGGATTATGCTGTCATTCTGACATGGATATTCAAAGGAAGTACACAAGTGTCATTAGGTTGAAGAGATCTGTTTAATGATGTATGACATATCCACTTTAAATAAACATTAAACTGAAGTCTAGGACTTTTCTCATTGCAGCTCTATGCTCCAGGGATGCTATCGGCGCCTATATTCAACAGATCAATACACTTCACTGAACGTTTTTTGCCGAGGTTTCATTTTGCTGTATGGAGTGGTGTAGCAGACTATGCTATTCCATACAGAAGTATCCAGTAGAAAACCGTATACCATGTGATGTTTATGTTATATAAATATACATATGGGAACCCTGTATGGATGGATGATAAAGAATTTACCAATGACAGCCTTGAACTTGGCAAATGCAGTATCAATGGAAAACTTAGAGAATCTGTCAAAAGGTTCTTGCTACATCATCTGAGAGAAGCATGATGTAGGCAAAGAGCTCCTGAATCCAACGATGTATCACTTAGATTGCTGGGTACAGCCGTTCTGACACAATCAGAATTTTTAGATTTAGTCATGTAGCAGAGCTGAGAGAGCAGTCCCCGCAAACACCAGCCTCTGTATAGAAATTGTATATTGATAGTTAGGTGTCAATTGGAGGAAGAGGCATATTGGACTGCCCTAAGTGTGGCATTGTAGCCCAAGCAATGAAAAGCCGTGCTACTTAATCAAATATAGCAAATAAACAACAGATCAGAACTTGACAAGACCGGCCTTCCTGAATTCTCTTTGTTAACCCTTGCAGCATGCTGTCTTCATGCTGACAAATTCCCTTCAAAAGGCTTGTCTGGTGAAAGCAAGGAGCCATCTATCCTCAGGAAAAGTGATATCTTACTGATTGGTGGGGTCTGATTCCTCTGACGTGCAGCAATCAGCAGAATGCGGGAGTTAGCCGCAATGGGGAGCTTTTTTTTATCCCTGTTCCAAAAATGGAGCATCAGTTTGGATGCCGGACTACTGCTCCATTCATTCTCTATAACTGTTACTTATGAATATGACTTTGTATATGAACCTCTGAATTGTAAAGCGCTGCAGAATATGTAGGCGCTAATAGAAATAAGATTATTCTTATAACTACTACTATGGGGCTGATAGAAAAAGCCGAGCAAAGCACTCGGCAGCTCAATAGGAAATGAAGCCGTCAGCCCTCCATGATCAACATGTTATCAACTATCCTTTGGATACTTGACAATTTGTTTTCGCTGGATAACCCCTTTAAGAATGATCATAAGACACTACTATACTGTGCTTGGTACCAGAAAAATGACAAAATCACTGTATTCCCTATTTCATTTGAATAGGCCAAGGTCTCTCCTCTGTAACTGATCAACTGAAATATAAAAAATAAAGGTAATTCTATTTGTACAGTTCATGGTCAGGTGTATGTCGCAGCACTTAAGTCCCACTTTCTACATGCATTTCATAGTGGAGCTGACAGGTTATGGCAGAAGTGAGATTTCTCATTGATTAGATCGGAGTGAGTCCTGGATTCATGTAAATCGCTTTGTGTTTGCTCGACAGATTCTGGAGCCTGTGTCGCCCCCACACATTCCACATCACCGTGCAGAATCTCTTAGTACTATGTTAACAATTTACAAATACATGAATAGAAAAAAAAAATAAATATAATATATAAAGCTGAGTGTATGTGTGTATGTATGTGTGTATGTAGGTCCGCAAAAGGAATCCGCACCGTTGCATGTACAATCACAAAATTTTGCACAGACACCCTATGTGACTCAGGGAATGTCATAGACTATGTTTTGACAAGAAAATGTAACCCCACGCTTTACAGTTACTCTTCAAAAAACATGCCTCCAATAAAGTGAATGGAGCTGCGAGCTACAGGCTATTAATAGGAGCTATGATTGGTTGCTATAGGAACAAAGGACATTCATAGTATGAGGTAATATGATGTCGGTGGAGAGACAGACACAGATTGAGAGAGAGACAGACAGACAGAGACAGACAGACAGAGACAGACAGACAGAGACAGACAGACAGAGACAGACAGACAGAGACAGACAGGCACAGACAGAGAAAGAGGCACACAGGGAAAGAGATAGAGACAAACAGAGACACACACAGAGACAGGAAAAAAAAAAGCCAGACAAAGAAAGGCAGACTGGGAAAGAGGTAGACTGGGAAAGAGGCAGACAAAGACAGACAGGGAAAGCCGGGAAAGAGAGAGGGACAAACACAGAGAGAGAGAGACAGACAGACACAGAGACACAAAGCTAGAGAGAGACAGAGAGACTGATACAGAGACAGAGAGATAGACACAGACAGCCACACAGAGGCAGACAAGGAAAGTGACAGACAGAGAGAGAGACAGAGAGATGGTTACTATCCCAGGCAACGCCCGGGTATAATATATATATATATATATAAGTATAACATTTTTATCATAGGCTAAACATAAGACTGTTTATACCATATACTACCCAGAAAAATATGCACTGATATGGAAACAGAATAGCATGTAAAGTATTTGTTTAGGATTATTAGAGGCTCTTCATGACAAACAGACTAAAATCCTTTAAAAATTAAATATTCTACTTTATTAGCCATTATTCTAAATAAATAATAATAATTGAAGGATTGTTCCCATATTAGCGGTTTACAGCGGAGATGGAAATATCCACTTCCACGCACTGGCCCCAGGCGGTGGGTACACTAGGAACTGCAGAACGGGCAGTGCCAGCTTCTTCTGTAACTAGGGACCAGTACTTATGATGGTGTGGGATCCTTAAACTCTTTTGGATCTTTTTTGTGCTTTAATTGTTTTTAAATGTTTGGTCATGTATGAGTTTTGCAATAAATGTGATTAGTTTTGTATTGCGTAGTGCCCATATCACATGCCGGTTTTTCCTTTCTTGTTTGGTTTTGCACATTAGTTTGGTGCATTTAATATTGGCTTCTCAGCTGCTTCCACTTTTTCCTTTAAAGGGAACCTGTCATCAGGAATTTGGCTTTCAACCTAAACGTTTCCCCCTCTGCAGCTCCTGGGCTGCATTCTAGGAAGGTTTTTGTACTTTTTGTGCCCCTTTTTAAACCAAAATAAACACTTTATAAACTTGTACCTTTCTGTTTGAAAATCTTGTTAATTTTCCATGGGGGCGGGCCGTGTGGCGTCCGTTGCTGTAGCTTACGCCGTCCCCCCACGCTCCAAATCATGCCTCATAACGCCGCCCACTGCGCCGAGGTCCCGTGCACGCCGGGACACCTAGTGACGTGGTCGCATGCACGAGAGTATGGGCGGCGCTGTGATTGCATCGCAAGTGCCCGCCCATACTCTCGTGCCCGCCCTTTCCCCACTGCCTCCAGCGTTCTGCGCCGGCCCGACGTCACCTCCTTCCCATCGTACCCTGCAGCAGGAAATAGATGGGAGGAGCGGAGCACAGGAGAAGCAGAGGATCTGAGCGACGTACAGAGGGGAGAGCGCGCACACGAGAGTATGGGCGCGCACTTGCGATGCAATCACAGCGCCGCCCATACTCTCGTGCATGCGACCACGTCACTAGGTGTCCCGGCGTGCACGGGACCTCGGCGCAGTGGGCGGCGTTATGAGGCATGATTTGGAGCATGGGGGACGGCGTAAGCTACAGCAACGGACGCCACACGGCCCGCCCCCATGGAAAATTAACAAGATTTTCAAACAGAAAGGTACAAGTTTATAAAGTGTTTATTTTGGTTTAAAAAGGGGCACAAAAAGTACAAAAACCTTCCTAGAATGCAGCCCAGGAGCTGCAGAGGGGGAAACGTTTAGGTTGAAAGCCAAATTCCTGATGACAGGTTCCCTTTAAACTCTTTCATTGTGGGAGTTGTGGAAAAAGTATAACCACTGTGGCCGTCACTTGGACATTAATACTCCTTGCCATGAAGATGAGATGCTATAGCTGAAAGGTGACAATAAGTGCACCATAGGGCATCACCCGGGCAATATACGTTGTAGATATTATGGTATTTCCTCTCCCGGCCGGGTTGTGTCAGGCCCAACTCCTATGTAGGGATCAATACCAGCTGCTGCTGCTCCATATACTGTTACACAAAGAGGACAAAGAAGGAAATGGCACTTGAATAATGCAAAGAAAATAATGTTTATTAGAAAATATTATCAGAATATTTAATCTTTAGTATCAAAACAATCAAAAGGTTTGCAAGGAAAAATAATAAAATCAAGGTCAAAGAGGTGTGGATGGATACAATGATGGATACAATGGAGAACACAATTGTAATAAAACCAAGACACCACCCCTATTGACCCTGCCACATAGAAAAGGATTGTAAAAGAACCAGGTAAGTGGCTCTGTAAAAGGCTGCAGTAAAAAGAGGTACCACAAAAAGGACCGAGAGCCAAAGGATGCCCCTGTAGTCGTGTGGAGGTAACCAATAAATTAGTGAGATAGTCATGAGTCAGAGGTAAGGCTGCAGGGATTTAAAAGGTTGGAATAACCCAGGACGGAGTATTGAACAAGATGGCTACAAAATAGTCATGGGTCACGAGGGTAAGGCAAAAAATCACTACATATGCAGCCCACCAATGATGAAAAACAAACCCTGTGGTTATGGTGTGTGAAAATAGCCGTGGGTCACAGAGGTAAGGCTGCAAAGAATGAGAGATAAAAGTTACCTCGGATACAGTATGAATCAATGTGATTGGAGGCCAGTTGTAAATCACAGAGGTTTGACCAAAAATTACCTACATAAACTATGCAGCCCCCTTATATCATGACCAGACCACGTGGGGTGTATGCAAGTACATAAACACTGGAGTAATGTATATAAAAAAGGGAGGTCCAAAAGTAGGAAAAAGGGGAAGTGGGAGGGATGATGCGGTGAGCAGATGTATCAGTGCCGACCAAAGTAGCAAAAATAGTAAATTAATTATATACAGCCCAGATACATAACCCTGTATGAAACAGGGAATGCCAAAGGGTAGACAAAAAAGTAAAAGTTTTTTCCTATGGTGGACAGTGGCACACCTGCAAACTGGACCATCCAGTAAAGTGAAGGAAAGTAAGGAGCAGGAAAAAGTAAAGGAGTATAGAAAAGAAGGTAGATGAACGCGTAGATGAATATAACTGCTCTTTTCTTCAACTCCATCATCTCCATTGGATATCTTCTTGACCAGCAGCGCAGCAGATTTATCCGTATACCCCTCTCCATAATTGCCTGAAGATGAGATGGGAATAAGCCACTTATAGGGAACCTGTCACATAAAAAAACTCTATTAACCTGCAGATATGAAGTTAATCTGCAGGTTAATAGCATTTAGCAGGTGCCTGTAAATCGAACCCGGCTATCAGGAGAAAATTAATTTTAATTCTCCTGGCAGCGTTTGGGTTTCAGTGACGGGGACGTTGCCTGCACGGGTCCAGTCACCACTCTGTGTATGGAGAGCAGAGGCTGTAACTGCACCCCCCAATCCGCCCCACAACTGACTGACAGCTTAACCCTTACATCTGCAGGTTAATAGCGTTTTAATCATGTGTCCGGTTCCTGTTAATACAGGATTAGGCAATAAATGAAGAGTACTAAGGCCTCACTCGCACTTGCGTTTAACACGGATGGGTGCAATCCAATAAAACATCAGATTGTCCTCGCACCAGTGCTAAACTACAAGGCAGTGTCCATCTACGATTTGTTTCTCATGTTGAACCAGCATGAGAATTAAACACAGCATGCTGCGTTTGGCAGTGAGTCTCGAATCACATGCACATATACATGACTATGGTGCGTGCGAAACTTCGCACTGCACTCTGATGTCATCCGTGTGGAGTGTTATATGCACAGACAGGCAGAGAAGGAGATGGAGAGATCATTCTCTCCCTTTTCTTCGCACCTGTTATCCTATAGATCGGATCACAGTGAATGACTCTTGGATCAGACTCGCAGCAGAGCCTGAGCCGAGGGTCATTAGCATATCGCATCCAATTCTTTCCCATCTGATGCCATAATCAAGGGTGAGCTAGGCCTAACACAACGGATATTCTCTTGATCTGCTTTAAAGAGAATCTGTCACCATGTTTTTACTTCTCCATATTGGCATGATGTAGGGGCAGAGACCCTGATTCCAGCAATGTACCACTTACTAGGCTGCATGCTGTAGCTTTGATTAAATCACTGATTTTTCTGCTGCGGATTTACAAGTTTTTTGAATATTAAGCTCTGTATAAGCCATCCACACCGATTAGCAACTTTGTGTACACTGTGCATAGGCAGAAAGCTGCCCATCAGTGGTGGAGTTACACAGCTCATGAATATGAATAACTATATATGACAACAGGTTTACTAGACCTGTAGTGATAATTCCCTGCTGATAAAACAGTGATTTTATCAAAATAGCATCAAACAGCCCAGTGATCAACACATCACAGAAATCCGGGTCTATTATGCTGCTCTCCGTTTAGGTGGTAAAAATGTGATGACAGATTGGCTTTAACAGTATTCGTAGCCATTCAGTCTGCCATCTTGCCTAATAGAGAGAAATATCCTGCAGCCTGGGGTCAGACATGCCGGTGTCCTGTGCCATTTATGAGCAGCAGTTGTAGCTGTCGTGTACGATGGCTGCGTCTCCTTTAGGCTTGGTGTTATAACACTGATAGACTCCCACAATCCCATTATCTCGGCTCTATAACTCTCTCAGGTAGTTCATTCGGAGTCAGTTTGCTGAACCAGACCTTTCTTCTCTCCTACTATAGCCGGGCTCTCCGGAAATCGCATCTGCAAACATAATGAGCTCCATGTTCAGAGGAAATGTTTTTTCTTCTTCCTTTAATGATCTGAAGCTCTGCAGTAACATGATGTAGTTGTCTGCCCGGAGCAGCGTGACTCCGCTTCTCCAAGATCTCATTCATCAAGGGAGTGGACATGGGGGACGATCCGCACTATTAACTACCGAATACTGAAGGGTATCTGCCAATTAACTAATACTAATTTCCCCCTAGCCGCAGGGCACGATATTGGAAATGTAACATTTCCTACTTTCCGAATTACACTCTTTTTTGTTGATAGCCATTTACTAAAATGTTATTAAATTGAAATCGTTTTGACATTGTGAGATGATAATGTAAATCAAAAAAACTCCTCCAGCGATTGGCTCTCCATAATAAAAAGATCACTTTATTGAAAAATATTAAAAGCAGAAATTGCCATTCAATTTACACGGTTTAAATAGTGATTTTTATTTATTTTATACTTTTAAAACTCCAATCCAGAAGGTGAACATTACCTTTCAGGAGCTTATGGATCCTTACATGACTACGTAGACACAAGAAGACAACTCCCATTGCTCAGTGTGCCTGCGATTGTTCTAAAACATTAACTGGAACAAACCAACAGGATTTCCATATATAAAGTAAAGTCAGTGCTATACTGGTGCCAGGATGCTGAGTGTAAGGCTACTTTCACACATCAGGTTTTTGCCATCAGGTACAATCCCGAAAAAAATGGGTAAATCGGATCCGGTACCGCATCCGGTTTATCCCCATAGACTTGCATTGTAACCGGATTGTACCTGATGGCTTTGCGTTGCATCCGTTTTTTTCCGTATGCAGCAAAATTTATCAAAGCGGCGGCCGGAGGCAACGTATCTTGCAACGTTTTTTTGTCCGGCAAAAAAACCGCATCGCGCCGGATCCGGCGCGATACGGCGTGCTTTACAATAAAAGCCTATGGACGCCGGATCCGGCGCAATGCGGTAAAAAATGGATGCGGCTACCGGATCCGTTTTTGTAAACTGCGCATGCACCAAATTAATTAAAAAAGCTGATCCTTCAAAAAAAAGGACAAACCGGATGCAAAAACGGATGCAAACCGTATCCACCGGACCCGGTTTTGTACGCATCCGGCATAACGGATCCGTTAAAAACCGGATCCGGTGGATACGGTTTGCATCCGTTTTTGCCGGATCATTTGCATCAGGAAAAAAAAGGATTGTGCCTGAATGCAGAAAACTGATGTGTGAAAGTAGCCTTAGCATACCTTTTGTTCTGACATTGAATGTTTTATTTCAGAAATACGTGCAAGTAAAGTTCCAGCAATGCACTGCTATTTGACTGACAGCTGCAACAGGAAGGGAATATGTAAGTGGGGTCTTGCTATCTATTCCCGCCCCTGTCCGTCTACCTGTGCAGGAATTAAAATCTATGTTGGCGACAGGGGGAGGAAGGCCAGACAGGGGCGGGAATAGATAACAAGACCCGACCCACATATTCCCTTCCTGTTGCACCTGTGAATCAAAGAGCAGTGCATTGCTGGAACTTTACTTGCACATATTTCTGAAATAAAACCTCCAATCTCAGAACAAAATGTATGCTTACATTCAGCATCCTAGCACCAGTATAGCACTGGCTTTACTTTATATATGAAAATCCTGCTGGTTGGTTCCCTTTATTATCCTGAAAGATAATAAACACCTTCTGGATTTGAGTTTCTGGTCTAGTTGACATTCTAATTGTATGAAAGGGAATCTGTCAAGTGAAAAATGACCTATTATAAAAATGTATCAATGTCAAGTGTGTTAAAATATTTCATTACATTAAACAAGAAAAAAAATAGTAAGAAAAGCATAAAGTCTGCAATTGCAAAATAATAAGTGTGGTAAAGTGATTATATTGTGTCTGAAGGTTTTTTTGAGTATTTTTTATATATTTTGGCTGTTTTTCCTGTAAAAATCTAGATGAAGTAAAGCTGTAGGTTGTGTTTTGATAAATAACTGTGTTGCAAAAAAACATAGTTTTAAAGTATAAAAGAAATGAAAATCACTATTTTAAACCATCTTCTAAAAGAGTTGAAGGATTTTTCTGATTTCGTGTATATTAGGCTTAATCACTGTATAAACAAAAACGTCTACAACTTCTAATATATGAAGACCACAAACCTGGTCACATGTAGTCTAAGGCTACGCTCACACAGGGTTTTTTTCTGCATTTTTGGTGCACATTTTTTGTAATAAAGAAGCTGCGTTTTTTGCTTCATTTTTCTCATGCTTATCACTTTAAATGGTGAAAAAAGCAGCAAAAACTGTGGCATTGACACGCTGCTTCTTTAAAAAAAAATGCAGCAAAAGCTAGCATTTTACCATTTCAGTCAGGAAAAAAAAGCAGGTGTGTGTATGAGATTTCTGAAATCTCAGGTTTTGCTGGTAATGTAAAAAGCAGCTTTTTATTACCATGTATTTACATAAAACCAATGAAAAAAATGCACAAAAACGCATAAAAAAATCATCCTGTGTGAACATAGCCTTACTCACAACTGAGTAGTGGTTACAATTGTATCCAGTTTGCAGTGTTCTGTAGGGAGGTAAAATGAATAATATTTATTGTGAAAAAAATAATTAAAAAATGGGGTGTAATAACAGAAAAGTGCACAAGATGGCGTACCAGAGCAGCAAGGAGGGGAAGTGCTGGTTAGAATCAACAAATATAATGCCAATAATGATAAAGACTTAATTACAAGTCACAGTGTCCAAGTCATCTCATTGGCAAGTGCATGACAGCCCCTGTTATAGATGGAAACAAATATATTGACATACAGTAAAGAGCGTCAGACTAAACTTGAAGCACAAGCTCACCGCTGGAGCGGCGCCAGGTCCCAACCAACGCACGTTTCGGCAATAGCCTTAGTCAGTCTTTCCTTTATTTGGGAAATATATATAAATGTGTGTGTGTGTGTATGGCTCTCTACTCGGGACATTGGCTTAAATTTGGTATATGTAATGTTCTGTAGGGGTGCGTGCCCACGATCAGTTTTTCCAGCGTTTAGGATGCAGCATATTTTCGCTGCTTCCAAAACGCTGCGCTGTACAGTTCCAGCACAGTGGATGGAATTTATAGAAATCTCATGCCCACTGTGCGTGTACTGCTCACTGCAGAAACTGACCTGCAGTGTGGCTTTCCGTGTCTCAAGCATGTCATTTCCTTTCTGCGGATTCACAAACATTCTCCGTAGAGAGAACACAGCGAGATACCGCAACTGTCCAAACCCCGATCGTGGCCATGAGCAGCTACAGTCTCCTGTGGATCAGAATGGTGGCCCTGCAGGTCAGGACCCGCAACGTCCAGGACACAGCGGATCCTAATTATGGGGATATACCCTAAATTAAATAGATTATCAGCAGCTGCACTAATGTATCTGCTAATTTGCTACAATGTATCATCTTCAGCTCACAGATCATTGTCTGAAACAAATGCAATTGTTCTCCACTTGCAGACTGTGCACTCAAGTATTTGTTGGGTTTTTTACCTGAGTATTTGTAGCCAAAACCAGGACTGGAACAATCTAAGGAAACATATAATAGAAACACGGGCACCACTTCTGTATTTATCACCCACTCCTGGTTTTGGCTACAAACACTGAGGTAAAATTCTCACCAAATACTCAACATGTACACAAAGTAAATAACTTGGCAACATACCGTACTAATATCTTGAAAATGGTGAGTCGTTGAAACAGAAAGTATATTAGAAAACTGTAGTAGTTTTAATATACATTTTGGTTAAGCATTATTGGGATAATTCTTGAAAACCTTTTTTAAGGCATATGCCTTGAAAAGGTTAGAGGGGATCTGTCACCAGATTTTTTGTTACCTCCTCTGAGAACAGCAGAATGTGGCAAAAGGGATCCTGATTCCAGCAATGTCAGTTTCTGGGTGCAGCAGTTGGACACAATCCTAGTTTTTAGATTTAGCTTATAGTCTCAGGAGATTAACCCCACCCACACCACAGCTCTCTGCATCCATTGTCTATTGATAGTGAGCTGGTTATTAGAGGAGGGCTCACATGACATTTAGGCCAGTCAGCGATAATTTCCTGATGATGAAACTTTCATTGTTTTGAAACGGCACACAGTCTGTTAAGTGACACATCCCTGAAAACTGAGTCTGAGCCCCAACCTCATGTTGTCTTTAGATTACATAGCATAAACCTGATGACAGATCCCTTTAACGTAATTTCCTTTATTTCTGTATAGTTTGAATAACATGATTTTGGCCTCAATTCATCTAATAATTTCTCTAGAATTCAGGTGTAAATTGTTTTGAAGTAGCAAAGGTTTTGCATAACTTGGAATTTAATTTTTTTTTGCAAAGTTTGACGGTTTCTCCAGAATGGGAGGAACTGGGCAAGGGACAAGGGAGCAACGCCACGGGTTATCTAATTCACCAGTGTCTGACAGGAGTAAAGACCACGTCTCACTAAGCGACATCACTAGCGACATCGTTGCTGAGTCACGTTTTTTGTGACGCAACAGCGATGTTGCTAGCGATGTTGCTGTGTGTGACATCCAGCAACAATCTGGCCCCTGCTGTGAGGTCGTTGATTGTTTCTGAATGTCCTGGACCATTTTTTTGGTAGTTGCTCTCCCGCTGTGAAGCACAGATCGCTGTGTGTGACAGCGAGAGAGCAACGATCTGAATGTGCAGGGAGCCAGCTTCTGCGGACGCTGGTAACCAAGGTACACATTGGGTAACCAAGCAAAGCGCTTTGCTTGGTTACCCGATATTTACCTTGGTTACCAGCGTCCGCAGCTTCTAGAAGCCGGCTCCCTGCTCCCTGCACACGTAGCCAAGGTACACATTGGGTAACTATAAGCAAAGCGCTTTGCTTAGTAACCCGATGTATACTATGGTTACCAAGCACAGTGTCGTTACACGGGTCGCTGGTGGCTGATCTCTGATCGCTGTGGAGATCTGCCTGTTTGACAGCTCACCAGCGACCATGTAGTGACGCTCCAGTGATCCCTGCCAGGTCAGATCGCTGGAGCGTCTCTAAGTGTGACGGTACTTTAAGATTTGTGGCAAGGTGCACGCCATTTGTCAGACCCTCCTGACTCTTTGAGGTGTGTAGCTCTTAATGAATCAGGAATGTCTGACTCCAACATGCCCGTCAGCAAGATTGTCAAGAAACTCACCGGGTCTTTGTCTTTAATGGTCATTGGCATAAGTGTTAAAGAAAGATAACCATTTACGGTAAGTTACATAGGGTAACAGATGTAACCTAAACGATGTATTTGTTTTCTAGGGCCTGGCATTTGAGGAAGTGGAAAACTTCTTTACCTTCCTGAAGAACATTAATGATGTGGACACAGCCCTGAGCTTTTACCACATGGCAGGAGCGTCTCTGGATAAAGGTATGTGAATTAGTAGCTGATGCTGGGTATACTGAGTGAATATCCGTTCATCCATCTTAGAGAGGTCCATTGCTTGTTTCTAAACAACAAGACTTTGAATCTGGACTAGACGCCACCAGAACCTAATACTTGTTGGCAAAGTCATAAAAACCCATCAGCCCTTTTCAATTTTCACTATTTATCATGTTGAGAAAATCTTTAAGAACCATTCTTGATTAAAACAATGACCTCGCCCAAACAAATCAGGTCACAGTTATTTTCTAGTGCTTGATGAAAATTTAAAAACATTAAAATATTGAAAAAATTGCCATCTATACGAGTTCCATTTTTGGGCGATCTAGGTACTCGTTTGGTAAATAACTCAAAGCGGATGGCTATAAAAACTGTAATTAAATTCTTCCTAGGATGATGGTCGACTTTCCTGATTGCTATACAATTTGTATGTCCCAATCTAAAGCCATGGGCACTCTGAAACCGTGCGGCTCTCGCTTTTCCTGCTTCCTAGCCCTACTAAGGCTCTGTGCGCAAATTTCTGCAGCAAAAAGGAGCAGCATGTCACTTCTTTTCCGCAGTTTTCATTGATCATGGTTGAAAACCGCAGGGACAAAACTGCGGAAAATCCACACCAAAATCGCAACAAACCGCTGTAAAACCGCATGCGGATTTTGGGTGCTTTTTTTGCCGCAGGTGCGGAATTCTGCCAGAGGGTGCGTATTTTGCTTAAGAAACATCTACTCAGTGCGCACAGACCCTAATGGTTTTGATGTTCGTGGTTCTGAAGCCCGCTATCTTTTCAGTTGGTGTAACAACTTGTGTTCTCCAGGCAGTCTAATTTACTTCTGACTAACTCACCCCGGTGCTAAACTGTGACTTGACTGTATGGAATATCTTGGTTGGTCTTTATTGAAGCCTCTGCTTTTAAATACTTTTTAAAGGAAATCTGTCAGCAAGTTTTTGCTATTAATGCAGTGACACAGACCCTTATTCAAGAAATGTGTCACTTATTAGGCTGTGTGCTGCAGTTTCAATACGGTCAGTGTTTAATCAGCAGATTATCACTTCAGCACTTTCAATGTAATCTCACACTCACCACTGATTGGCAGTTGGCTCACAATGTGCAGTATACATATGAAGCTGCCGATCAGTGGTGGCGGTGGGGTTATACATATCTTCGCATTCTGTCCACTGTAACATCTAGAGCCGAGAAAGCAGAGATTTTATCAAAACTGAACCAAGCAGTCCAGTAAGTGATACATCACTGTAATTGGGCTATCTGTCTCTAACTCATGCTGCTCTCAGATTCTATAGCAAAAACCTGCTGACAGATTCCCTTTAAGAATAGATTGTTTATGCTCCTTGAGCATATTCACTGAGTTACACAAAATAAGGTCTGATGCAGGATTATTAGCAAATGCAGCACATTTAGCATTACTTTTATTGTTAAACAAGCTGCTTTTTCTCTAAAAGTTTTTACATTTTAGAAAATTCCTAATCTTTTGCCATCTCTTCTGACAGCAGCATAAAGTAGGGAAAGGGACACTGAATCCAATGATGTATCACTTGGTTTACTGGGTGCAGAAAAGGTGACATCGTGTTCTTAGATGTAACTTGTAGCAGAGCACAGAAAGCTAACAGCACTCACTCCACAGCTCTCGGTGTACATTGTCTATTGATGGTAATATGCTAGTCAGCGTTGGAGACATGGTTGGTCCAGGCTTCATGTGGAGATCTAGTTCCCACAGTGTTAAGCTCCTGCTGATAAAACACTCATTGTCTTGAAACCACAGCACAGGCCTAATAATGACACATCCCTGAAATCAATGACTAAGGTTCTAACTTGTGCTGATCTCAGATTACATAGTAAAAGCCTGCTAGCATATTGCATTTAGGCATTGCGTAAACTTAAAGAAGTGCATGTAACAAAAACAATTCATTTACGTGTAAAGATCAATTAGAAAAGTAGAGACAATTATTTCTACGACATATTTATATTAGGGCATAGCTATTTCATATAATATACTTTTATAGAAAATAGAAATTATATGTGATTACTTTTTTGCAAACTCCAGAGCTCCATACATATAGTAATCCTATAAAGAACAATGTCCCGGCTTTGCAGTGTTGTAACAATATTCATTTTTGTAGCCTCTGGATAGAAAATTTGCTGAGAGTCGTACAAATTCTAATCCATATCATCCATATTCTATTGGTCACAGTGTAGTTTAGTCCTCTGCTGTGTTGTAAAGCCGGAGACATGACGTATCGGAGTGCAAATAGAAGACCGTTTATGGCATAAAATACGGGTGAATTAAGGGTCGCCTCTCGAGCTGTGACCTGCAGCTCCACAGAATGTGCCTGGTCAGGAAATGCAGATCTAGGGGCAAAGAAACTAAGATAGCTTCATAAATCCTCGTAATGAGCAGCTCATTCTCAGGGAAGGCTGACATGGCTTTGTGTATTTATACAGTATGAGTAAGGGCCCGTGCACACGTTGCAGATTTGTCTCGTTTTTTTTCTGCTCAGATTTGTCACAATTTTCCAAGTGAATAACAATCCTGAATCTCATGCACACGTTGCTTATTTTCTCCTTGTTCTCCTTGTTCTCCTTGCAGATTTGGTGCAGATTTAGATCTGCAGCATGGCTAGTCTTTCAGCGTTTTTGCTGCAGATTTCACTCATACTAATGAAAGGGGAAAATCTGCAATGAAAACGCATGTAAAAATCTTATAAAAAAAAAATAAGGTATTGAAAACTCTTTTTTGCCGCTGCATTTTTCCTGCTAAGAGATGCAGAAATTTCTGCACCAAATACTTAACGTGTGCACATAGCCAAGTCAACCCATGTTAAGTGATCCTTACCTAAAATTCTCAGTGTGGTGTCATTCTTACATTTTGGTTTCATTCTACATTGTTGTGGATGGGGTTATATCCTCCTACAAGGGAAAAGTCTAATTTTTATGCAGTAGATTGCTTAGAAAAGCAGATTCTCGCGCATAATAGAGCGCTAATAGATGACATACAAATCGATCTGTGCTTGCATAACGTGTCAGTTTATTGTTTGTTTTTTTTATTTCACCAACAGATTGTTATCAGTAATTTATGTTCCTTGTGTGCAATAGAATACTTATCAGTCTCCACCTTCTACTGTTGTCGGTGCCACTCCACTCCTTCTCCACCATCTTGTGACCATAGCTCGAAGTCCCTGCTAACAGTTACTGTCTCTCTTAATGGGAATCTGTCACCAGATTTTTGCCACCTAATCTAAGAGCAGAATAATGTAGGGGCAGAAATCCTGATTCCAGCGATGTGTCACTTATTGGGCTGCTCAGTGTAGTTTTGATAAAATCACTGTTTAATCAGCAGTAGATTACCTTGTTTTTCCAAAAATACCTCCCCCAAAAATAAGCCCTAGCAGGGATTTTCGGTGTAAAGGGTGCTTTACACGCTGCGACATCACTAGCGATAGCTAGCGATGTCGTGCGCGATAGCACCTGCCTCCGTCCGTGCGACATTTGGTGATCGCTGCCGTAGCGAACACTATCGCTACGGCAGCATCACACGCACATACCTCTTCAGATATGTCGCTGTGACCACCGAACAATCCCTCCTTCAAGGGGAAGGTGCGTTCGGCGTCATAGCGATGTCACTGCGGCGTCACTAAGCGGCCGCCCAATAGCAGAGGAGGGGCGGAGATGAGCGGCCGGAACATGCCGCCCACCTTCTTCCTTCCTCATTGCCGGTGGACGCAGGTAAGGAGATGTTCATCATTCCTGCGGCGTCACACATAGCGATGTGTGATGCCGCAGGAACAACAAACAACCAGCGGCATGCACCACCAACGATATTATGAAAAGGAGCGACGTGTCAACGATCAATGATTTTTGACGTTTTTCCGATCGTTGATCGTCGCTTCTTGGTGTCACACGGTGCGATGTCGCTAACGGCGCCGGATGTGCGTCACTAACAACGTGACCCCGACGATATATCATTAGCGATGTCGCAGCGTGTAAAGCACCCTTAAGGCTTAAATATAAGCCCTACCCTGAAAATACGCCATAGTTGCAGTTCAATAATGAAGTGTCCATGCAGCTAAAAAAGTTACAGATACTGCAGGACACTTCGTTATAGAAAGCAGGCACCCCGTAATCACACTCACCAGACGCCGAGCAGAGGACCTGCTGTGATCGCACACCCACACACATCGGATCACAAACACACACACACACACTAACCACATCCAGCGACAACGATTTCTTCTCGCTGGCAGAATTTTGTGAGGCTGTGTGGAGAAGCGCAAGGACCTGCCGCAGTGCTTCCTTACAGGACCTGTGACACGTGACTTCCTCCCATTGTTCCCTGGGGCCGGAAGCATACAGTAACGCTGGATGTGATGTGATGAGTGAGTGGATGTGTGTGTGTGTGATCTGATGTGTGTGTGTGTCAGCCAGAAGCAGGGGAGGATGGCATTCAGCATAGCTGCTTGGAGTACCCACCGGAGGTCACAGGAGGACCTGGGAGCCACGCAGACGTCCAGGTCTGGTAAGTATGAGTCTCCTGGGAAGTGGGGGGGGAGTCTGCTTTTTTGGGGGGATAAGCTTACACCAACCTTGTTTCTCCAAGAATAAGACCACCTTCAAAAAAAAAGCCTTAGTGCTTTTTGGGGGGCAAAAAAAGTATAAAACAGTGTTTTATTTTTGGAAAAACACTCTATCATCAGAGAATCACTTGGCCTGCTGCCAGGTAGCTCAGCATATTCATGAGCAGAGATGAGCAAACCTGAGCTTCGGTGTTTGCACCAAATACAGACTTTAGCCAGGCTGGCCAGCACTATATAAGTGCACTACACATGAATGGAAACCCCAGTTTACAAGGCACACACAGACTTTACAAAAGAAAAATAACAGAGTTCGGGTTCAGAGTTCCTATGCTTTATGTATGCAAACCACTTGCAGGAGCATCTCTGTGCTCGGGTACGCTCGGTGCTCCTCCCAGTGTGAGCTGCTTGCAGTGTTTGATCTGCTCACACTGGGGGTAACAACAGCAGGATCAGATGTAGTGTGTAGAAACAAAAAAAGGATTATATAAACCCCGCCCACTCGCCCCTCGAAGTGATTTGTTTATGGCTGGCTGCATGTGGGAGTAGACCTGAACTGCCCAGTATTGACCTTCATTGGGGTTCAGGTCAAGTCTGGGTCCCAAACCGAACTTTATCTAAAGTCCCGATGAACCTGCCGGACTGAACTTCCATTGGTCCGCTCATCTCTGTTCATGAGCTTTTGTATAACTACCAGATCTGCAGCAGAGAAAACATTGATTTTATCAAAATGACAGCAAACAACTCAGTGAGTGACACATTGCTGGAATCAGGATCTCTACCTCTACATTATGCTGCTCTCAGATGGGGGGGGCAAAAATCTGGTGACAGATTCCCTTTAATGTAAGGGAACCTCCCATAGCCATTATATTGAGAAGTGACTTTGGGACCATACTGCAAGTACTGGAGTGATGCGATATGCAAACTCCTGGCCACATTCTGACTCGACTGTTTCCAGTGTGCTCAATGCAAGCGTATTGCGCTAAGCCGAAAATAGTCTAGTCCGATCCTGGCTGAGGCTCTGCATATCACACACTCCCGGGCACGTGCCCACCGTCCCCAGCTCTGAAGCCATTGAATCCTCACAGTTCACAGTGTGCGCAATGGGACGAGTCATAAGTCTGCAGTCACACAGAGTAACACTTATTGACTGCAGACTTGTCATTTTAGACCGGACACCCCTTTAATATGACTGTGTGTATGAGCCTTTATTCGTGGTGCATATTAGTTGCTTTCAGCAGAAGATTTCAGTAACAGATCTGTAAACGTCCCCATACAGTGCTATAATTCCTCGGCTACATGCTTATTACTTGTAGTAATCTGAGTGCCGCTTTATTCTAAAGGTCAGTGAATGAATAAGATCTATTTTGTATACACATTTTTCCCAGGGCCCATTCCTTCCAGTCTTCTGTCTCACTGGGTAAACATACTCTGAGAAGTCACTTTACAAGTGCTCTCACAGCCGCCTAGGCCTGGCCCACGTCCAAGCAGAGCTCAGCTTATAGCATAAATTATAAAGCACTCGCACTGGATAGAGTCGTTCTGGCAGGAATCCTTATCTGTGGCCCTCCAGGGAGAAGGAGGAACCCTCATCTTGGCTGAGGCTGCATGTTTATAAAATTAGCACGGAAGATACTGCAGCTTCACTGCTCCATTAGATGGGAGAAAAGTGCATATAATGGAATATTAATTATGGAACTGCTAGGAAAACATTATGCAAATCAAAGTAAGGGGTTGTGCAGTTAAAACAGGTTATCACTAATGATGAGCGATCACTACCATGCTCGGGTGCTCGGTACTCGTTATGAGCGGTTGGATGCTCGAATGGGTGCAACAAAGTACTTGAGTATAATGGAAGTCAATGGGGAACTCAAAAATTTTTCCGGGAAAGCTACAGAAAAAAATGCTCGTCTCCCTTTGACTTCCATTATACTCGGGTACTTGAGTCGCACCCATCCGAGCACCAACTGTTACTAGCATGGTGTGCTCGCTCATCACTAGTTACAAGTACTGAGCACCTGAGCATGGTAGTGCTCGCTCATCACTAGTTACAAGTACCGAGCACCCGAGCATGGTGTGCTCGCTCATCACTAGTTACAAGTACCGAGCACCCGAGCATGGTGTGCTCGCTCATCACTAGTTACAAGTACCGAGCACCCGAGCATGGTAGTGCTCACTCATCACTAGTTACCAGTACAGAGCACCCGAGCATGGTGTGCTCGCTCATCACTAGTTACAAGTACCGAGCACCCGAGCATGGTGTGCTCACTCATCACTAGTTACAAGTACCGAGCACCCGAGCATGGTAGTGCTCGCTCATCACTAGTTACAAGTACCGAGCACCCGAGCATGGTGTGCTCGCTCATCACTAGTTACAAGTACCGAGCACCCGAGCATGGTAGTGCTCACTCATCACTAGTTACCAGTACAGAGCACCCGAGCATGGTGTGCTCGCTCATCACTAGTTACAAGTACCGAGCACCCGAGCATGGTGTGCTCGCTCATCACTAGTTACAAGTACCGAGCATGGTGTGCTCACTCATCACTAGTTACAAGTACCGAGCACCCGAGCATGGTAGTGCTCGCTCATCACTAGTTACTAGTACTGAGCACCCGTGCATGGTAGTGCTCGCTCATCACTAGTTACAAGTACCGAGCACCCGAGCATGGTGTGCTTGCTCATCACTGGTTATCACCTATTAACAGGATATGTGATAACCTGCTGATCAGAGGGCGTCCGACCACTGGAACTCGCACTGATAAGCAGAAGGAACACAGATTTTTTTCTTCCTCCTTAGAATGGAACTACAGTGCACACATTTGATCTGTCCTCCATTTATTCATTGTGGAGCTACCAGAATAAGCCGAGCGTCAGGTCAGGTTCAACGTGTTCCCTGTGCTCAAATGCTCAATTCCAATGGGGATAAAAGTTCCCAGTTCTGCAGATGAGTACGGTTGGGCCATCATCAATTATCACTTATTCTGGGGATAGGTAATAATTTGTTTTAACCAGACAACTCCAGTGAGTGTTTATTTCACTGTTGGAGTGGTCCTTTAAATTAGGTCCCTGACTCTGATCATATACTCACCTGCCATTGTCTTCACCTTCTATAATCGCTGCTCCTGTCAATCTGAAGCAGTTTGTGACCTTCCAGATTGCTCCATTATTTCAAGAAGTGTGCTGGGGCTCAATGTAAGTCTATGAGATCCTCGTTCTTGCTCTCATAGACTTGCATGGAGAGCTTGTGAGATAACTTTTGCCTTCTGGCTAGTCAGAAGTTTCGGTCACATGATGGCTCTGCGGGACTGGAGCGGCGTCTGTCAAAGGAGAAAAGGCCGAAGGGTGAGTTTACTACTAGGGCGGGGACTTCAAATTAATAGCACCACTCCAGTGCTGAAAAAAAACACTGTAGTGGTGCCTTAAGTGTGACCGACCCTTTATTGGCTTCAGAAGAGCTTTCATTTTGCCCTATGTAGTTCACAACAAGCAATGATGACAAGTTGGTGATGTTCTTCTTGTACTCTTTATGCTTGTCTGTTTGCATTTTGTTGACCACCACATGATTAGGAAAGACAAGTGCCAAATTGGTCATTTCTGGACATTATTAGCAAGGGGAATAACCTAGAAAAAGATTGTTGTACATATTAGCAGTATTGAGTAATCATACGATGTTACCACAATGCTTCTGGACTGCAGCAACCACAGGAAAGGCTGGTGTATGGCGCCATCTGGAAAGCACGCAGCACATTTTTCTGCTGCTGAAATATATTTTAAGCTGTCATTGATTGTTTATTATTGTTGTGCTGCTTTATTTTCGATTTGGGTATGATTTCTCCACAGGCGGCAGATTATACCCCTGTGGAGGTTTAATCATGTGTGTCTGATATTATTTTAGAAGTGGATAATTGTCACAATGGTTTCTAATTAAATGTGGCTTGTCACTGAGACGTAGGCAAAGGAATATTCTCCTGCTAGCCAGCCATGAAAATAATCTATAAGGCTATGTGCGCACTGGAAAATGGAATTTTCTCAAGAAAATTCCGCCGGCATTGAAAGATTACCGCACCCGCGGTAAAATAACGCGGCAAACCGCACCCGAAAACCGCATGCGGTTTGCCGCGGTTTTACCGCGGTATTGTTCGCGGTTTTGCCGCGTGCGGTTTGGTACATGTGTTTTATTGCATTCAATGCAATAAAGCACATTGAAAAAAAAAAATCATTTCCTTCTGAGATAGATAGTAGATAGATAAATAAATAGACAGATAGAAGAATAGATAGAGGGATAGATAGAGGGATAGATAATGGATAGAGGACAGATCGCTGCATTTCTCACGGTCGGTAGTTAGTTCACATTACTGGCCGTGGGAAATGCCCTGTGGTTACCTCTCTGCTGTCTCGCTGCGAGGCTGCATTCAGCGCTGTGTATCAGTCGTGGCTGGATGTAAGCAGCGCAGGACCTGTGGATTACGTCGGAGCTTTGTTTCGGGGGTTAATAAACGGGTGAATGAGGCTTTTTTGTGTTTTATTTAAAATAAAGGATTTTTCGGTGTGTGTGTTTTTTCACTTACGGGTTGATCATGTCAGCTGTCTCATAGACGCTGCCATGATCAAGCCTGGACTTAGTGGCGGCGATCCGCCGCTATTAACTCCTTATTACCTGGATTGCCACTGCATCACGGCAGCTAGAAGAGCTGGGGACACTCCGGTACTGCCGCATAATGCATGCGACAGTCCCGGGGCAGCTGCGGCTGATATTCTCGGCTGCGGGAGGTGGGAGGGAGGCGAGGGACATTAACCCTGCCCCTCGCCCTCCCCAGCCTGAGAATACCGGGCCGCCGCTGTGTGCTTACCTTGGCTGGACGGTAAATATACAGCGGAGCCCATGTGTTTTTTCTTCTATATTTCCGTTTGATTTCTATGTGTATTCTATATGTCTGTGTGTTAGTGCGATATGTGTATGTTCTATGTCTGTGTCTAATCTGTGTGTGTTTACTCTCTGCTCCGCTTCCTCTTCCTGTCATAATGACATCACTTCCCTGCAAACTGCAGGCAGCGATGTACATTACCGCAGGTAAACCGCGAAATACCGCAGGGAATAACGCAGGAAAACGCAATGAACCGCACAGAATTTGCTGCCTGCTTTATTCCCTGCGGGATTTCACGATTACATTGCAGTCAATGGAGTGAAATCCCGCAGCGACGTGCGGAAAAGAATTGACATGCAATTGTTTTTGCTGCTGGAATCCCGCAGCAAAACATGCAGCTGTCAAAATCCGCCTAGTGCGCACAGGATTTTTTTTTCCCATAGGTTTTGCTGGTGAATCACTGCAGAGATGTTATGAACATTTTCTGCAGCAAAACCGCAGGAAATCCGCGGCAAAAATCGGCAAGTGCGCACAGGGCCTAACCAGGCTGGCAAAGCTGAAGTAGGCTTTCCCAAGACGTTCTTAGTACAGTAACTGATTCTCTAATTCTGACATGCTACGGACCGCTGACGCTCCATATTATCAAAAACACAAATACTAGCGTCATAACCGACAGCTTCTGCATGTTGCATTGATGTCCCTTAAAGGGAACCAACCAGCAGGATTTTCATATATAAAGTAAAGCCAGTGCGATACTGGTGCTAAGATGCTGAATGTGAGCATGCATTTTGTTCAGAGATTGGATGTTTTATTTAAGAAATATGTGCAAGTAAAGTTCCAGCAATGCACTGTTATTTGATTGACAAGTGCAGGGATTATGTGGGTCGGGTCTTGCTATCTATTCCCGCCCCTTTCTGCCTGCCTGGCCTTCCTTCCCTTGTCACCGTCATAGACATTTATTCCGGCACAGGCAGACAGACGGGGGCAGGAATAGATAGCAAGACCTGACCCATATATTCCCTTCCTGTTGCACCTGTCAATCAAATAGCAGTGAATTGCTGGAACTCTACTTGCACATATTTCTGAAATAAAACAAACAATCTCTGAACAAAAGGTATGCCTTTTGTCCTCTAAACATGGTCTGTATTATGGCATCCAAAGAGTTCAATTTGGTCTCATCTCCCAGTATTTCACAGGCTTGTCTAAATGTTGCTGAGAAAACGTTAAACCTGCTTGGGTATGCTTTCTATTCAGCAATGGAGTCTTGCGTGGTGAGTGTTCAGGCCATGGAGATAAATTACTTATTATTTTCTTTGAAACAATTGTACCTGCTGAGTTCAGTAGTTTAGAAATTTTTCTGTAACTAATAAAATCAGTATGTTTTGTAATATGGTAGTGAAGATATTGAGACAGCTCACTGGTTTTACACACCATGAGATGTTTCCTGTGTGGCACCTTGTTAATAATGCACTTTTATATGCCATTAGTTGAACCAGCCCATATTATTTTTCACTATGGAGCAGGATTGCTTTCTAATTACTCATAGATTTTAGCTGGGGTCATGACTTTCCATGGCCTTTTGCACCTCTCTTTCTTCATGTGTTAAATACTGTTTCCCTGTGTCATTATTAGACATAACTTAATTTATGAACATCTATGGTATGATTTCTATGTCTGTGTGGATAGATGGGTTATTACCGACATCTGGTGAGAAATTCATGTCAATATCACTTTTATTAATATATTCACTTAGAAAATTGATGGCATGTTCAATACTTATTTCACCAGCTGTATATAAATATATACTATATTTATAGGTTATTAAAACTAGAGCTTTTTTGTGCATTTTATAGCAAACATAGCGTTTTCAATTGAGTTATTGTACGTGTTCAGCTTATTGCAATATTATAAGCTGATGGCATCATTATATTTGGGACTCAAACACTTCCACTATAGTCTATAAATAGTGGGTCTGTCTGAGCGTTTCCTGCCATCCATGCTCTTGCCCACAGGCAGGCACCAGCAGCTTGGAGCAACATTTTTTTTATGTAGAATTGTTGACATACAAGGCAGGAGGGGCCGTCAGTATTTCATTTGCAATAATTATATTGTAAATGAAACGCATACCACGAGAGTTTTTCATGCACTTTTTTAAGAACCAGTCAATATATTTTAAAATGTACAAATTAAATTCTAGTTTTAATAACCTGTGAATGCGAGGAGTGGACATAGTTGTTATTTTTATTGCATGTATGTCAAGATTTTTGGACTACAAACACCAGGGAAAAGAAATATTTTTATGAAATTTTAGAATTGCAATGTATGATGATGCGTGCACATGATGAGGACACTCTGTGTTATGGATGCAGCATGTCCTCTCCTATGGGGCTGTAAGTTCTGTCCGCAGGAGACCGCAGTGGTCCGTGCCCAGGATTAGGGTTCGGGCCGCTGCGGACTTTAGCTGTATTCTCCCAGCGGAGAACACTCGCATCACCACAGCATAAATTGACATGCTGTGGCTCGGAAAGCCACGCCGCATGTCATTTTACGCTGCGGAGAACGCAAGCACAGTGGGCACGGGATTTCTGTAACTCACATTCACTGTGCTTGTAGTGTACAACGCAGCATTTTGGAAGCTGGGAAAACACCCTGCGTGCAAAACACTGCAAACCCTGATCGTGTACACTTACCCTTGGGCCGAGGCCACATGGGGATTACTGCGATACTCTCGTATGACACTCTGCTCATGCTGGAAGCACAGCAGAGCCGAGTGTCATGCGAGTGTCCCTGCAACTGAGGTCCGATCATGCAAGCGGACCTCAGCTACGGGGGGCGGGCCGGCACTGAGGAGGGGCGGGCCGGTGCTGCGGAGGTCGGTGGCCGACGCTGAGGAGGTGTACCGCGAGAGCAGTGCGATCTTTCTCTCGCCCCATAGACTTGAATGGGTGCGAGACAAAACAGGATCGCATTAGTCGCAGCATGCTGCGATTGTTTTCTCGGTCCAATTAGGGCTGAAAAAATAATCGCTCATGGGTGCTGACTCATAGGCTAATATTGGTCCTAGTGTAATGCGATTTTATTTATCGCAATCCACTCGCACTGATTTGTGTGGCTTAGGCATTCTAGAAGGAAAAGTGGTTATTTCATGTACATAATAGTAGCAGTGTGGCATGTGGGACTGTTTTGCCAATCATTCACTAAAATTACACGACTCAAAGTGAAGAGTGACCCCACCACCACCACCAACACCACCACCACCTTATCCGGTGAAGTTCTGCTCTCATGGAGGATACACCTTTCATGGCAATATGGCATACGTTATGTACACTGAGATTGTGCAAGAGAATATCGGGAAATATATGGATCAATTTTTAATGAGAAAACTGTGCGGTATTAATAAGATATGATTTCAATAACTGTGACTTGAAGATACTAAAAAAGCCATAATATCCCCTGCTGTGGAATGTGTTTATACTGAATACTAATTCAGAATGATCTTCACGGTTTCAATTATTGTTATGTAGAGCATTTTTATAAATCATATTATTTTATTGTCTAAAAAAATCTGTTACAGTATTATTTCTAAAATTATGTACCCCAATTAAATTTCTCCATAAATTCACCATGACTTAAAAATTTAAACTCATTATCATAAAATTTACAGTGCTTTGAAGAAGTATTCATATCCCGTAAACTTTTCCACATTTTTTCAAATTACCGTATTTTTCGGACCATAAGATGCACTTTTTTTTCCCCCAAATGTTGGGGGAAAGTGGGGGGTGCGTGTTATGGTCTAAATGTGGCTGCGGGGAATGAGGGTACTGCAGTGAAGCGGGTCATCGGAGGCACAAGCAGGCTGTAGTAGCCTGCCGTGACCACGTGGGCCTGCTCATTACATATGCACGCCCATACTCCCGCCCATCTCTCAGCGGTGAAGCCAGCGCTGACAGGTGGGCGGGGTGATTGTCGGGGGGGGTGCGCGTATAATTAGCAGCCGGCCGCATGATCACCCCTGGCAACTGCAGCCTGGAATGATCATGTGCGGCTGTATTCACTGCCCCCGTGCATCATTATCAGCGCGGGGTGCAGTGAATCAGTACACTCACCCGTCACAGTGTGTGGAGCCGTCCCCCTGCAGCATCGCGATGTCTTCCTGTCTGTGCCGGTCAGCTGATCTGTGTAGAGATCAGTGAGCACAGCGATGACGTCATCGCTGTGCGCGCTGCTAGTGTCCACACAGATCAGCTGACCGGGACAGACAGGAAGACATCGCGATGCTGCAGACAATGGTGACGACTCCACTCAGCGGCGCTGCAGCTGAGACAGAGAGGAAGCTGATCGGTGATGCAGGGAGTGAGGAAAGGTGAGTATAAACGTTTATTTTTTTTTCTGTGCCATAGGATACAGGCCATATACCAGGATGGGGGTATATTATGAGCAGGATGGGGGTATATTATGAGCAGGATGGGGGTATATTATGAGCTGGATGGGGGTATATGAGCAGGATGGGGGGTATATAGCAGGATGGATGAGGGTATATGAGCAGGATGGATGAGGGTATATGAGCAGGATGGATGGGGTATATAGCAGGATGGGGGTATATGAGCAGGATGGATGGGGGTATATGAGCAGGATGGGGGTATATGAGCGTGATGGATGGGGGTATATGAGTAGGATGGGGTATATGAGCAGGATGGATGGGGGTATATGAGCAGGATGCTGGTATATGAGCAGGATGGATGGGGGTATATGAGCAGCATGGGGGTATATGAGCAGGATCATATACAAGGCAGGAGGATCGTTACCAGAATGGGGTACCTTAGTAGAGAATTTGGGGACATTACCCCCATAATAGTGTCAGCAGCAGATCTTCGCCCCATAACAGTGTGTCATGACCACATTTTTTAGTTAAAATTTTATTTTCCTATTTTCCTCCTCTAAAACCAGGGTGCCCCTTATGGTCAGGTGCGTCTTATAGTCCGAAAAATACGGTACATTCACAAACGTAAATGTATTTTATTGGCACTTTATGTGATATGGAACACTAAGTGTCAAGTATTTGTGAAGTGTAAAGAAAATGACACATGCTTTTCTAAAAATTAAAAAAAGATTAATCTTTAAATTATGGCCCCTAAATAAAATCCTAAGTGACCAATTGTCTCCAGAACTCACCTAATTAGTAAATTGAGTCCACCTGTGGAAATGTTTTAGATCAAAGTATATTTACGTGTTTGAATGACCCAGACCTAAATCCTATTGAGAATCTTTGGCAAGACTTGAAAATTACTGTTCACAGATGTCTCCGTCTAATCTTACTGGTACCGTCGGTCTCTGGCAGTCTGTGACATGAGAGCTCACTCCAATGTTTCATGGAGCACCCCAGAGGTCACTTTTCAATGGAAGTCTATGAGAACCTTGTTCTGGCTTTCATAGAGTTCTATTGAGAGCTTGTGGCATAAGTTCTGACTTCCAATCAGTCAAAGGTTGCGACGACAAGATGGTGTCGTGGGACCGGAGCGGCGTCGGTAAAAGTGAAGACGCTAGAGGGTGAGTATAAGCACCACTTCAATGATGAAAAATAAAACATTAGAGTGGTGCTTTAAGTTTTTCGGTGTAAAGTGAAAAAAAAAATTTGGGAAAAGTTCATGGCCTATGAATACTTTATCAAGGCACTGTATATTACTTCATTACAAGGTTGCATCTGCACCCATTTTCCCCTAGCCTAGCCAAAAAATATAATGACAACCCCTTAGCAAATAACTTTTTCTAAATACCTTGATCAGCCTATACTGCCTGTGAGCGACGCTATTGCAGTCCGCTCATACCCATCACGTGACCCCTGTGCTCTGTGACCTCTGACATCCGGTGATGTCACATCAACTTCCAGTTGACCCAACATCACCGAGCCCAACCCCAGTCTTCCTGAGTGACTGGGCTTTGGGTGCATTTCACCACTTATCACAGCACAGCATGTCGTAAGCGCTGTCCTTCACTGTGGAGCGTTGCAAGCAATAGCGATGCTGGGCTGTGATGAGCGGTGAATAGCTGCCCACAGCCCAGTCACTCAGGAAGACTGGGGTTGGGCTCGGTGAT
The DNA here is from genome assembly GCF_048569485.1 of Anomaloglossus baeobatrachus. Taxonomy (NCBI): domain Eukaryota; kingdom Metazoa; phylum Chordata; class Amphibia; order Anura; family Aromobatidae; genus Anomaloglossus; species Anomaloglossus baeobatrachus. Next base: position 140,843,915 of record NC_134357.1, on the reverse strand, counting down.
GTCGGGTCAACTGGAAGTTGACGAGACATCACCGAATCCCAGAGGTCACGGAGCCCGGGGGAGCTGGGGGGGGGTCACTTCATGGAGATGAGCAGACCGCAATAGCGTCTCTCACAGGTCGAATTGGCTGAACAAGGTATTTACAAAAAAAAAACTTCCCTATCAGTTTTAAAGAGATGTGGCCACTATTGCAAAGTAGTGAACCACCTCTTAAATGGATCAGTTTGCAATCCAAAGAAAACTCGACTACTGTACAGGTGAAAAACACTGACCTCTCAGTAAGGCTTTAGGCTATGTGCCCACGTTGCATCGAGGTAGTTGCAGTTCTAACCGCACTCTTTGGCAGAAATGGTATTTGCCAAAGTTGCTTTTGACCACAAAAACGCTATAAATACGTGTGCGTTTTTTACCGCGATTTACATGCTTTTTCATTGCTTAAAGTCAGATGCGTTTTGATGACAAATACACTGCTAAATAAAGTTTTAACATTCAAACACTATGAAAAAATGGAAAAAAAATGATAACAAATATCAAGATTATAATCATAAACAAAATAGCTGATTTTATTAAAATGATAAATGTTTGTTAATATTAATGTATAAAATGACGTTAAATTAATGTATTTCTTAATTTAAATTGTCGGACTATGTGTGTGTGTAAAGGGACATATCATGCCCTTAATATAATGTCAAAAACGCAGGCAATTAAATTGTCAAAAATGCTTCTTTTCTGCATCAAAGCATGTAAAACGCTAGGATTTTGATGTAGAATGCGTTTTGCATCTTCTCATTGACTCTAATGTTATCAAAAGGCAGCTCAAATGGCAAAAACAATTGATATGCTGCTTCTTTAAACGCTGAGTTTTTGCCCAAAAATATGCAAATTAAAAGCAGCGTTTTGAACAGCAAAGTGCGTACAAGAAATCCCTATGTCTCATAGACTTTGCTTGTAAATCAAAACGCATGCATTTTGGCATTAAAACGCTGCAGTTGAAAACGCTGTGGAAAAGCAGGTAAAAACGCAACGTGCGCACATAGCCTCAGTCACATTATCCAGTATTATGGTGGCTGCTACTTGATATTTGCTATAAATCTATAAGCTTTAGTTTGTTTTCTTAGCTTGACTCGAAGTATATGTTGGGAAAATTTCCATAATGTATGGCATTCATGTAACCCCAACATATTAGTCAGTAAGCATACAGAGACTTTAATTATGATTGCTCCACATGCTATACTGTTTTTCACAAACCCATATTGTACATAATGCCTGAATATAAATCCAAAGGAGCTCATCTTCAATGCACATGAGATTTTGTGTGCACCGTGGTGTAAACTTTACCTATTCTCTGTATCTATCAGTGTATTCCTTTACCATTAAGTAACACAGTAAATATCCCCATTGATTGTCAATAAGTCCTGATACAGTCAAGTGGATATATATTGCAGATGTAACAAAAAAAGAACAAAATGTATGCCATCATGTAAAACTTAGCAAAATCTCAAAGATTGACTGGCATGTTATCCAATTACTGTATTAATATTGGCTTCACTCATAAATCTAAGTAACTGGTAATACAGATGGTGAGAAGAGCTACAGCTGGCCTGCAACTTTTCTATTAGATTATCCGTGTGACATTTGGAGACTGCTGAACAAGCTCATAAATTGGAATGACCTTAGTATAGTTTAATATGCACCGAACACAACTCAGATATTCTACAGTCCTGAGTTTCTTACAAGGAAACAAACAGAGATGGTTGCAGGCAGGCAGAGATTGTGTGCAGCCTATTAAGGATCACTTAATGGTATTTTAGGAATATTCACATCATGAATATTTTGCTACATTGTAAAGGATTTATATATCAGGTTGTTTCAGAAAGAGTATTCTAAGGGCACTGATTTGCCAAACCATGGAATCCCTGCCACAAAGCAGAAACTTGAATAAGGGTCTGTTTACACAGAACAGATGTAACACGGGCCGTGGCACTTCTATGGAGGTGGTGCCCAAGTCGGGTCCTATCCCTTAGTAAACTAAATCAAAACTTGGCACTTAGGCGGGCTTTACACGCTGCGACATCCCTAGCAATTACTAGCGATGTTGAGCGCGATAGCACCCGCCCCCGTCGTACATGCAATATCTGGTGTTTGCTGTCGTAGCGAACATTATCACTACGGCAGCTTCACACGCACTTACCTGGTCAGCAACATTGCTGTGACCGCCGAACAATGCCTCCTTCAAGGGGGGGGGGGTGCGTTCGGCGTCACCGCGATGTCACTAAGCGTCCGGCCAATAGAAGCGGAGGGGCGGAGTTGAGCGGGACATAACATCCCACCCACCTTCTTCCTTCCGCATTGGCGGTGGACGCAGGTAAGGAGATGTTTGTCTTTCCTGCGATGTCAGACACAGCGATGTGTGGTGCAGCAGGAACAACAAACAACATCATATCTGCAGCAGTAACGACATTATGGAAATGAACGATGTGACACAGATTAACAATTTTTTTTCGCTTTTGCGCTCGTTCATTGTCGCACCTAGGATTTACACATTGCGATGTCGCTACCGGCGCCAGATGTGCGTCACTAACGAGGTGACCCCAACAATATATCGGTAGCGATGTCTATGTAAAACAGAAATTTTTTTAATAAGGTGCTTGCAATCAAAAAAATAGACATTTGGTCCATGGACCTTCATTAGTACAGATTGCATAGAGAAAGCTGTGGCAGTGAAGTGCAGCTGGGCGGAATCCAATGCTGAATGAGAGACAATATGTCAGTGGTGAATGCCGCACAGCTGCGCTTCACCGCCACTGTTTTCTCTCTACCACTCTCTTCTCTCCCTCTCTTGTCTCTCCTTGATCTATTAGGAAGGACGTAGCCGCTCCAATTCTTGCTGCTGCCTAATTGAGTAGCATTTTCTAAATCATGCCATCTCTTCCTTATCAATCAAAGAAATGGGAAATAAAAGCGCAGATAGGGTCTTATCTAAGATGAGCAGTGGGTAAAGTGAGATCTAGGAGACTCACCTATGGGGGTTGTGAGAGTCACAACACTGCAAGCACATATAGCAGCTGCTGCAGTTACCCGATGTATGATGTCAAACATCGCCGCCAAAGTGGAATCAAGTCCAAATCTTAAGACTAGTGATTTTATTCATCTACGCTTTTTGGAGCTTAATCTCCTCCTTCAGGACAAAAATCACGTTATCTGTCCCGAAGGAGACTAATCTCCGAAACGCGTAGATGAATAAAATCACTCCTTTTAAAAAGATTTGGACTTGATTCCACTTTTGTGGCTGAGTGGTGTTGTTTAACCCTTTTTGCCCTGCCTTGTAATTACATCTCTTTCTTTTAGGCCCGTTTCACACGTCAGTGAAAAACACTGACGTTTTTCACTGACGTGTAAAACATGGACATGTCCCTCCGTGTGCCGTGAATTACGGCACACGTGGGTTGTCTAACTGCAATCCGGGCTCCGTTCTCCGTGGCCCGTGATTGCACTTAGAGATTAACTCACCTGTGCGCGCTCCCGCTCTCCATGGTGCTGATCGCTCCCGCGGTGCAGCATCCGGCCGGCGCTGACCCCCGCAGCAGCTGCTTCCGGGTCGGTTGTGTCGTGCATCATGAATATGCGCGACAGTAATGAGCCGGCTCAGAAGCAGCAGGCAGCACGGGCTGCAGAGGACATCGCTGGAGCCGGGTGAGTAAAAATGATTTTTATTTTAAAAGCACGTTTTTTTCTGGCACGTGTTTCACGGACCACACCACTGCGTGGTCCGTGGGACATCAGTGATGCCAGAAAAAAATGGACATGTCTCCGTGCGGCAATCACGGATACGCGGGTACGCCGCACGGAGACACGTGCAGTGAAAAATCACTGATGTGTGAGCAGACCCATTCATTATAATGGGTATGCGTATGTCAGTGATTCTGGTACGTTTAAAAAAAAGCACAAACGTACCAGAATCACTAACGTGTGAAAGGGGCCTTAGGCTTAAGATTTAACGGCTATTTAACCCTAAAACATATGTTGTAATAGGCTGTGTTGTGTGTACATAAGGTATGGCACTGTATATAGCCCTTACTTGACTTGTAACCTGCATTTTAACAGTTTTACTCTTCAATCTCCAGTCAGCCTCAGCAGTTTGTGTCTGCTTCTGTTTTATTCCGCTATTCCGCGTTCCATAGACTCTCTAATAAGAAATATTACTAATCTTCGCTTATGCTGTTTATTTATCAAAAAAATGAAAGGTTACTGTTTAAGTGACACATTCAACATCCTATGGGATGATAATGGTTATTTGTCTTTTTTTTTACTTTATGTTCTCACAAAAATATATCGCAAATGCTATTTCCCTAACAATACAGATAACTGTTCAAATATTTTATCAGATTTTATCCTCTGACGTAGTAAGTTTTTCTGAGGGGAAAGAGACGTCAATTCTTGAAAATTCATAGAATCTTTTTAAGACAAATGTTTAATCTTAACGAAGCACTCCTATCAAAGTTTTTATTCTTTTAATATATTGTAATTATCATATTATATATGCCATGTACTTAAAATTGATAATTTTCCCCTTCTACCCAGTTATTTATTCTCTTTTCCAGGTCTATGACTTAATGTGATTACAAACAGACTATCTGAATCCTTCTAAGCTTTATGTAGAAACAGGAAATCTCTTTTTCCTACATGAGTCATCATTAGAACTACAAATCTAGGTCACTCAAAACGCTTTGCAATTGTAAAGGTGATTGGGAAAGGAGACTTTGTTTCTATATAGAGCTTAGAAGAATTCAGCTAACCTTTTTTGGATCACGTAATGTCATAGACCTAATGAAAATTAACTGGGTTGAAGGGCAAAATGAGCAATTGTTAGTACACAGTGCTATATAATATGATTGAAATATATTGCGAGAATAAAACTTTGAGTGTTTCTTTAAATATGAAAGGACCCAAGTAAAGAAAGCCGTGGTAAGACAGGAGTACTTAAAGGGAACCTGTAAAAATGCTATTAATCTGCAGATATGGGGTTAATCTGCAGGTTAATAGCGTTTGAATCCTGCCCGGCATCTGCACATTGAACCCCGCTGCTTAGACGAAAATAACTTCTCTGGATCAATACTGTATAATAACAGGTTGAGCTTACGTGTCTTTTCTCATAATGTATCCACTCTGTGGGCTAGCATTAGTGATATATATGTAAAAAAACACATTAGATAAGATTATTGGTCAATGCCACAAGAAACTTCAGTAATGAAAAAGGATTCCCCTGAAACTGGTGTAAAGCTGTCAATACGAAAAAAGATTTTATAAGCCAAAATAATTAGACCATGTTCTGTTCATCATTTGCATCTTATGCGCCTTGACAGCATCCGAATGAATGCAGAGATTGTTGGGTGCTTTAATTGCAAAGTCATCCTTGTGGTACAACACATCTGCTTCCTATAATGTAACAGATCCTAGAAAGGACTGATCTGCAGTTTCTCCATTTTATTTTAGGAAATTGGTAGCCAAAACAACAACCGTTAGAGAAGAAATTATTCGTTCAGATAAAAGCTAAAGGCCATGTGTATGGCATAAGACTCCAAAAAAATTAAGTTTATATAAATGGTTTTGCCATTTGCATCAGAGTATAAAGCAGTGTGCATGGATGAGGACTCTCTGGCCTGCAGGCTGTAAACGACAACCTTTTCTCCGGCCGCAGGGCAGATTCTTGGGGGAACTGCAGTGCTCAGTCCGGCCGCTGTGTTGAGCTGGCCCTTTTGCACTGTGAGGGCGCACTGACAACATTCACTACTGAACCCTACGGCGCATGCAATGAAGAAGTACGTCCTGATACTGACCAGTGCCAGCGCCAGGACGTACTTTGCGGGCAAAGTAAGCGCATGATGTGTTTCCGTCCCACAGATGAAGACCACACCATCAGTCCTCATGTCTCCTGTAATCTATTATAATGCGGCCCCAGTGTCTCCTGTGATGTATATACACCAGCCCCAATGTCTCCTGTGCTGTATATACTGCAAGCCTCATGTCTCCTGTAATGTCATACTCCAGACCCCATGTCTCCATCTTCTGTGATGTATATACGCCAGCCCCAATGTCTCCTGTGATGTATATACTCCAGCCAGCCCCAATGTCTCCTGTGATGTATATATTCCAGCCAGCCCCAATGTCTCCTGTGATGTATATACTCCAGCCAGCCCCAATGTCTCCTGTGATGTATATACTCCAGCCAGCCCCAATGTCTCCTGTGATGTATATACTCCAGCCAGCCCCAATGTCTCCTGTGATGTATATACTCCAGCCAGCCCCAATGTCTCCTGTGATGTATATATTCCAGCCAGCCCCAATGTCTCCTGTGATGTATATACTCCAGCCAGCCCCAATGTCTCCTGTGATGTATATACTCCAGCCAGCCCCAATGTCTCCTGTGATGTATATACTCCAGCCAGCCCCAATGTCTCCTGTGATGTATATACTCCAGCCAGCCCCAATGTCTCCTGTGATGTATATACTCCAGCCAGCCCCAATGTCTCCTGTGATGTATATATTCCAGCCAGCCCCAATGTCTCCTGTGATGTATATACTCCAGCCAGCCCCAATGTCTCCTGTGATGTATATACTCCAGCCAGCCCCAATGTCTCCTGTGATGTATATACTCCAGCCAGCCCCAATGTTTCCTGTGATGTATATACTCCAACCAGCCCCAATGTCTCCTGTGATGTATATACTCCAGCCAGCCCCAATGTCTCCTGTGATGTATATACTCCAGCCAGCCCCAATGTCTCCTGTGATGTATATACTCCAACCAGCCCCAATGTCTCCTGTGATGTATATACTCCAGCCAGCCCCAATGTCTCCTGTGATGTATATATTCCAGCCAGCCCCAATGTCTCCTGTGATGTATATACTCCAGCCAGCCCCAATGTCTCCTGCAATGTATATACTCCAGCCAGCCCCAATGTCTCCTGTGATGTATATACTCCAGCCAGCCCCAATGTCTCCTGTGATGTATATACTCCAGCCAGCCCCAATGTCTCATGTGATGTATATACTCCAGCCAGCCCCAATGTCTCCTGTGATGTATATACTCCAGCCAGCCCCAATGTCTCCTGTGATGTATATATTCCAGCCAGCCCCAATGTCTCCTGTGATGTATATATTCCAGCCAGCCCCAATGTCTCCTGTGATGTATATACTCCAGCCAGCCCCAATGTCTCCTGCAATGTATATACTCCAGCCAGCCCCAATGTCTCCTGTGATGTATATACTCCAGCCAGCCCCAATGTTTCCTGTGATGTATATACTCCAGCCAGCCCCAATGTCTCCTGTGATGTATATACTCCAGCCAGCCCCAATGTTTCCTGTGATGTATATACTCCAGCCAGCCCCAATGTCTCCTGTGCTGTATATACTCCAGCCAGCCCCAATGTTTCCTGTGATGTATATACTCCAGCCAGCCCCAATGTCTCCTGTGCTGTATATACTGCAAGCCTCATGTCTCTTGTAATGTCATACTCCAGACCCCATGTCTCCATTTTCTGTGATGTATATACGCCAGCCCCAATGTCTCCTGTGATGTATATACTCCAGCCAGCCCCAATGTCTCCTGTGATGTATATACTCCAGCCAGCCCCAATGTCTCCTGTGATGTATATACTCCAGCCAGCCCCAATGTCTCCTGTGATGTATATACTCCAGCCAGCCCCAATGTCTCCTGTGATGTATATACTCCAGCCAGCCCCAATGTCTCCCGTGATGTATATACTCCAGCCAGCCCCAATGTCTCCTGTGATGTATACACTCCAGCCAGCCCCAATGTCTCCTGTGATGTATATATTCCAGCCAGCCCCAATGTCTCCTGTGATGTATATACTCCAGCCAGCCCCAATGTCTCCCGTGATGTATATACTCCAGCCAGCCCCAATGTCTCCTGTGATGTATATACTCCAGCCAGCCCCAATGTCTCCTGTGATGTATATTCTCCAGCCAGCCCCAATGTCTCCTGTGATGTATATACTCCAGCCAGCCCCAATGTCTCCTGTGATGTATATACTCCAGCCAGCCCCAATGTCTCCTGTGATGTATATACTCCAGCCAGCCCCAATGTCTCCTGTGATGTATACACTCCAGCCAGCCCCAATGTCTCCTGTGATGTATATACTCCAGCCAGCCCCAATGTCTCCTGTGATGTATATACTCCAGCCAGACCCAATGTCTCCTGTGATGTATATACTCCAGCCAGCCCCAATATCTCCTGTGATGTATATACTCCAGCCAGCCCCAATGTTTCCTGTGATGTATATACTCCAGCCAGCCCCAATATCTCCTGTGATGTATATACTCCAGCCAGCCCCAATGTCTCCTGTGATGTATATACTCCAGCCAGACCCAATGTCTCCTGTGATGTATATACTCCAGCCGAATTAAGTTAGACGAAGGGCACCACCCATTGGGATCTCCCTATATATATATAATCACATGAAACAAGAAGAAAAAGAGTATACTCAACAGGGATCACCAATGAGTCATTATATAGAAAAATACAAGAAAAACTTTATTGTGATGACATATCAAGAACACATTTCTTATCAATAACTCACAACATTACCCACATATAAAAGTAGTTATTTGAACTACTAGGCAATGTGTATAATAGATTTGTAAGAATGAGCCCTGGTTAGTGGCGATACGCGTGGGGTCTGTGCAAATATGTGTTGGTATATACTCCAGCCCTAATGTCTCTTGTGATGTATATACTCCAGCCCCAATGTCCCTTATGATGTATATACTCCAGCCCCAATGTCCCTTATGATGTATAAACTGCAGGCCCAATGTCTTCTATGATGTATATACTGCAGGCCCAATGTCTTCTATGATGTATATACTGCAGGCCCAATGTCTTCTGTGATGTATATACTGCAGGCCCAATGTCTTCTGTGATGTACGTCTTGGTATCTCCTATCTACAGCAGTGTCAGTGACTTCTATGTGTTGTATATAGTTCAGCCCTCCAACTGCTTGAGTTGTATAACTGTAACATGACCAGTCATGAATTTCCCACTGTGAAGAGACAGTCACTGAAATATACATCAGTATTAAGTACAACTTAAGCTGGGTTCACACTAAGCGACAGCGACAACGACGTCGTTGTTACGTCACCATTTTCTGTGACGTAACAGCGACCTTGTAAGTCGCTGTTATGATCGCTGCTTAGCTGTCAAACACAGCGACGCAGCAGCGATCATAACGTCGCTGTGCTACATGTGCAGAGAGCAGGGAGCCGCGCTTAGCGCTGGCTCCTTGCTCTCCTAGGTACAGTACACATCGGGTTAATTAACCCGATGTGTACTGCAGCTACATGTCACAGTGCAGAGAGCAGGGAGCCGCACACACTGCTTAGCGCTGGCTCCTTGCTCTCCTTGCTACAGTAAATATCGGGTTAATTACCCAATGTGTACTGCAGCCACATGTGCACAGAGCAGGAGCCGGCACTGGCAGCAAGGGCGGAGGCTGGTAACGAAGGTAAATATCGGGTAACCAGGGAAAGGTCTTCCCTTGGTTACCCGATGTTTACGCTGGTTACAGCTTACCGCAGCTGCCAGACGCCGGCTCCTGCTCCCTGCTCGCTTCATTTCGTCGCTCTCTCGCTGTCACACACAGCGATGTGTGTGTCACAGCGGGAGAGTGACGACCAAAAAATGAAGCTGGACATTCAGCAACGACTGGCGACCTCACAGCAGGGGCCAGGTCGTTGCTGGATGTCACACACAGCGACAGCGACGGGACGTCGCTGCAACGTCACAGAAAATGGTGACGTAGCAGCGACGTCGTTGTCGCTGTGTGTGACACCAGCTTTACTGCTGCAAGCTCTTTACAAAACATTGCAGATTGTTACCTGCGCTGCAGACCAACTCATATCTGAAAAAACATTTACATGAATCAACGTCATCAACACCACCTAAGATTCCACCTCATCAAAGAGAAGCAGCTCCAGCCATCACATTAGGGGTAATTATATGTTTGACCAAATATAGCAGGATCATTGTCTTGTTGATCATTTGGAATGGCCCCCTACTGATTGTATAAATATTTAAATGGCCTTTGGCAGATAAAAAGCTTCCCACCCCTGCATTAAAGGGTTTTTCTATCACAGAAAATTAATGGTGTATCCATAGGATATGAGGTCAGTGGGGTCACACAGCCGGCATTCCCAAAGATTAGCTGTTATTTGCTCTGGAGGTGCAAAGAGGTAAACACATTGAACAGATCTGCACAGCACCGCACCATTCAGTCTGTAGCACCCACTTCTGTGTATTGCAAAATAAGTTCTATCAAAAGATGAGGAGCAGTACCTGGAAATGGCTTTTACAGATTAAGGCTATGTGCGCACACTGCGTTTTTTTGACGCTGCGTTTTTGTGCGTTTTTGGCCGCTAAAAACGCACAAAAACGCACCTGCGTCGAAAAAACGTGGCAAAAAACGCACGCGTTTTGCCGCGATTTGGTGCGTTTTTTTGCTGCGTTTTTGCTCACTGCGTCCTTATGCGTTTTTTATCAGTGAACAAGAAAAAAAAAGGTCTGATGTCATTTCCTTCTTCAATGTGTTCTTCATTCTCCACTAGTGTATGCAGAAGAGCAGACAGCTGCAGAACTACAAGGCTCAGCATACTCCATCAAATAGTGTATGCAGGAGAGCAGACAGCAGTTGCAGAACTACAAGGCTCAGCATGCTCCATCCAGGACTGTATGCTTGAGGGAGAGTCAGGGGGAGCAAACCTACAAGGCTCAGCATCCTCCATCCAATAGTGTATGCAGGAGAGCAGACAGCAGCTGTCGAACTACAAGGCTCAGCATCCTCCTTCCAGGACTGTATGCAGGATTTCTTTGCCCCCCCAAACAAAAAAAATGACGTGGGCTTCGCCATATTTTTGTATGCTAGCCGGGTACAGCAGGCTGGTACGGGCTGCCCCCAACCCCCAGCTGCCTATTTGTACCCGGCTGGGAACCAAAAATATAGGGAAGCCCTTTTTTTTTTTAATTATTTCATGAATTTCATGAAATAATTTTAAAAAAAAATGACGTGAGCTTCGCCCAATTTTTGAGTCCATCCGGGTACAACTAGGCAGCTGGGGATTGGAATCCACAGTGCAGGGTGCCCATGCTTTCTGGGCACCCCCGCTGTGAATTGCAGTCCCGCAGCCACCCCAGAAAATGGCGCTTTCATAGAAGCGCCATCTTCTGGCGCTGTATCCAACTCTTCCAGCTGCCCTGATGCCGGGTGGCTCGCCGGGTAATAATGGGGTTAGGGCTAGCTGTATAGCTGGCCCTAAGCCCGAAATTCATGGTGTCACGCCAATATTAGACATGGCCACCATAAATTTCTAGTAAAGATAAAAAAAAACACAACACACAGAAAAATATTTTTATTAGAAATAAAACACAACACAATTAGTAACTCCATCTTTATTGAAATAAAGCACCCCCCTCCGCAGTAATCCTGGGTCAGGGTCCCGCGCCGTCCAATCCGGATCCAATATCATCTGATCGGTTTGCTGGAAGGCAAAGCGATCAGATGATGTGTCAGGATCAAGTGCCTGAATCACATCACACATCAGCTGATTGTATAAAAGCCGATTATACAATCAGCTGATGCATCAGTGCAAAAAAAAAATAAAAAAAATAATACTCACTTATGTGCTGATTACCGGTAGCTCCTGCAGCGATGGGGCGGGAGTCTGATCCTGTCAGATCGCTGCAGGAGCTGCCGGTAATCAGGGATGAAGTCTCCTGACGCATCCGCTGATACTGGCCGGGTGCCCGCGTCACCGCGATACTTACGATCAGCTGATGTGTCAGGTGACTGCATCAGGTGATCCATCGCCAGGTCCTGCATCCATCGGATGTTTCCCGGCCGTCTGCACACAGCCGGAGCGGGGGTGGCGATACCGTGAGAGGAGATGGGAGCGGGCATGGTATTTTTTTCTACTGTTAACTTTTGTTTTCGCAGCCGCTTCCACCTCCCGCCCAGACATGGCGCCGCACGGCAGCATACATGCACAGGACGGGAGGTGGAAGCGACGGTGACGGTACCGGGAGGATTCACGCTTCTGTATATACTGTCACTTTACTACCCACCTCCTGCGTTTATAGCTGCGTTTTTGGTCTTAGAAACGCATCAAAACGCAGCTATTTGCGTTTCTCATTGCGTCTTTCAACATCCCATTGAACTCAATGGATGAAAAGCGCAGTGAAAAACGCGGGAATAATTGACATGCTGCGTTTTTGTGGCACCACAAAAACGCAGCTGAAAAAAAACAGATGTGTGCGGACAGCAAAAATGAAAACTCATAGACTTTGCTGGGGAAGCAAAGTCCTGCAGTTTTGAGGCCAAAAAACGCACCCGAAAAACGCGCAAAAACGCCGCGAAAAACGCACTGTACGCACATAGCCTAAAGGGAACCTGTCAGGTGCAATATGCACCCAGAATCACGAGCAGTTCTGGGTGCATATTGCTAATCCCTGCCTAACTGTCCCTGTATCTACTAGCAAACATAAAGAGTGCAGGGACTAGTCACCAGGGCTTTATATCCTCAGACTCTGAAGCCGGGTCCCGGCTTCAGAGAGGTCTAGTGCTCATGACCGGAAGTATTGGGGAATTCTGATCATGTGCACTGCCCGGCGTCTGAGGCGGTGGCAATGGACACAGGTACGCGCATCATCACCTGTGGGTGTGCGAACACGTTAAGAGGGCGAACTAGGCGGGGGATATGACGCCCTTGCTACTAGTCACTGCGCTCATTTGCATATCATAAAGGATCTTTAGAAATACTTTTTCTAAATATACCTTTATCTATGCTTCTAGATACAGGGACAGTTAGGCAGGGATTAACACTATGCACCCAGAACTGCTCGTAGTACTCGGTGCATATTGCACTTGACAGGTTCCCTTTAAGTCGAATTTCACTTTGCAGCGCCGTACAAAGTGTTTACATCCACCTGCCTTGGGTGCAAATATCAGCTAATCAATGGGGGTCTGACCCGCTGACCTCATATTGATGTATCTCATGGATACATCATTAATATACATTAACTTGGCAAACCCTTTAAGGTTTAATACCTTCTTGGAAACATTTTGTGTTTGGATACATTTGAATCTCTTTTCCTAGTTATTCTCTGCAGTTTCCGCAGCAGGCATGTATTCCATACTGAAGACAATAGAGGAAGAGAGGAGTACAGACCTGACTGCGCTGCCAGAGGCACATAATTCTCTTTGGCATATTCACTGTAGGCTGAAGCTGGCAGCCAGGTATGATCTGCAGTGTATTCCAAACACATTTGTATGGGACGCATTGGACGCAGGATTTGAAGCGGTTGTCAGTACCATTTCTTATTGAAATGTCATGCAGGTCTGTGCAGCCTGTTGGCTCTCATTTGCACCTGTCTGGGTTGAAAGAAGCTGGCAAGGCAGGGAATGCTAATCTACTAGGGCTCAGCAAAATCTATGCCGCTGCTCAGATCTTAACTGAATGTCCTTCAAATTCACGCATCTGCAACTTTCAATTAAAGCTCAAGACCCTTCGCTCCAGCAGGATTATAGGGCTGCACAACATGGGAATATTAATATTGATCCAGCTCATACATGGATAGTTTTATGAGGGTGTACAGCCATGTATTTGTTTGCACCAGAACACTGGATATTTGTGTGTTATGTGTACATACGTGACGTAGTTCATTGCCAAGTCACATAGGTTTATTGTCTGGTTAATAGAGAATAACCCCTATGTTTGTACCTGGAAACTCAATAAGCAGGTGCTCCTGACTGATTCCTATGGCTTTATTAGTATTGCACTTATCACTTGTGTTAATACACATGGGAGTCAGCTTATAGGCACACGAGCTGCCAAATAATCTTATTTATTGAAAGATGATATAATTATAGGTAGTAATGAGTTCAACTAAATAATGTCTGAAATACTTCTACATTGATGACCTATCCTATGATTAGGTCCTCAATATCAGATCGGTGGAGGTCCGGCACTCGGCATATTCTCTGATCCGCTGTTCTCTGTGATGGCAGCTGCCAAATGTTAGCAGCTGAAGAGCACAGTCCTGTCAGCTTTATAATGTCCACAGCCGGGTACTGCCGATCCATCCCTGTTCATTAGAGTGGGGATGAATGTGCAGCACCTGGCCTCGTCAGCTACACAGTTGCCTAAGCTGTGTTATTCAGGTGTGTAGCTGCTAACATCCAGCCGCACCGAGAACCGCTCATCAGTGAGGATGCCAGAATCCCACTGATCAGATTAAAAGTAGAGTATTAGATCACACTAAATACTGGGAATAAGTTAAAAAAAAAAAATCACAACATAAAGAGCAAATAATGAAAAATATACCAATAAATAAATTTATTTAAAAATATAAATACACATATTTGGTATCACCGCCTGCCGCCATTGGTGGTACGCCAACCTGCCGTCTGTAAGTGGGCCCCCTCGGCGGTCCAGGGCCCCAGCATTGCCCACATGTGGCGGGTGCTGATGCCGGCTCTAACTCCCCGCTAAAAAGAAATATAGCAAAATCTGTGCTCCGAAATCCACATGCCGCCCTCCTTTCTCAGTCCCACAGTGTGCCTAAATCAGATATAGCGTCCACATGTTTGGCATTTCTGTAGTGAGTAGTTTGCTTAATATACGAGGTGTGTGGCTCTAGAAGTGCGCACTTGACATAATGTATGGGCATTACAACGTTCTGGGCACTACAATGGCAGATTTGCAATTTTCACTCAACAACATCCATTGCGGCTTGTATCTGGAAAACACACAAGGTCAAAATCATCACTGCTACACCTGTAGATAAATTCATAGAGAAGTGTAATTTCCAAAATAGGGTCACGTTGAGGGGTGATTCTGCTCTTCTGACACTTAAGGCCACTTTACACGCAACGACATCGCTAACGAGATGTCGTTGGGGTCACGGAATTTGTAACGCACATCCGGCCTCGTTAGTGACGTCGTTGCGTGTGAAACGCAGGAACGACCGTTAACGATTAAAAATACTCACCATATCGTTGATCGTTGACATGTCGTTCTAATCTCAAATATCGTTGCTGCTGAAGGTACGATGTTGTTCGTCATTCCTGCGGCAGCACACATCGCTATGTGTGACACCGCAGGAATGAGGAACAACATCGTACCTGCGGCCGCCGGCAATGAGGAAGGAAGGAGGTGGGTGGGATGTTACGGCCGCTCATCTCTGCCCCTTCGCTTCTATTGGGCGGCCGCTTAGTGACGCCGCTGTGACGCCGAACGAACCTCCCCCTTAGAAGGGAGGCGGTTCGCCGGCCACAGCGACGTCGCTAGGCAGGTAAGTATGTGTGACGGGTGTTAGCGATGTTGTGCGCCACGGGCAGCGATTTGCCCGTGACGCACAACCGACGGGGGCAGGTGCTTTCACCAGCGACATTGCTAGCAATGTCGCTGCGTGTAAAGCAGCCTCTAGAGCCTCTGTGTATAGAGTCTGCAAACTATTGTATAAAAATTTGTACTCCAAAGAGTCAAATAGCACTCCTTCCCCCTTGAGTCTTACATTGTGGCTGTGCAGCACAGTATAGCCACGTATGTTGTATTGCCACATTTAGCAGAAGTCATGTGACAAATTTGGGTGCCATTTTTATCCATTTTTCTGTGTAAAAATGTAGAATCTGGGGCTAGAACAAATTTTTGTAGTAAAAAAATGTAATTTTTTTTTTCTTCACCGCCTAATCATATAAAATTCTATTTCAGCAAAATCTACACTATAATATGTTGTTCCTTCCTTTCTGAGTTTTGCACTGTGCATTGAAATTAGTTTTCAACCACATATGGGGTACTGATGTCCTCAGAAGAAATTGCATAACAAATTATATTGTTCATTTTCTACCATTGCTATTACCTCCTTTGAAAATTAAAAATTGGGGCCAAAGTAACATTTTATTGGAAACATGGTAATTTTCATTTATTCAGCCCAATGTTATACATTTTGTGAATCGCTGGAGGGTTAAAAATGCTCACTAATCCCCTAGATGAATTGTTAAATAAATTTGTTTGAGAAATGTACATTTCAAAATGGGGTAACTTGTGGGGGGATTCTGCCTTTTTGGCATGTCAGGGGATCCTCAATTGTGATATGGCGTCCGCAATCTATTCCAGCAAAAATTTTGCATAGACATGAATGGGGGAGCACACATGTTACTGATGGGCTTACACATTACTGGGGGACATAGATGTTACTGGGGTGATATACAGCTCTCGTGAACTTATACGTTACTGGGGTGGGCGGCATACAGCTCAGGGAGGGCACATATAGCTCATAGGGGGAACATATAGCTCAGAAGGGGGGCCCATACTCTGAGTCGTGCCGTGCACCGAAACAGTCATTTTCTACCACATATGGAGCATCTACTAAGGAGAAATTGCAGAACAAATTGTATGTTGCATTTTCTGCTCTTATCTTTATGAAAATAAAAAAAATGGGTCTAAAATTCTGTGAAGCACCTAGGAGTTCAAGGTGCTCGCCCAATATCTAAATAAATTGTCTCAGGGGTGTAGTTTTCAAAATGTGGTCACTTGTAGGGGGGTTTCCACTGTTTAGGCACATCAGGGGCTCTGAAAATGCGATATGGCGTTCGCTATCAATTTGCACTCCAAAAGTCAAATAGTGCTCCTTCTCTGCCAAGCCATGCTGTGTACCCAAACAGTAGTTTTCCACCACATATGGGGCATGGACATACGGAGTAGAAATTGTACAACAAATTGTACTGTGAATTTTTTCCTGTTACCCTTGTGAAAATAAAAAATGGGGGGCTAAAGTTACATTTTTTTGTGGAAAAAATGTTTGATTTGTTCCTTCCACATTGCTTTAATTCTTGTGACGCACCTATATGGTTAATAAGCATTGTAGTTTTGAGCATTTTGAGGGGTGCAGTATTTAAGATGGTGTCACATTTGGGTATTTTCTGTTACATAGTCCGCTCAAAGTCACTTCAAATGTGATAAGGTCCCTAAAAAATAGGTTTTTAAATTTTGTTGGAAAAATGAAAAATTGCTGATTAAAATTTTTAACCCTTTTCACTTCCTAACAAAAAAAACCTATGTTTCAAAAATGATGGTGATGAAAAGTAGACATGTGGTAGATATTATTTATTATCTATTTTGTGTGACATAATGCTCTGGTTTAAGGGCATAAAAAAATAAAAGTTTGGGGGGGGCGGAGCCGGACATGCCTGAGTAAAGACGCTGTTTCCTTGAGCTCCTGTCTACAATCCCCCATAAAGCCGTTTTTTCCATCTAAAATGGGCAAATCTTCCGTCAAAATGGTCAAGCCTCACACCCCAAGGCGACCACCCTCTTCTCAAAGCGAGATTGGAGCCTATCTTACCCGATCTCGGGAGCCTGGGACGATATCACAGCCAGGACGGGTGTTGGGGCCTGCAGATCCTGCTCCTGTATTAGATCCGATGCCCGAGACTACAGCAGCCCCGGTGATTCGGAGGAGGGGAGAAGCAGCGGGGAATCCCCGTGAAGTAGGGAGACCCACAGGCAGCCCCATGGCAGTGGACGCTTCACACATAAGCGGTGAGGCCGGCGGCGCCATTCCAAGATGGAGGCTGCGCACATGGGGAGCGGGCCAACGGTTCAGCGGCAAAGGATGGGACACCCGCAGCCATACCCCCGCCTGCCACACGCCCCGCTGCGACTCTGCAGGGACTGGAGAGCTCCCTCAAACCGCGTGGTAATCGAGCGGTTGCGGCCGCTGAGAGCAGGGCGCACATATGCTCAGGCGCGGGCACGGACTCACCGCTGCAGCCCCAGGCAATGGAGAAGGTGTCACCGCGCTGAGCAGCAGAGGAGAAGATGACATCCCTGCATTCAGGTGCTATAGATAGAGGGGAGGAAGGGGCCGCATTTAACCCCAATAGACTGCCTGTGGGCAACACACAGGCGCTGAACCTGCAGGGGGACCTGTTGGAGGGGGCCAAAACCAAGGACTGTGGCACCATCTTCATTACTCCCCCCCCCCCCCCTATTAGAGGCCTTGGGGTCCACAGGGAGCCTTGGATATGGAGAGAGGCCACATAGTCCCCTAGTGGCGACTAATGAGTCCTGGGGAATCCCCCAGAGGAAGACATCCCCTACCCATTCAGAGAGCTGGTCCACGGGCTCCTCCTGGGCAGAGAGCCTGATGGGCCCAGATGGGGAGCCGGATAGGGGCTCACTGATGCCCGCGATCAGAGGGCCCAAGGATGGGCTGACTTGCAGCAATGCCACAGGCATGGGAAAGTATAAACAACCCCCAAGGTTCGCAGAAATTGATATATGGTCCGGCTCTACAGGACTCCTTTTGTGCATACCCCAACATGTCCCATACTGCCGCCTCCATGGGTGATGAACTTCCGGCATCCTTGGCAGATCTGCGGTCACTGCTACAGGCGATTCCCACCAAAAATGATATAGCAGCGCTGGCCAATCAAGTGGTAGCGGAATGTAAGCAGGAATTTATCCAACTGCGAAACGAACTTTCCTCACTTACTCATAGGGTCGATGCCCTTGACGAGCGGCAATCAAATTCTCAGGTCTCTATTCAATCTATCCAGGAGTCAGTAAAAAAACAATCTAAGCAATTATTTGCCCTCCAACAACATGTGGATGATTTGGAAAACAGAAACAGAAGGAACAATCTACGTGTTAGAGGCCTCCCTGAGTCCATTGCCGCTCCTGATATTCCCGCAGTCCTCCACTCCATTTTTAATAGCTTACTAAAGAGGCCACCTGGAGCCCCTCTTGAACTTGACAGAGCCCATAGGGCCCTCCGACCTCCAGATTCAGAGGACCCCCGCCCAAGAGATGTCGTGTGCAGGGTGCACTTTTTCGCCGCCAAAGAGGCCATCTTACAAGCGGCTCGGAGGAAGCAAAACTTATCATTCAATGGCTCTGCCATCCGCATAATGCCGGATCTTTCACGGCACACCCTAGCTCAGCGTGCTACTCTTAAGCCCCTTCTGGATATCCTAAAAGAAAAGGGTCTACCGTTCCGGTGGGGATTCCCATTCTCCTTATCGGTACAGAAGGACTCGCAGTGGTGGGTCTTGCGTTCCCCAGAGGACTTGCCGGCACTCATCTTAAGCTTGGGTCTGCCTCCAATATCAATCCCAATATGGCCTACCACCCTGCTCCAGTCTTGGGTCCCCAGGGGACGAGCCGGCACCTCCAGGCCGACCCCACCTGCAGAGCCCAGTGGGGGGTTACCCCGGAGAGGAGAAAGGGGTCGTAGATCAGGCCGTCCACGGCCGACGACATAGAAAAGCCCAGTTGCGGCAACTGCCTTCTTGACCTATACCTTTTACAGTCATTTAAGTTAACCGACGTTGTCATGTTGCCTTAAAGTCTACTCATTGCCCATATTGCATAAGCATTTGATACATTTGCCGGTGTTTGTGGTTATCTCTAATGTTTTAAGCATATTTCGAGCTCTGCTCTGGTATGTCTGACTTCTTTTTTCCCCAAATAGGTTGGGATCCTCTGTTCTGCCTAGTGGAGGCGGATATGTTCCCTTGGAACGTTTGTTCAGACGTTTTGTTTTTCTCCCTGCTACACTTTTCCCAGCTCAAGTCTTTTCTTCTACTTACCTCGGGCGGCTGGGCTGATCGTGTTCAATCCCTTTTCTCATATATCTCTAATATTCTATCCCTTTATAGATGGCGGACCTAACCATCGCTTCTTTTAATGCCAAGGGCCTCAATGTTCCGGAGAAACGGACACAGATTCTCTACCACCTTCATAAGCGGAAGGTGAGCATGGTATGTTTCCAGGAGACCCATTTCAAACAAGGTCATGCCCCCATTATTAAAAATAAGTACTACCAGACATGGGTATCCTCAGATAACCCAGACTCCCGCTCTAAAGGTGTGGCGATAGCCATTCCTAAATCCCTCCCACACCAAATCTTAAAGTGCACGTCAGATAGTCTTGGACGATATATTATCCTCTCGCTGAAGGTGGGGGACCAAACATTCACAATAATCAACGCGTACGCCCCAAATCAAAAACAGGACAGCTTTGTTGTTCGTTTGGTCGACGCCGCAATCCCCTTGATACAAGGTACTGCAATCTTATGCGGCGACCTCAACGTCACTCTTGACCCGACGTTGGATAATTCCAGGGGGAAATCTAGCATTGCATACACTACCATTAAACGTATCAAAAAGGCTTTGTTGCGCATCCAGTTGTTTGACACTTGGAAACTAAAACATCCGTCAGACAGAGACTATAGTTTCTATTCCCACACACAAGACTCATATAGTCGTATAGACTACATACTACTACAGCACAATGCTCTTCCCTGGATTCAACATACTGGGATGGATAACATACTGTGGTCAGACCACGCGCCGGTCTATTGTACAATTGAAATCCCTTCTCTCTCGGCTCCTAGAGGGTCGTGGCGGCTGAATGAGTCGTTGCTACTGGATGAGCTCTGTGTTACCGATGTTCAGACCTCTATCACAAGGTTCATAGAGGACCACTCACTGGATGACACAGCCCCCACTTATAAGTGGGAAGCATTGAAGTGCGTCCTACGAGGCATTTTTATTAAACATGGGGCCCGAATTAAAAAAGAAAGGGCCCAAGACATAGTAAAAGCTCTCCATAGGGTCTCTGAACTGGAGATCCTCCACAAGCGATCCTTATCGGCCGCAAACTTGCAAGCTCTTCTACAAGCTAGGATAGAGGTTAAAAAACTGTTAGATTCTTCATATAAGCGCTTACTACAGTTGGGGAAGGGGAGGTTCTATGAGTTTGGGGACAAGCCAGGTAGATTGCTGGCACTGCGCTGAGAGAAAGGAGAGCCCATACTCTCATTCCTTGTATCAAAAATTCACGCGACAAACTACTTTATGCCACCCAGGACATCTCAAATACCTTTCACGACTTTTATTCCAAGCTGTACAATTTACCTGTCGAGTCCCCTGGGTCGAGCAATGGATGTCCTTTAATGCCCTCACCTTTTAAACGTCTCAACAGTTCTATAATTGAAGACCTAGAAAGCCCATTCTCATTGGAGGATATATTGGCGGTGATTCGTGACACACCGGGTAATAAGAGTCCTGGGCCCGACGGGCTCACCGCCAAGTTTTACAAATCCTTTTCAGAACAGTTAGCACCCTTAATGCTTCTCTCCTTCAATTCAATTTCAGACTCTGTCCCTTTCCCGCCTCACTCTACCATGGCCCATATCTCTCTGCTCCTTAAGGCTGGAAAAGACCCCACGGCGTGTAGTAGTTTTAGACCTATATCACTCCTTAATGTAGATTTAAAAATATATGCCAAGCTTCTGGCAAATAGACTTGGCCCTCTGCTCCCAGACCTGATTCCTTTAGACCAGGCCGGATTTGTCCCGGGCAGGGAGGCGAGGGACAATACCATAAAGACACTGGACCTAATTCAACACGCACATACTGAGAAAATTTCTTTGATGTTGCTATCTTTATGCAGAGAAGGCTTTTGACAGAGTCTCCTGGCAGTCACTTTCACAGGCACTGGAACATATAGGCCTGGGACCAGTTTTTTCGTCTAAGATCATGGCCTTATACAAATCTCCGACTGCTTATCTCAAGATTAATGGTACTCTGTCGAAACCCTCCTCCATCCAGAATAGGACCCGACAGGGGTGTCCCCTGTCACCTTTATTATATATCTTAGTCATGGAATACTTGCTGTCAGCCATTAGGAACAACCCAGATATTCAGGGAATCAGGACCGCTAGCCGAGAGCATAAATGCGCTGCTTTTGCCGACGATCTCCTTGTGCATCTATGTAACCCCCTTACATCTCTCCCGTCTCTAATGGTGGAACTGAACCGCTTTAGCAGGTGGTCCAACTTTAAAATTAATTTTGATAAATCAGAGGCCGTAAATATCTCTTTGCCCCAAACAACAGTAAATGCTATAAAATCAAACTTCCCTTTTAGATGGCCACTCCACGGCAGTATCGGTTACTTAGGCATTAATATCCCATCCGATCTGACCAGACTCTTTTCATTAAATTATCAAAGTTTTCTGTCAAAACTTGAAGGAGACTTAAGGCTGCTTTACACGGTATGACCGATTGTACCCGCCCCCGTCCTTTTTACGTCACGGGCAAATCGCTGCCCGTGTCGCATAAAGTCGGTAACCCCCGTCACACATACTTACCTCTCGTGCGACCACGCTGTGGACGGCGAGCGTCCACTTCCTGGAGTGGGAGGGACGTTCGGCATCACAGCGACGTCACATGGCCGCCGGCCAATGGAAGCGGAGGGGCGGAGATGAGCGGGACGTAAACATCCCGCCCACCTCCTTCCTTCACATAGCCGGCGGCCGCCGCGTGACGCAGGTGAGCTGCTGTTCATCGTTCCCGGGGTGTCACACGGAGCGGCGTGTGCTACCACGGAAACGATGAACAACTAAATTAAACGATATTATGGAACCTAGCGACCAGTACAGACTCACGATTTGTGAGCGATACTGCGTCGCTAGGAGGTGTCACACAGGCCGGCATCGCCAGCGATGCCGGATGTGCGTCACAAAAACCGTGACCCCGACGATCTATCGCACGATAGATTGTCTGGTGTAAAGCAGCCTTAAGCCTCATGGCAAAGAGGTGCTCTTTCTTGGTTCGGTAGGATTGGCGCTCTCCGGATGACGGCTCTACCAAGACTATTGTATTTGATACAGACGGTCCCGATTTATGTCCCGGCAACCTATTGGGCCAGGATTCAGCGCTTATTCAATCAATTTGTTTGGTCAAAGAAGCGTGCCCGTTTCAGAAGCAGCGTCTTAACCAGGACCAAGAACGCAGGCGGAGTGGGGTTGCCCGATTGCAGGCGATATTACCTGGCGGCTGCCCGTGCCAGAGTATTGGATCTTTTGGATAGCTCCGGATCCAAACTTTGGGTTTGTCTGGTTCAGGATTTATGCCCTCTGTCAGTGCCGACGCTGCCGTGGACATGGCCACTCCTCACCAAACATAAGGTTGAGATGTCATATAGCACTAAACAAACCTTGAAAATTGTACACTCTACACCACCACGCAATCGCTTGCTTCAGCCTAAGGGTCCTCTTATGCCTCTGACAATCCAAATTTACCGGGGGCATCCTCCAACAAATTTTTGGGTAGCACGAAACCGAACCCCTTGAGATTGAACCAGGTGGCCCTGGAGGGATCCCTCCTACCGCTCTTAGAGATTGTAGAAAATCGTAATTTTAAAATGCGGTTCCACTTTGAATATGCCCAACTCAAATACTTCATTACCTCACAAGATAATGTCCTGGCCCATCCCTCGCCCCAAACACCCTTTGAAAACATCTGTACCGCGCCCTCCGACACACGTCACACGATATCAAAAGTGTACAAGCTCATAACAAGCGCGGCAGAGTCGTCTCTTCCTCGCTGCTGCGCAGCATAGGAGGTATAGCTCAATCAGACGTTCCTTGGGAATCAGTGGGAGCGTTGTTTCCGCCTGACCCACAGGTCCGTGGTTGCCACCAGGATGCAAGAAACCAGCTATAAAATACTTTCTAGGTGGTACAGGGTCCCAGCATCCCTCCATGCGTGGTGCCCAGGAGTACCTAATACCTGTTGGCGTTGTGGAGCGCAGGGGGGCACCATGTCCCACATCTGGTGGCATTGCCCGAGCCTGGTGGTCTTTTGGAACAAAGTACTAGCAGCCATAAAAGAGGTCACGGGATCACAGTCCCTAGTCGCCCAGAGGTAGTTTTATTGTACATCTTTAACGTACCGGAAAAGGCCTACAAAAAATCCCTCTTAGGCCACCTTCTTCCGGCGGCTAAGACAGTGATTCCACGGCGTTGGAAGGATCCTGACCCCCCTACACTGGATGAGTGGGTAATGGAAGTGAATGTGATCCACCGCATGGAAATGGTGATGGCCCAGTCGTGTGGGCAGATGGTAGAGACGGCCACGAAATGGTTTCAGTGGGAATCATTCCTGGTAAGAAATTTCTTGAATTAATTTAATCTCTGGAAATTAGGTACTTTGGCCCTATCCCCCTCAAACAACATATTTCACTTTCCCGATACGTCATGATCCAACGAACAATGGATCAGACCCGGCCGACTCGTCCTATTCTTTCTCTTTTTCCTTTTCTCTTTCTCTCTGACTTTTTCTCCCCTTCCTACATAGCTTGACAGCCACTCTCCTCAACCTCTCTTTTTTTGTTTATATATATATATATATATATATATATATACTAGAAGGTGGCCCGATTCTACGCATCGGGTATTCTAGAATTTACGTATTGTGTAGCTCATGTATGATTTTTGTTATATATATATATATATATATATATATATATATATATAGATGTTGTTGTGTGTAGTTACCAAGTGTTTGTGTAGGGCGCTGTACATGTTCTGGATGTTGTCTGGGTGTGATGGGGGGTGAGAGCGGTGTTGTTTGTGTGTTGCGTTGTTTGTGGAGCGCTGTGTGTCTGTAGCGTTGTGTGTGTTGCGCAGTTTGTGTGTGTGTGGTGTGTTTTGGGGGGAGGTATGTTTTGTGCAATGTGCGTGTTGTGCGGTATGTGCGTATATTTGTGTGTGCAGCGTTGTCTGTGTGTGTGGGTGTCTGTGTAGGGCAGTTGTTTGTGGTTCCCAGTGTGTGTATGTGGTGTGGTGTGTTGTGCAGTGCGCGCGCGTATGTGTGTGTGTTGGGGGGAGGTGTGCACTTCCCATCGTGCTCCATCCCCCATGCAGCGCACTCCCCATCGTGCTCCATCCCGTATGCTGCGCACCCCCTATCGTGCTCCATCTCCCATCCTGCGCACTCCCAAACGTGCTCCATCCGCCATGCAGCGCACTCCCCATCGTGCGCCATCCCCCATGCTGCGCACTCCCAAACGTGCTCCATCCGCCATGCTGCGCACTCCCCATCGTGCTCCATCTCCCATGCTGCGCACTCCCAAACGTGCTCCATCCGCCATGCTGCGCACTCCCAAACGTGCTCCATCCCCCATGCTGCGCACTCCCAAACGTGCTCCATCCGCCATGCTGCGCACTCCCAAACGTGCTCCATCCCCTATGCTGCGCACCCCCCATCGTGCTCCATCTCCCATCCTGCGCACTCCCAAACGTGCTCCATCCGCCATCCTGCGCACTCCCAAACGTGCTCCATCCGCCATGCTGCGCACTCCCCATCGTGCTCCATCCCCCATGCTGCGCACTCCCAAACGTGCTCCATCCGCCATGCTGCGCACTCCCCATCGTGCTCCATCTCCCATGCTGCGCACTCCCAAACATGCTCCATCCGCCATGCTGCGCACTCCCAAACGTGGTCCATCCGCCATGCTGCGCACTCCCAAACGTGCTCCATCCGCCATACTCCGCACTCCCCATCGTGCTGCATCCTCCATGCTGCGCACTCCCAAACGTGCTCCATCCGCCATACTCCGCACTCCCCATCGTGCTGCATCCCCCATGCTGCGCACTCCCAAACGTGCTCCATCCGCCATGCTGCGCATTTCCAAACGTGCTCCATCCGCCATGCTGCACACTCCCAAACGTGCTCCATCCGCCATGCTGCGCACTCCCAAACGTGCTCCATCCGCCATGCTGCGCACTCCCAAACGTGCTCCATCCGCCATGCTGCGCACTCCCAAACGTGCTCCATCCGCCATGCTGCGCCAGTATCAGCCTCTCTACCTGCAGCATCAGCCTCTCTCCTCCCAGCATCAGCCTCTCTGTCTCCAGCATCAGCCTCTCTGTCTCCAGCATCAGCCTCTCTGTCGCCAGCATCAGCCTCTCTGTCGCCAGCATCAGCCTCTGTCGCCAGCATCAGCCTCTCTGTCGCCAGCATCAGCCTCTCTGTCCCCAGCATCAGCCTCTCTGTCGCCAGCATCAGCCTCTCTGTCCCCAGCATCAGCCTCTCTGTCCCCAGCATCAGCCTCTCTGTCCCCAGCATCAGCCTCTCTGTCCCCAGCATCAGCCTCTCTGTCCCCAGCATCAGCCTCTCTGTCCCCAGCATCAGCCTCTCTGTCCCCAGCATCAGCCTCTCTGTCCCCAGCATCAGCCTCTCTGTCCCCAGCATCAGCCTCTCTGCCCCCAGCATCAGCTTCTCTGTCCCCAGCATCAGCCTCTCTGTCTCCAGCATCAGCCTCTCTGTCCCCAGCATCAGCCTCTCTGTCCTCAGCATCAGCCATTATTAATATATGGATGCACAGTACGGGGGCATTATTAATATATGGATGCACAGTACGGGGGTATTTTTAATATATAGATGCACAGTACGGGGGTATTATTAATATATGGATGCACAGTACGGGGACATTATTAATATATGGATGCACAGTACGGGGCATTATTAATATATGGATGCACAGTATGGGGACATTATTAATATATGGATGCACAGTACGGGGGCATTATTAATATATGGATGCACAGTACGGGGGCATTATTAATACATGGATACACAGTACGGGGACATTATTAATATATGGATGCACAGTACGGGGCATTATTAATATATGGATGCACAGTACGGGGTATTATTAATATATGGATGCACAGTACGGGGACATTATTAATATGTGGATGCACAGTACGGGGGCATTATTAATATATTGATGCACAGTACGGGGACATTATTAATATATGGATGCACAGTACGGGGACATTATTAATATATGGATGCACAGTACGGGGTATTATTAATATATGGATGCACAGTACGGGGACATTATTAATATATGGATGCACAGTACGGGGACATTATTAATATATGGATGCACAGTACGGGGACATTATTAATATATGGATGCACAGTACGGGGACATTATTAATATATGGATGCACAGTACAGGGACACACACCCGATCGCATACACTCACACACAAAGACACACACACTGACGATATTGCACATACGCGCTGATACTCACAACATCCGGGGATATCACATGCTTCTGGCCATGTGATCCCCCGGCAGGTCCTGGAAGCTCACAACAGCACAGTATCGCCGCCGAGAAGCAAGCGATATCCCAGGATGTTGTGAGTATGTGGATGCGATGTGATGTGTGAGGTGTGTGTGAGAGTGATCTGATTTGTGTGTGTATGTGTGTGTGTGTGTGCTGTTATGTGTGTGTATGTTCCGCAGCTGCAGGACCTTGATGTGTGGATGCGATGTGATGTGTGTGTGAGGTGTGTGTGAGAGTGAGTGTGAGCCGGTGTACACTGGTAACTATGATACACATCGGGTAACTAAGGGACCTTAGTTACCCGATGTTTATAATGGTTACCAGCTTTCACGGCCTCCGTCAAGATCCCAGCATCGCAAGGTTATGTCTGGCGCTGCCGGGATCCTGACGGAGCCGGTGTAGAAGCAAGCGATATCCCAGCATGTTGTGATGTGTGAGGTGTGTGTGAGAGGGAGTGTGAGAGTGAGTGTGATCTGATGTGTGTGTGTACTCACCTGGGAATCGGAGCTCCGTGTCAGTTGGGCCAGAGCGAGCGTGCATTGCGTGAGGGGGGCGGGGCCTGCAGAGAGCCGGGGCGATTCTACTTTATCCAGAGCTGCTAGGGTTAAGTAGATCCTCTGAGTCTTGAAACTCTGAATGAAAGGTATGGGCAGCTGTTCTCCATTGCTAATTAGCTCTGCTATAAAAAATTTCCCTCCTAGTCCAGGTAACTGCTGGTGATAGTTTCTGCATTACTTGTCTCTGGAGAGAACCTGTGAGCTGAGTACCAGGAAGCCATTCAGAGTACATTTTCTGTGTGAAAGTTGTGTTGTTTTTCCCTTCCTTAGATCGTTTGGATTTTTCCCCTCTGGTCCGTTCCTCATTATTACCGCTTGTTCTTTGGTGTGCTTTCTGTGATTGCTGTTTATTTTACCCATGTCTGTCTAATCCTCTCTGTGTTTTTAATCTATAGCGAGACCAGCATTCCCTCTGCCCTACACACTATACAGGCCTAAGTCCAGGGAAAGACAGGTATAGGCACATGATTGGCGACGGGGTGAAAGAACCCATATAGGGACGTTAGAGAGTGCAGGGATCAGCCTCAGGTGAGTTTAGAAGGTGACCCTGCGCCCCTTTCCCTAGCGCCAGGGCCCACGGTTGTATCTTGTAGCCTGTGTGTTGTTGCACTTGTCGGGGGTTCCTGTGTTCCTGGCTGAATCCCGGTAGTCACTGCATGAAATTCTTTCAAGTTTTATGATTTATTTTGCTACATAGACTTGCCTAAAGAAAAAGAATAACGTGTACTTTACTTTCCTACTGTTGTTCCAGCTGCTTCTCTCCGCTGCTGCCCCATCTTTGTTGAAAGACTGCAGTGGCAATGTCACAAAATCAGCACACATATCCGCTGCAGCCGATCACTGGGCTCACTGCTATAGCCTATAAACAAACAGCAGAGGCAGCACCAGTGACTAGGCAGTATACTTATTGGAAAACCTCTTGAAGATGAAATCAGCCCGGTAAAAAAAGAAATCTCTTGATGTTGATAACAGTTTTGTGCTCCACACTCTTTTTTTCCCCTAGAGTATGTAGAATTTTCCCGACGATCACCATTTGTACCGGCTCAATGCCTAATTTATAGTAGACACACAAAGATAACTACCAAGGGGAATTTATATCATAAATAAACATTAAACATGTCTAATATCAAAGACTTTAAATATCTCCATTTGTATCATTTATTTCTAACTGTAGTATATAAAAGATCTTGAAAGTATTTAAGATGTGTACTATGTTTTATCTCCAAATGCATGAAGGCAGAGCAAATAATGATTAAGAGCCGCTGGAAAGGATGTGACTTGCCATAGTCAATGTTAAGAGGTCCTGAAATGATAGCATAATTCTATTGCAAATTCTGGCTTCCGATCTTTCCAAAATCCTAAGAAATTATTGATTTACTATCAGTCTTTTTCCAAAAGACCCTCATGTCCTTAGTGAGCTTAACAACCTTAAATCTTTTCTTCTGGTGCTTTTCCGGTTTGATTGACACGCGTTTGTTGCGGAACAGCAAATGTTTGTAGTCTCCTTTTCAATAGCTCCGCATGATAAGGATTTTTTTCTGCATCACTAATTCCTTAAATGCTTTTGCGTTTTTTTTTGTCTTTGATCAAGTATTTAATTACGGTTTTCAGTCGGCCTGGAGTTGATTGTGGTGGCCACTCTCCATCTATGCAGAGCATATGCATATTCACTTATAATTAACTCCTTTCCATTCGGATGTTAATTAACATCTTGGGCAGGGGTCTGCATGTTACATAGCCGGCATCAGTCTCTAAAGCCGAAGCTAGAGCCAAATTCTGGCCGCAACTGTTAACCATTTTAGCGCTGCTGTCTGTCTGTGACACTGGCACTTAATTTGGCAAGTGGACAAACGCCATTTGCACTAATGGTATCTAAGCAACCAGCTAGGTACAGTATACTTTTTATATTACATAGGTTGAAAAAAGACCTAGGTCCATCAAGTTCAACCTTTGTCCACCAATTTTACATTTGTTGCCACTAAATTATCTATAACCCACAATATTATGTGTACTGAGGAAATCATCGAGCCTTTTTTTAAAAGTCGTTAGTGTCTGCCATTACTACCCCTTGTGAGAGGATATTCTTCAGTCTGACTGCTCTAACTGTAAAGAACCTTTTCCTATTTAGCTGATGGAATCTCTTTTCTTCCACTCGCATTGAATGCTCCCTGGTCCTTAGTAGTGTCTTTGGAAGGAATAAGTCATGTGCCAGTCCTTTGTATTGACCACACATGTATTTATACATATAAATGAGATCTCCTCTGAGATGTCTTTTTACTAAGATAAACAAGCCCAACCTTTACAATCTCCCATCATATGGGAGGCCTTCCATCCCTTGTAATAATCTAGTTGTCCACTTTTCCACTAACTTTAACTTCTGAATATCCTTTTTACAATGTGGAGCTCAAAACTGGATTCCATATTCCATATGTGGCCTTACCAGTGATTTATAGCGGGATAACAATACATTGGGATCACAGGATTTAATTGTGTGAAGTATCACTTGTTGAATGAGCATATAGTTTTAATTATTGGTATATACTTGTGTTTTGCTGCAAATCTAAACTGATAACCAACTGACATCAGTTCCATATATACCAATGTCCAAAAAAACAAAAACTGAGAGTTCTCTTAGGCTAAGGGCTTTAGATAGACCATTTTTATTATTATTTATTTTTAAAGCACCATTGATTCCATAGTGCTGTACATGAGGGGGTTACATAGAAAATACTGATATACGTTACTGTGGACAAACTGGTACAGATTGTAGAGGGCCTTGCCCTTGTGGGCTTACATTCTTTAGGATATTGGGGAGGAGACAGTAGGTGTGGTGGGGCTCAAGGCAGCTCCAGTAGTGGTGAGGTGGAAGCTAGACGATGGACCCACTCACGTGGTCCGGAGGCCGTGTTCTGTGGCCCACATACTTTGGAGCGTCTGAGACTTTTTTGTGACCTTGTCCAGGGAGATAAGGGGCCCAATGGCAATAGCTCTTTTTTCAGCTAAATGTGCAACCTCGGACACACATTCAGTTTAAAGGTATTGTGGTGTAGAGATTCACCAGTTCCCTGCACTTCAATACCTATTCCAGTCACAGTCACAGGTGACGTCAGCAGCCCAACAATATTATTATATGGAGATAAGGTATGCACACCAGTGATTATGCAAGGGGAATACATGTAATAGCAGAAACTGCTGTGTGAATACTGACATGAAAAATTCAATGGCTATATGTAAGAATGAAATGTGAAAAATGGAACCTGCATTACTGCCATGAATATATGAATAAAAAAACGCACTGTGCAGGATTCAGTCGCAATCCGTCAAGAGGTATAATTGTTGTCTATGGTGCAGGATTCCTGTGTAATCCGTCACACGACAGAATCCATTGCTGGATTCCGTCATTTTCTACTGAGCATGCCCAGCATGTCTGGCACTCCAATGGAACAATAGGATAAAGAGTTGCACACCAGTCACAATGTATAGGGGAATAATGAAAAGCATAACTGCTATATGAATACTAGACTGAAAAATACAATGGACTATCTGAAATAAGTGAAAAACATGAAAATGGTATCTGCATAACTGCTATGAAAAATAGAAATGAGAGATATTTAGCCATTGTATTGATCAATGCAAAGGAGCCCCAAAACCAAACGCCAAGGTAATCTCTATTTTTGGGGTCCCTAACCTATGTGTAACCTCACCTGCAGTTAAAAAACTTGCTCTGTATGGGAAGCAAGGGACCAAGCTATATATGTGTGAAATAAGAGACATGGCTATGGGTGGGGCAGGGTTCTCAGACAAAAAGTGCATACTAACTAAAGAATGTATGTCTGGAACACCAATGGTGTGAACAGGGTGCAAGACTCAAAAATATACAACTAAACAATAGGATAAAGAGTTGCACACCAGTCACAATGTATAGGGGAATAATGAAAAGCATAACTGCTATATGAATACTAGACTGAAAAATACAATGGACTATCTGAAATAAGTGAAAAACATGAAAATGGTATCTGCATAACTGCTATGAAAAATAGAAATGAGAGATATTTAGCCATTGTATTGATCAATGCAAAGGAGCCCCAAAACCAAACGCCAAGGTAATCTCTATTTTTGGGGTCCCTAACCTATGTGTAACCTCACCTGCAGTTAAAAAACTTGCTCTGTATGGGAAGCAAGGGACCAAGCTATATATGTGTGAAATAAGAGACATGGCTATGGGTGGGGCAGGGTTCTCAGACAAAAAGTGCATACTAACTAAAGAATGTATGTCTGGAACACCAATGGTGTGAACAGGGTGCAAGACTCAAAAATATACAACTAAACAATAGGATAAAGAGTTGCACACCAGTCACAATGTATAGGGGAATAATGAAAAGCATAACTGCTATATGAATACTAGACTGAAAAATACAATGGACTATCTGAAATAAGTGAAAAACATGAAAATGGTATCTGCATAACTGCTATGAAAAATAGAAATGAGAGATATTTAGCCATTGTATTGATCAATGCAAAGGAGCCCCAAAACCAAACGCCAAGGTAATCTCTATTTTTGGGGTCCCTAACCTATGTGTAACCTCACCTGCAGTTAAAAAACTTGCTCTGTATGGGAAGCAAGGGACCAAGCTATATATGTGTGAAATAAGAGACATGGCTATGGGTGGGGCAGGGTTCTCAGACAAAAAGTGCATACTAACTAAAGAATGTATGTCTGGAACACCAATGGTGTGAACAGGGTGCAAGACTCAAAAATATACAACTAAACAATAGGATAAAGAGTTGCACACCAGTCACAATGTATAGGGGAATAATGAAAAGCATAACTGCTATATGAATACTAGACTGAAAAATACAATGGACTATCTGAAATAAGTGAAAAACATGAAAATGGTATCTGCATAACTGCTATGAAAAATAGAAATGAGAGATATTTAGCCATTGTATTGATCAATGCAAAGGAGCCCCAAAACCAAACGCCAAGGTAATCTCTATTTTTGGGGTCCCTAACCTATGTGTAACCTCACCTGCAGTTAAAAAACTTGCTCTGTATGGGAAGCAAGGGACCAAGCTATATATGTGTGAAATAAGAGACATGGCTATGGGTGGGGCAGGGTTCTCAGACAAAAAGTGCATACTAACTAAAGAATGTATGTCTGGAACACCAATGGTGTGAACAGGGTGCAAGACTCAAAAATATACAACTAAACAATAGGATAAAGAGTTGCACACCAGTCACAATGTATAGGGGAATAATGAAAAGCATAACTGCTATATGAATACTAGACTGAAAAATACAATGGACTATCTGAAATAAGTGAAAAACATGAAAATGGTATCTGCATAACTGCTATGAAAAATAGAAATGAGAGATATTTAGCCATTGTATTGATCAATGCAAAGGAGCCCCAAAACCAAACGCCAAGGTAATCTCTATTTTTGGGGTCCCTAACCTATGTGTAACCTCACCTGCAGTTAAAAAACTTGCTCTGTATGGGAAGCAAGGGACCAAGCTATATATGTGTGAAATAAGAGACATGGCTATGGGTGGGGCAGGGTTCTCAGACAAAAAGTGCATACTAACTAAAGAATGTATGTCTGGAACACCAATGGTGTGAACAGGGTGCAAGACTCAAAAATATACAACTAAACAATAGGATAAAGAGTTGCACACCAGTCACAATGTATAGGGGAATAATGAAAAGCATAACTGCTATATGAATACTAGACTGAAAAATACAATGGACTATCTGAAATAAGTGAAAAACATGAAAATGGTATCTGCATAACTGCTATGAAAAATAGAAATGAGAGATATTTAGCCATTGTATTGATCAATGCAAAGGAGCCCCAAAACCAAACGCCAAGGTAATCTCTATTTTTGGGGTCCCTAACCTATGTGTAACCTCACCTGCAGTTAAAAAACTTGCTCTGTATGGGAAGCAAGGGACCAAGCTATATATGTGTGAAATAAGAGACATGGCTATGGGTGGGGCAGGGTTCTCAGACAAAAAGTGCATACTAACTAAAGAATGTATGTCTGGAACACCAATGGTGTGAACAGGGTGCAAGACTCAAAAATATACAACTAAACAATAGGATAAAGAGTTGCACACCAGTCACAATGTATAGGGGAATAATGAAAAGCATAACTGCTATATGAATACTAGACTGAAAAATACAATGGACTATCTGAAATAAGTGAAAAACATGAAAATGGTATCTGCATAACTGCTATGAAAAATAGAAATGAGAGATATTTAGCCATTGTATTGATCAATGCAAAGGAGCCCCAAAACCAAACGCCATTCTCATTTCTATTTTTCATAGCAGTTATGCAGATACCATTTTCATGTTTTTCACTTATTTCAGATAGTCCATTGTATTTTTCAGTCTAGTATTCATATAGCAGTTATGCTTTTCATTATTCCCCTATACATTGTGACTGGTGTGCAACTCTTTATCCTATTGTTTAGTTGTATATTTTTGAGTCTTGCACCCTGTTCACACCATTGGTGTTCCAGACATACATTCTTTAGTTGGCACTCCAATGGGGCTGTTCCAAAAACAAATTGATCACGATGGATTTGTCGTAAAACGGACGCACAAATGATGTAACAGATGCAACGGATCAGTTATTTCACAGGATTCCTGTAAACGCAATACTGTGAAATAACTCATCCATAGCGTCCGTTGACATCTAAAAAAACCGACGGATCCGTTGTTCAGTCGCAACGACGGATCTGGCGGATTGAAACGACTGAAGTGTGAAAGTGGCCTAAGAAGAATGGGCAGCTTTACCATCTGAGAAAATAAAGAGCCTCATCCACAACTACCACAATAGACTTCAAGCGGTCATTGATGTTAGAAAGGGAAATACACGGTATTAAGAACTGGGGTATGTGAACTTTTGATCAGGGTCATTTGGATGTTTTTGGTTGTCATTATGATTTAAAAAGAAACACTAACCATAAGTGGGAAAAAAAAAGTTTTTGTGTTATCATTCATATTCTCTGAAAAAAGGACAAGAAAGCAAAAAAATCTGGCTGGATATGTAAACTTTTGAGCACAACCGTATGCATAACAAGTTGTTTTTACTTTTTAGTACATATGTGCATTCTTTTAAGTGTTTAATTAGCACTTTTCCGGCATGTTACGAAGTGTACCTGAAAAAGATGTTGGGTACCCATAGAATGAACATACTCAAGAACTGTTGTCCTCTAGGTCTTCTATATCAGCTTACTCATATCTTTACATGTGAATATATAGCACACATTTACTCAAGCCAACAGTAAAATGCAATATATATTTTTTATGCTACAACAGAATTAACATAAAATCAATACACTTTAGGCCCGTGTAAATAGGAAATAAAGATAATTTATTAGGAAATGACAATCCCAGATTAAAACGTTCCAGATTAAAAATACAATGTGTAACACTATCTAAATCTAGGTAATTGCACCAATAGGCACCAATAAACAAGAATTTCAACATGGTCACTGCCTTTTCAGCAAACTTTGCATAAACTAATTGTAAAAGCAAATATAAAACACTTTGTAATATAACTTATTAGAGAAAAGTACCGTAATTATCTCTGAACCCATTTACCCCCGAGCCGGTTTTCACCTTTATGACCAGGATAATTTTTCAATTCTGACCAGCGTCATTTTATGATGTAATAACTCTGGAACGCTTCAATGGATCCCAGTGATTCTGAGATTTTGTTGTAGTGATATATTGTACTTCAAGTTGGTGGTAAACTTAGGACAATAATTTTTTGAGGTTATTTGTGAAAATATCAGAAATTTGGCAAAAATATCACTATTTTCAAACTTTTTTTTTTTTTTCCAATTTAAAGTTTTATTGAATTTTTGAAAAAAGAATACATTAAGAAAACAAAGATCCATGTTATAACAAATTATGCGAATCAAAAGTCTATGCGATACAACATCCTCACAGACTTCGTAGTAGTATGCAGATGGTTGATACATGGGCAGTCAATTTAAGCCACAAAGAATATACATATACAGTGCCTACAAGTAGTATTCAACCCCCTGCAGATTTAGCAGGTTTGATAAGATGCAAATAAGTTAGAGCCTGCAAACTTCAAACAAGAGCAGGATTTATTAACAGATGCATAAATCTTACAAACCAACAAGTTATGTTGCTCAGTTAAATTTTAATAACTTTTAAACATAAAAGTGTGGGTCAATTATTATTCAACCCCTAGGTTTAATATTTTTTGGAATAACCCTTGTTTGCAAGTACAGCTAATAATCGTCTTTTATAAGACCTGATCAGGCCGGCACAGGTCTCTGGAGTTATCTTGGCCCACTCCTCCATGCAGATCTTCTCCAAGTTATCTAGGTTCTTTTGGTGTCTCATGTGGACTTTAATCTTGAGCTCCTTCCACAAGTTTTCAATTGGGTTAAGGTCAGGAGACTGACTAGGCCATTGCAACACCTTGATTTTTTTCCCTCTTGAACCAGGCCTTGGTTTTCTTGGCTGTGTGCTTTGGGTCGTTGTCTTATTGGAAGATGAAATGACGACCCATCTTAAGATCCTTGATAGAGGAGCGGAGGTTCTTGGCCAAAATCTCCAGGTAGGCCGTGCTATCCATCTTCCCATGGATGCGGACCAGATGGTCAGGCCCCTTGGCTGAGAAACAGCCCCACAGCATGATGCTGCCACCACCATTCTTGACTGTAGGGATGGTATTCTTGGGGTCGTATGCAGTGCCATCCAGTCTCCAAACGTCACGTGTGTGGTTGGCACCAAAGATCTCGATCTTGGTCTCATCAGACCAGAGAACCTTGAACCAGTCTGTCTCAGAGTCCTCCAAGTGATCATGAGCAAACTGTAGACGAACCTTGACATGACGCTTTGAAAGTAAAGGTACCTTACGGGCTCGTCTGGAACGGAGACCATTGCGGTGGAGTACGTTACTTATGGTATTGACTGAAACCAATGTCCCCACTGCCATGAGATCTTCCCGGAGCTCCTTCCTTGTTGTCCTTGGGTTAGCCTTGACTCTTCGGACAAGCCTGGCCTCGGCACGGGTGGAAACTTTCAAAGGCTGTCCAGGACGTGGAAGGCTAACAGTAGTTCCATAAGCCTTCCACTTCCGGATGATGCTCCCAACAGTGGAGACAGGTAGGCCCAACTCCTTGGAAAGGGTTTTGCACCCCTTGCCAGCCTTGTGACCCTCCACCATCTTTTCTCTGATGGCCTTGGAATGCTCCTTTTGTCTTTCCCATGTTGACCAAGAATGAGTGCTGTTCACAAGTTTGGGGAGGGTCTTAATTAGTCAGAAAAGGCTGGAAAAAGAGATAATTAATCCAAACATGTGAAGCTCATTGTTCTTTGTGCCTGAAATACTTCTTAATACTTTAGGGGAACCAAACAGAATTCTGGTGGTTTGAGGGGTTGAATAATAAATGACCCTCTGAATAAACTTTTCACCATTTAAAAAAAAAAAAAAACAAATAAAGAAATAACATTCTTTTTTGCTGCAGTGCATTTCACACTTCCAGGCTGATCTACAGTCCAAATGTCACAATGCCAAGTTAATTCCGAATGTGTAAACCTGCTAAATCTGCAGGGGGTTGAATACTACTTGTAGGCACTGTATATACGTATAGCTAGGGACCCCAACGTAGAGAAATACTTTGGCGTAGTGTTGGGGCTCTATTGCATTGATCAATTCAGTAGCTAAATTTCTCTTTATTCATATATTCATGGCAGTAATGCAGGTTCCATTTTTCACATTTCATTCTTACATATAGCTATTGAATTTTTCATGTCAGTATTCACACAGCAGTTTCTGCTATTTCATGTATTCCCCTTGCATAGTCACTGGTGTGCATACCTTATCTCCATATAGTGATGTTTTTTTTAGGTTTTTGCACCCAGTTCAGACATAGAATAGAGTTCCATACGTTATTCCTTATTTGTTAGCAGCCCAACAATGGCTGTGGGAAGGACGACTGGTGTTAAGAATTTTTTTTTTTAATGTGTGTAAAATGTAGTGTACATGTTGTGGAAGATGCAGAAACTTAATATGAATCTCAACTGAACGTTGTCTGTAGTGGGGATGGGACGGAGATATAACTTGTGTTCATCTCAAGTATTAATGTGTCTCGAAATTTACTAAAGAGGTTTTCCCACTAAATACCATTTATCAAATATCCACAGGTTAAGTGATAAATGTATAATCATGGGAGGTCTGAAACGTAAACTGATCCCAAAACTAGGGGTCCCAGTAGGGATAGAGCAGTTGTATGCATGTGTCACCTTCAATAACTGTTGGAGTTCCTGAAGTCGTTCACTCACCAATAATACATTTATCATTTGGCTTACGGATAGTGTAAGGATTCACGTTTTTAGGTAGGCATTAGGTAGTGTTCACATAGGCAATCCAGATTGCTCCAAATTTCTTTAATAAAACCTCAAGGGATTCAAGACAAAATAGCCTCTTCTGTGCACAGAGATATAACCGCAATTAAACAGATCACTCAGCAGGCACATATACAGTATATCAGTGTGGCTTCACCCGAACAGATCATAGTCTGTTTTCCTGGAGCAAATTTTCCACAAATATCTGGTACGGTCTTACCAGTCTTGGTGTCCCCTTCAGCCTGCTCTCCAGCCACTTCCATCACCAAATAGGAGTATTCAAAACAGCCCGGTTACTCAGCAATTTCCACACATTGCATTCGGCTCTAATCTCCCTAGCAGAGTGAGAGACTCCGGTGAACATATGCCATGGTCCTTAGTTAAAGCTAGTAAGGTGCATGTAATCAAGACCTGCAGTTTCAAGATTTAACCCAGTTATCCCCCCTCTACCAAAAGCTGGGCACCATCTGCCAATACACAGAGCCTACAGGGCTTTAAATTAACCCACTGGTAGGTTCATGCTTGATGACATGTGGGTGGCCATGTAACCCCCAAGAAGCTGCCCCTATTTCTGAGTACTGATTTTTGGCCATGTTGTTTTTGGGACTGTGACAAATTCCCTGCTACTTTGACATCTGCAATGTTGAATTTGACTAGGCCAATAAGCAAAGGGTTTCTAGTAGGTTCTTAACTTTTCAGGGTTTTAGCTGGTTGCCATAATACATGTAAAAGGGCTTCCTTTTCAGTGGTCAGTGGACTTTATAGTTGATCTCTCGCACCACCTTAGATGATCCATTCCACTGAGTAAGGAACCTATTTTCCAGTGTGGGCACTAACACAAGTATCCAATTACCCATAATCAAGACCTGCAGTGCCAAGATTTAACCTAGTCCTCCCTGGCTTTGCTAAAGAAGTTTCATAGTTTTAAGCATGATGGAAAATTTAAGTACATCAAGTTCCACTTGTAGCCTAACATGTTGATCCGTAGAAAAGCAAAAAAAAAAACCCATGGGGCAACACTAATATCTAGGTTACAAGTTTATTTATTGCGAATGTTATCAGAAATGTTGGAATCACATGATCAGTTAGCTCCCATGATACAGTATTTACCACATACATTTATTTGTCTGGTGTTGGTTAGTTGTGTTAATATATTTCAATATCTAGTTGAATCTTTAAAAGAGGACTCTCACACGTAGCCAATATGATTGCAAGTCTGTCTCTCAGCAATATATGCATGGAAGCAATCATTAAGATAATGCCTGAAATACTGTATACTGATATGAGGACTTCACCTTTCACTTATTGAAAAAAAAAATTGGTATTTTACTTTGTAGCAGGCATGCTTTTACACAAAATAACGTAAAAAAAATAGTTTTGCAAGAATGTGATGGAGATTTCATCGTAATGAAACCCGCCTTCGATCAACACTGGCCATATATGCACAGCACGTCTAGGTTGTGCTCTTGGCAATTCTTGTAGGGACATTTGCACATTCCTAAAACTATGATGAAAGTATTTGTGCATGAAATAAGTATACAGTGGTCTTGGGGCTAAAGACCAATTTATAGAATTTCTTTCACCTTGGAAATGTAGAGAATTTTATTACATAATTAGTGTAGTGTATACACTACGTATATTTATATATTTACCGTATTTTTCGCTTTATAAGACGCACCTGATTATAAGACGCACCCCCAAATTTGGTGAAGTAAAAGAGATTTTTTTTTTAATGTTAAATGGGGTCCATCTTATAATGCCAGTGCCGTCTAACAAATCATATAGGGTATATGTCCCTCATAGCCCCCCATCCTAAAATTAGCCCTCTTAATCTGGATATGGCCCCCTTATATTGAATATAGCCCCCTTGTGCTGGCACACGTTCCCCTGTGCTGCCTATGGCCCCCTATGGATTGCACACGTCCACTGTGCTGCCTATGGCCCCCTATGGATTGCACACATTCCCCTGTGCTGCGTATGGCCCCCTATGGATTGCACACGTTCCCCTGTGCTGCCTATGGCCCCCTATGGATTGCACAAGTTCCCCTGTGCTGCCTATGGCCCTCTATGGATTGCATACGTTCCCCTGTGCTGCCTATGGCCCCCTATGGATTGCACACATTCCCTTGTGCTGCCTATGGCCCCCTATGGATTGCATACGTTCCCCTGTGCTGCCTATGGCCCCCTATGGATTGCACACATTCCCCTTTGCTGCCTATGGCCCCCTATGGATTGCATACGTTCCCCTGTGCTGCCTATGGTCCCCTATGGATTGCATACGTTCCCATGTGCTGCCTATGGCCCCCTATGGATTGCACACATTCCCTTGTGCTGCCTATGGCCCCCTATGGATTTCATACGTTCCCCTGTGCTGCCTATGGCCCCCTATGGATTGCACACATTCTCCTTTGCTGCCTATGGCCCCCTATGGATTGCATACGTTCCCCTGTGTTAGATATCGCCCCCATGCTGCTGCCCATAGTAAAATAAAACACTCTTTCCTTACCTCCTCTATCGCTGATCTCCCTCCTGTCTCCCTCCGTGCTTCTGTTCCTCCACTTCCTAGTTCTTGGTGCCGGTCATGTGATCGGCACAGCAGAGTGATCTCATCTCTGCGTGCCCGCCTGATCACAGTGGAAGTAGGGACACCGGGGAGAAACGCTGGAGGGGGTAAGTAAAGCTTTTTTAATTTAGGATGACCAGCAGCATGGGGGCCATATCTTACACAGGGGGGCATGTGTGATCATAGGGCTGCGCAGGCTCATATAATATGCACCGATCCCCCAGCCCATCACTGCGGTGCGATTTCAGCACCACGGAGATGGACAGCTGCTGTGCATATTATATGAGCCCGCAGCGTTCACCTGCCTCCAGCAGCGCTCCAGAGCGGACCCTGCAATATATATATATATATATATATATATATATATATATATATATATATATATATATATATATACACCCCCGTATATTCGGCTTATAAGACGCACCCCCTACTTTCCCCCAAAATTTGAGGGAACAAAAATGCGTCTTATAAAGCGAAAAACACGGTAATATCTTCACTAATGTGTATACTCCATATATACAGTGGGCAGGCAGAGTCCTGAATATGGTCTCTGCTTAACACTAGAAGTCCCAGAAATTTCGAGCTCCCCCCTGAAGTCCTGAAAGAGGGTCAAATGACCCTTAATCTGGGTTTACACACTGAGACTTTCTAGCGATCCAACCTGCGATCTCAACCTAGCCGGGATCGCTACAAAGTGTCTGGTGAGCTGTCAAACAGACAGACCTGGCCAACGACCTAACAGCGATCCGGACCTGCAGAGCGACTAGCTGGTCGTTGGGGACGTGTCAAAAAAGCAGGTGAACTTCACCCGACTTCATTTAATGCCGCGCGGCTCTGTGTGCCGTGTAAATAAATAAATAATTAAAAAATCCGGCGTGCGGTCCCCCCCTATTTTAATACCAGCCAGATAAAGCCATATGGCTGCAGGCTGGTATTCTCAGGATGGGGAGCCCCACGTTATGGGGAGCCCCCAGCCTAACAATATCAGCCAGCAGACGCCCAGAATTGCCGCATACATTATATGCGACAGATCTGGGACTGTACCCGGCTCTTCCCGATTTGCCCTGGTGCGTTGGCAAATCGGGGTAATAAGGAGTTATTGGCAGCCCATAGCTGCCAATAAGTCCAAGATTAATCATGTCAGGCGTCTCCCCGAGATACCTTCCATGATTAATCTGTAAATTACAGTTAAAAAACACACACCCGAAAAATCCTTTATTAGAAATAAAAAACACTAACAAATTCCCTCATTACCAATTTATTACCCACAACAAAGCCCTCCTTGTCCGGCGTAATCCACGGTCCTCCAGCGTCGCATCCAGCTCTGCTGCATGCAGGTGACAGGAGCAGCAGACAGGAGCAGCAGAAGACACAGCCGCTCCTGTCACCTGCACGCAGCTAATGAAGAGAGCCGTGTGATCGGCTGAGCTGTCACTGAGGTTACCTGGATCCAGCGGTGGATGCAGCGGTGGCCGCGGGTAACCTCAGTGACAGTTCAGCTGATCGCGTTACTCACCTCATTTGCTGGTGATTTTCCCCCCCTCTCTCATACTCACCGATCCCCGATCACCGGCGCTGCACGGCGTTCACACTGCTCCGGCGGCTTTTCCTTTTTTGAAAAAGCCGGCCGCTCATTAAACAATCTCGTATTCCCTGCTTTCCCCGCCCACCGGCAAATGTGATTGGTTGCAGTGAGACACGCCCACACGCTGAGTGACAGCTGTGTCACTGCACCCAATCACAGCAGCCGGTGGGCGTGTCTATACTGTGCAGTAAAATAAATAAATAATTAAAAAATCCGGCGTGCGGTTCCCCCTATTTTAATACCAGCCATATAAAGCCATACGGCTGCAGGCTGGTATTCTCAGGATGGGGAGCCCCTCGTTATGGGGAGCCCCCCAGCCTAACAATATCAGTCAGCAGCCGCCCAGAATTGCCGCATACATTAGATGCGACAGTTCTGGGACTGTACCCGGCTCTTCCCGATTTGCCCTGGTGCGTTGGCAAATCGGGGTAATAAGGAGTTAATGGCAGCCCATAGCTGCCACTAAATCCTAGATTAATCATGTCAGGCCTCTATGAGACACCCTTCATGATTAATCTGTAAGTTACAGTAAATAAACACACACACACACCCGAAAAAATCCTTTATTAGAAATTAAAAACACAAACACATTCCCTCATTACCAATTTATTACCCACAACAAAGCCCTCCTTGTCCGGCGTAATCCACGGTCCTCCAGCGTCGCATCCAGCTCTGCTGCATGCAGGTGACAGGAGCAGCAGAAGACACAGCCGCTCCTGTCACCTGCACGCAGCTAATGAAGAGAGCCGTGTGATCGGCTGAGCTGTCACTGAGGTTACCTGGATCCAGCGGTGGATGCAGCGGTGGCCGCGGGTAACCTCAGTGACAGCTCAGCTGATCGCGCTACTCACCTCATTTGCTGCGTGGAGCTGACCGGAGCGGCGGTGAGTAGCGCGATCAGCTGAGCTGTCACTGAGGTTACCCGCGGCCACCGCTGCATCCATCGCTGGATCCAGGTAACCTCAGTGACAGCTCAGCCGATCACACGGCTCTCTTCATTAGCTGCGTGCAGGTGACAGGAGCGGCTGTGTCTTCTGCTGCTCCTGTCACCTGCATGCAGCAGAGCTGGATGCGACGCTGGAGGACCGTGGAGTACGCCGTACAAGGAGGGCTTTGTTGTGGGTAATAAATTGGTAATGAGGGAATTTGTTAGTGTTTTTTATTTCTAATAAAGGATTTTTCGGGTGTGTGTTTTTTAACTGTAATTTACAGATTAATCAT
This sequence comes from Anomaloglossus baeobatrachus, assembly GCF_048569485.1. Classification (NCBI taxonomy): domain Eukaryota; kingdom Metazoa; phylum Chordata; class Amphibia; order Anura; family Aromobatidae; genus Anomaloglossus; species Anomaloglossus baeobatrachus. The sequence continues at coordinate 140,800,585 of NC_134357.1, read as the reverse complement.
GGAAGGTGTCTCATAGACGCCTGACATGATTAATCTAGGACTTATTGGCAGCTATGGGCTACCAATAACTCCTTATTACCCCGATTTGCCAACGCACCAGGGCAAATCGGGAAGAGCCGGGTACAGTCCCAGAACTGTCGCATATAATGTATGCGGCAATTCTGGGCGGCTGCTGACTGATATTGTTAGGCTGGGGGGCTCCCCATAACGTGGAGCTCCCCATCCTGAGAATACCAGCCTTTAGCCGTATGGCTTTATCTGGCTGGTATTAAAATTGGGGGTTACCTCACGCCGGATTTTTTAATTATTTATTTATTTATTTTACTGCACAGTATAGACACGCCCACCGGCTGCTGTGATTGGGTGCAGTGACACAGCTGTCACTCAGCGTGTGGGCGTGTCTCACTGCAACCAATCATATTTGCCGGTGGGCGGGGAAAAGCAGGGAATACGAGATTGTTTAATGAGCGGCCGGCTTTTTCAAAAAGGAAAAGCCGCTGGAGCAGAGTGAAAGCTGTGCAGCGCCGGTGAACGGGGATCGGTGAGTATGAGAGAGGAGGGGACACTTCAGTCACTCGGGGGATTAGCGGTCACCGGTAAATCCTTCAGGTCATTCGACCCGTCTCTGGGTTCCAAAGGTAGAAATGTTAAATGACCCCTCTCTGGGACTTCTAGTGCTAACAGGCACAACATTATGCAGTTAAAAAATCTTCTTGATGTAGAAGACCTGAGGGTGGCATATATTGATATGCAGAAAGCAGATTTGTAGACCTATGTCCATCAAAGGAAGGTGACTTTCAGTCCTTCTCGTTAATACACGTGTTAAACAGATCTGCATTGTACGCTGATATGGACCAAAGCTTCATCCTAAGAAACAATTAATAAAAATAGACTTAAGAATCCTGATGCTGCAGCAAAGCAATAAAAATGTCTAAAGTAACTGGAGAAATTTGTCTTTGTGTATCCAGTATTGAAAGCTAAAGTGTCACAGATGTGGAGGAGCGCCTTATGGGTAACCATTAGTTCCTTAATGATTTAGTGTCCATGTTCTGGGTCTTCACTCTAATTTTTAAAGGTTTCAATTCTTCAAGCGTTTCAGACATTGAAAGTTGTAAAATCAATAGTCTTACTTTACATAAAAGTTATTTCTTCCAACATAATGCACTCATAAACGCTAATATGAGTTTAGGTAAATCACAGCCAGCTGCACATTGTCTGGATTCATGGTGCTAATGAGTAATGCATGCCCTTGGGATTTGCATTTTAATGGCCTTCATTTATGACTCTGCTCCCTTGTTGTTCTATCTCTAGTTACTATGCAGCAAGTTGCCAGGACGGTGGCGAAGGTGGAGCTCTCAGACCATGTTTGTGATGTAGTCTTTGCTCTCTTCGACTGTGACGGTGAGTATGCATGATAATCATTTATATTTATTCATGGCTTTTCAACCACAAGGTTCTTTACAATTGCACCCTTGGGAAATTTAAACAGTCATTCCACATGGTAGTAATTTTTTACCTCCAAGACCTGCTTTATTAGAGTTCTGTGCTCTCTTTGATCCTTCATCATTTGACAGAGACAGACCTTTATTGGGTATATTGTTTATTTTGGGGCTATAAATTTCAGCGTTGTGTTGACTCGTATAGTAGTACATACATAGACTGCACACATACACACTACATACCATAATATGGACCTGTATGAATTCCATACTTTTCTAGATACATTCTTGCTGACCCATACACTAGTAACTGGTTGTGTGTCAATTCTTCAACAACTGCCCTTCTTGACTGCAAGTTCAGTTCTCGAGCAAAGTATAAAGTAAAATGGACTGAAGATGAGCAACTGTTATATATCCTGGGGATGGTCCATACCTTTCCACTTTGTCAGTTTTTGAGGAGCAGGGAGGCCCTAAATCTGAGGGTTCTTTTTGCTTTACACACCCCAATCCCTCCCCATTGGGCTCAAGTCTTTATTCCCCTGGCCAGATTTTTTGGATTAATGATGAAGTCTTATTATGTTTTTTACTTTAATTACTTGAAATAATAAAAAGAATAATAGTTCAGAAGCACTGATCCAACAAATTTGTCTTCTCAGCTACATGTTCTTAGTTCGGTATATCCTCACTCCAATTGTTTTGTAGTGTGCCACGTACAATGCAATATTTTGTACTCGACCATACTTACTACAAAAGTATTCTACATTAGAAGTTTTTCTTCTTTAACGTTTTATTGTTTTTTAATAAAGATACCAAAAAGAAAATCAGAAAGGTAACAGGGCAGAGGCCAATGTGTTGACAGAAGGCCAATTGAGACAAAACTTCTTACAGTTGTTTAACTTGCAGAATAACAATATGCAGCCACAATGTTTTGGTAACTGTTGACTTAGCAAAGCAGACTGTAAATCGAATCAAACCTGAAAAAGAAAGGCTTGTGAAATGAAGGGAAAAAGAAATTAATAAGGGATGAGTGGATAGAAGAGAAGGTAAGGAAGCGACAGAACAAAAACGGGAGGGTACGAGAAAAGATAGGGCAATCAAGAGGTGGACTGAAGACGAAAGAATTTTAAGGAAAGTTGCGGTGCAAGGGGCTTGTTATGGGAATATATTCTCTCATGATTCAAGATAGACCTATAAAGAGGGGAAGATGGCAAGGAATCCCGCTGGAACCATTTGTTGGTGATCTTAATCCTCTCCTCTTGTGTATAGGATTTTAACACTTCCATACGTTCGATTGTGATGAGGATTTTTATATATGTATATATATATACATATATGAGAAACGGGTTTATGCCGCGCTAAAGAAACACTTTATCCAAGGAATTTACTTAAGATCTCTTTTTTATTTCAGTTCCAACGCGTTTCAGAGACATATACCGTCTCCTTCTTCAGGGAAAGAAGGAGACGGTATATGTCTCTGAAACGCGTTGGAACTGAAATAAAAAAGAGATCTTAAGTAAATTCCTTGGATAAAGTGTTTCTTTAGCGCGGCATAAACCCGTTTCTCATATATGTATATATATACATATATAAAAATCCTCATCACGATCATCACGGGGCCGCTGCTTGGAACCACGCTAACACTCACATGCTTTGCAAGGGGTTGTGACTGGCACAACCGCATCAGGTGAGTGTTTTACTCGTGTTTTTTCTAAACGGTTCTTGCCGGGTAAGACCCTATTTGCGCCTTTTGTTTCCCTATCTCTAGCATACGTTCGATTGTAGCAATTTCCATAAACCATCTAATGACAAGGAACTATTGTTTTGGCGGCTTAGAGCAAATGTCTCAAAAGAGATTTTTTTTTTAAAGCTATGCCCTGACATAGGAAACATGAACAACAAAGACGCTTCCAGTTGTTTAGGAATTGCTATTTCGGTGACTTCCAAAATCACATTGACTCCCTCCCAAAATGCCTCTAGAGCTAGAAAAGAGCGCCAGATGTGTGTCAGTGTAACTTCAGACACCCCATAATGCCAGCATAAGTTTGAGATCCCTGGGAACCACTTGTGTAAAACTGAGGGAACAAGATACCGTCTGGAAACCATTTTATAATGTTTCCTGAACTTTAGTTGCAATTAGAGATTTATGGGAGAAGTAAAAGCTATTGATGGGCGAGCGTGTTCAGCATTGCTCGATACTTAATCGACCATCGTGGTACTCGGGTACTTGCGGTGATTGGCCGAGTATCGCGGTTGCTCGGATGTGTCGTTCATGAAACAGCGAACACAAAGCTCACTTCACTGAATGAGTCGGCACCCCACTGAGAGCTTCTTGCAGTCTCTAAATGGCTTTCACTGGAGATAAAAACAACGTTTTTGAATGTAGTGGGTCCCCAAAAAAAAGCCTCCCTCAAAAATGCCTTTTATGGCCGTCTGAATGTGGGTGGAGAGGCGACCTGGCCAAATCATTGACTACTGCTCGACCATCATTAGTGAAAGCATCTATTCCACTGCTCTTTTGAGTAATCCAAAGGGAAAAACTCCGGAGATGGAGAAAAAGTGCTCCCGTGCCTTCAAATTAAAACATTAATTGTTTTATATCATTAAAGATCAATATAGTAGCATGACATGATCAGATTTAAAAAAAAAAAAATAAAAAATTAACCAACGCATTTCAGTGAAGCCTTATGGTTGTTTGTGAATTTTTCACAATTGACATTGTGGATTATAAGCTGAAAAGTCTTTATGGTGAAACCACACCTTCAGACAGGTGAAACAATTGATCATTAAGTGAGTATGAAATCTCATGCTTTATGTACTTCACAAAGGGGCACTGGTTTTTTTTGAGAAATTTTGTTGCAGTTCAGTTTTCCTGGACTTGCAGAAATGGGTGGAGACCATTTCAGGGGCTTAGAGCAGTTTGTATAAAACATAGATAGTGTGTTCAGTATTGATGGGTGAGTAGTACAGTGCTCGGTACTCGAAATGATGAGTGAACACGAGTCGAGCAGGTCAGACGCTCAACTCAAGTAGCGATTATAATGGAAGTCTGTGACTGGCCAGATCAGCTGTCCTCCCACATGCAGCCAGCCATAAAAAGAGCATTTCCGGGGGGGAGGGTTTGGACATCCTATATCTAAAAATGTTGTTTTTACCCCCAGTGAGAGCCATTCAGAGATGGCAAGTTGCTCACTGGGGTGCCTGCTCGCGTCATTCAGTGAAGCGAGCCTGTGCTTTTTGTTCACTGTTTCATGAACTACAGATCCAATCACCCGTGATACACTGCTGCACACCAACAGTACCTGAGCACCCTGATGCTCGATCAAGTACCAAGCACGCTCACTTAGATTTAACAACCAAAGAAGGATTATCGTTTTAAGGATGTTAATTCTACCAAACCAGTACAATTTTCCACGGTTCTCGGGAGTTGATATCCCCCTCTAGTCTGAACAAAAATGATTGAAAGTTCAGAGAAAATAACCTGGTCCGAGGAAATAAGAATGCTCATATAACTAATGGTATCGTCAGCGGCCCATCAGAAGGGGAAATTGTGTTGCAGGGTTTCAACTACCTGTAGTAGTAATGAGATATGAAGGGCTTCGGATTTGTCAGTGTTTATTTTAAAATTGGACCATTTACCAAATCATGACAATTTTTCCATTAGCGTGCAAAGGGATATATGTGGGTTATATGTGGGTTAAGACGTTGTCCACAAATGTGGGTCAAGACGTTGTCCACAAATGGTGAACATTTATATTCCTGGTACCCATTAGGTTCTCCATCACGAACACATACAAAATTGGAGATAACGGACAACCTTGACGGGTGCCGTTATTAATTAGGAAAGGGTTAGAGTTCCCATAATTTTAAGCCTTACCGAAAGCATAATGATGAGCGAGCGTGCTTGGCATTGCTTGGTATTCGATTTGGCATCTAGGTGCTTGGGTACTCTCAGTACTCAAGCAGAGTAGTCTTCAGTCATCATTTAGAGTACTAAGCATTGTACTGCTTGCCCACCATTAGTAAAGAGCACACATTTTAGATTTCAATGTTGGGCCTAAACCTATCTGGTCCAAGTTCTGGGAGAGGCAGTGCCATGACACCATATCAAAGGCCTTTTCATCATTTAGGGACTGACCTATAAGTGAAATTTAAGAAAAGCCTTTTTTAGCCATTGTAAAAGCACTCTATTACTGGATCTGCTTCTACATTTTATAACTCATCTGTCTATAAAGTAACTGTTATGTACTTATCCTCCATTGGATCATTTTATTCTTCAGTGAACTGAGTTTTCAGCCCACGTGCTGTGCATGTAAGTGGTCCCTGCTTGCTGTGCATACCCCATAGAAAGCTTTACGGTTTATTGCTATGTATCTAATTACTGCAGTGCCCTCAGAGCACATTCCATAAAGCCGTTATGTAAAGATTGCCTCAATGTGACGACGTATTATTGCCGCATTAAATGACCAGATCATATGTTTGCTTCTATTAATTAATCACATACCAGTTATTAAATTCCCTGTGACACATGGAGACTAGATATTAGGAAGTCCTGCAGTATAATACCCATAACTCCTGTACGTGTCTATTAAATCCCAATTTTGTTTTTTTCTTTTTATATCAACTTTGACTTCAGTAAAGGGATGAAGTCATAAAGAAAGTCATAAAATCAGATGATCTGGAACATAATATGGCCACTAACTGCTATATCACATGTAACTATAAACGTGTATCTAGCTTATTACATAGTGCCATATGAACAGCTTCTCTATAGAGCAATTAGAAGTAATATACCCCAATATATATATATAGATGTCAAGCACGTGTCCATATTAAGTTAGTCATAGTCAGTCATGCACCAATGTCTCATTAGACTCCGAATGTATGAAGGTATTCTCATATCGGAGGTAATCATCTGGCAATACTCACAGCTAGAATCGGTGAAGACCAATGTGCACATCCCAGTCCACAAGGCACTGGTCCATGGCCAATGGACGGGTGAGGGAAAACTCTTAAATGACGGTATCCCCCGCTGTGTTTTTTTTTTTTTTTAATAACCTTCTAATGGACTGGTACATGTGAATCAATTTGCACCAACTCTACCCTCAATGTATGCCTGTGTAGCCAAATATAACATGTCGTGACAGTTGCCTGTTTCCCCCTTTTTATTCACGTATAATCCCATCTATACAGAATGCTTAGAAAATGTTATGCCCGATGCAATGCTAGTTTGTACAGGTTTCTTTTTGCTCCCTAAAAATGTTTGCGGCCACGTAGTTTAAATACTTTGAGCCTGAAAGTGAAGCTTAGGTTACCACATATTCACAGTACATTAGAAATGGTGAGCCATATCATTCTGTCAGAGAGAACTTTAATGATCTGTTATAAAGAATTGTCTGCATGGCTACTGACAGGACATGATTAACTGACAGGTTAATGAGGATAATTATATTTCACCCATAGTTATATTTACTGAATCCATTTATTTCCCGTTTTATCTGTAGTTCACTTCATCTTTAGTAGAAGAATAAAATCATGCATTTAATGCCAACTTAAAAATAAGCGTTAGTAATGAGCGAACTTAGTGCCCATTGTTCATCTATGTTATAAATGGTGAAACAAATATCACTTTTATTATGTGCTTATAAGAGTTGTATAATTTAGAAAATTAATTTTAAGTTAACTTTAATGGGAATCTGACAGCTGATACCGCGGTCTGATGCACAAGCAGCATTTATCACTTTAAAGGAAACCTGTAACTTGGGGTGCCCATTAAAGAGCCTTATCTTTTAGCCAGAAATTTAGAGAGCAGGTCTAGATCAGGCCTGGACAAAGTGCTGCCCGCGGGCCACATTTGGCCCTCTGGCTGTTACAGTCTGGTCTGCCGACTGAGACAGCCAAAGGGCTGAAAATAATGGACCGCAGGCCGCACAGTGCCCTCCGCTACCCAACCACCGCTGTTGGCTTCCTCCCGATATCACCACTATTTGTATCCACAGGATGCAGACAGTGGTGAACACATTTGTGGAGGAGGATGGCGCTGGCTTCTTCTTCCACCAATCAATGTGAGGTACAGCAGACACGATGACGTTGCATAATTGTGTGTTCTGTGCAGAGGGTCAGTGCCCCAAAGCAGAGCGCCAGGTGAACAGCAGAGAGGTGAATATGTTGTGGGTTTTTTTCATGTGTATGGACGTTTGCATTATGTAGGAGGCTGTGTGGTGGCTTTGAAATATATATAAGAGGCTTTGTGAGAGCTTATTTTGTATATGTGAGGTTGTGTTTCTCATAATGTATGTAGGAGGCTATTTGGGGGCTCATACTATATTTAGAAGCTATTTGAGTTCCTAATGAATTTAGGAGGCTATCTGGGGTGCACAATGTATATAGGAGATTATTTGTGACTCTTAATATATTTAAGAGGCTATGTGGGGCTTATAATGTATTTAGGAGGTTTTGTGAGGGCTCATACTATATATAAGAATATAGGAGACTATGTGGGGGTCATAATGTATATAGGGGCTATGTGGGGCTCATAATGTATATAGGAAGCTATGTGGTGCTTATGTTGTATTTATAAAGGAGGCTGTGGAGGCTCATACTGTATCTATATACAATGAAATTGGTTAGAGGATTTCACCAGCACAAAACTCCAGGCATTTTGTTCTTTAAAATAAAACTTCCTTTATTTTCTTATCATTAAAAAGTCCATGCTATGGTGGTCAAGCCCATGTCAGAGAGGACGCGTTTCGAACATCCAGTTCTTATTCAGTCTCTAAACCATCTAGTCACAGAACTGTTTAAAAAGGGCTGAACCCAAACATGTGATCAAATGCAAGGAGAGAGCAAGACAATTACAAAAAACATTAACCCCTTGAGTTATATCACTCCATATAATGCTTATAACACTTATATATATACAAAGTATTTTTTTAGCCAGATTAATATGCAAACATCAATTCATTTCTTTTATTTAAACCTTTCGGAAATCTTGTGCCCATTAAAAACATCCATTTTATTTCTCTCTGAAAGAGGATATCTTTCAAATTTCCACCCCTTCTAGGTAGTTGAATTTTTTCAATGGCATTGACTTTCATGCCTGTTAAATTACCTGCATGTGCGTCGCGAAAATGTTGAGACGCTCCTGATAATTTTCTGGTGGTGGCATTATTAACATCATAAATGTGTTCAGATATCCTCTTTCTGAGAGAACGACAAGTGCTGCCTATATATTGTAACTGGCAAATAGTACACGATATTAAATAAACCACATGGTCTGAACTGCAGTTTATGAGTGACATTATTTTATACGTTTTTTTATCTGTAAATGAAGAAAATTCCTTCACATTTGACATATAACCGCATAGTCCACACGATCTGTGGCCACATTTGAAAGAGCCTGTGCTAGGTAACCAATTGCCAGTGTTTTTTTCTTTTTTGGTGGAACCGCACCTATTCATATGATCACTAGGTGATAACATGGATCCCAATGTAATGTTCCTTTTTGAAACAAATTTAACTCCATTTTTTAAGATTTGATATAATGTGTCATCTGTAGATAAAATGGGTAAATATTTTTTGATAATTTTGATTACATCATAATAATTTTTACTGTATGTTGTTGAAAAAACAACTGACAATTCTTTCTGGGGATTATCTCTGGTTTTATTCATGTCCAAATATTGTGACCTACTCACTTTGATTGCCTTGGTTTTGGCTTTCTGGAGATTTATCATTTTATACCCTCTTGCCAAAAACCTTTTTTCAATAGTGCTGCATTCTACCTCAAAACCATTTTGGGTGTTGCAACATCTCCTAGCACGGACATATTCACCTGTAGGGATGTTATTTATAACATGCTTTGGATGGCAACTTCCCGCATGTAATAGTGAGTTGCCTGATATGGGTTTTCTATAAAGACTACAATTAATTTCTCCATTGTCACCCTTCCCATGGAATTGTATATCCAAAAAATTAATTTTTGATACATCTTGAAAAAAAGTGAAAAAAAGATTATGGGCATTATTATTAATGTATGATATGAAATCCTCAATTTTTTTGTTTGGATTTTGCCATACAATAAGTACATCATCTATAAATCTCAGATATAATGCTATATCCGAGAAAAAAGGATTGCACTGATTAAAAATATATTGTTTTTCCCACCAAAACATAAATATGCCTGCTAGAGAGGGGGAAAACCGTGCGCCCATTGAACATCCCTGTAACTGAATATATCCTTTATTTAAAAAGGTAAAATAGTTGTTTTTGAGTAAAAACTCAGTTATGTCAATCAAATAGTCCTGTAATTCAAGTGAGTAGTCAGAATATTTTTTGAGCAAATCTTTCAACGCTAAAATGGCAAGAGAATGTGGAATGGATGTATACAATGATTGCACATCACAAGTTAACCAACTAAAATTATCTTGCCATTTCATCTGAGAAATAATATTCAACACATGTTTGCTATCCAGGACATAGCCAGGAGACATTTTAGGAAGAAATTGGAGGTGGTTATCCAACCACTCTGCTAGATGTTCAGTATAAGAATCTATACCTGAGACAATCGGTCTCATTTTTGGGGGAAATTGGTTTTTATGTGACTTGGGTAAGGCATGCAATAGTGGTGTTAAACAATAAGAGGGATTAAGATAATCTCTCAATTTTTCATCAATTAAACCCAAATGTAAGCCTTCTTCTAGAATTTTTTCCAAGGATTTTTTTATTTATATCTGCAGAGGGGTCATGATCGACTCTCCTGTAGGTATCACAATCCTGTAACATAGTCAATACCTCCCTTTCATAAAGTCCAGTATCCAAAACTACGACTGCCCCCCCCTTGTCAGAATTTTTTATTATGATGTTAGAGTTTTTTTGCAAGGAAATAATCGCATCCTTCTCAGTCTTAGACAAATTTTGAACCATAGGTTCTTGTAAATGAGAAAGAGCAGTTAATTCCTTTTCAACTATGTTCTGGAAATCAGTCATCTGATCACACCTCGAAGGTATGGGATAAAAACTGGGATTAGGAACATTAAAGTGGGAAACCGCACAATGTGGATTGGGTCCGGCACCACTATCACTTGACAAATCATGCAAATCTTGTAAAGCCATTTGTTCTTTAAATGACATAGGAGAGAAAAAAATGTCAGCTGATGCATTTGAAACATTAGGAACATTAACCTCATTTTCATCGTGAAAGAAGTGTTTTTTTACTGTTAATTTTCGGATAAACTTATTAACATCTAGTATTGTTTTAAAGAGATCAAACCTCTTGTTGGGAACAAAATTTAAACCCCTTTTCAAAACACTAATTTCACTGCTGTTTAAAATGCATGCCGACATATTTATAACAGAAAAATTATTATTATCAATATTCATTTCCTTTTCCCCCTCGTGAAATGATTGTGTTGGTACACATGACTTTCTATGTTTGCGGCCGCTCCTCCTTGTTTTTTTCGATTTTTTTGAAAAAACGGCTGGTTTTTCAAGTTTTTTGACACACTTGAAGAAGTGGATGGGGTGTCAAAATTATTATCGGACGTGTCAGTATTATAGTCTGTAGAGTCCACATCAGTCGTTTCAAAGTCCGTAGAAGAAAAATTGACACGAGTAGAATTATTGCGTCTTTTATGATTTTTCAATATGGATCTGGGACCAGCTTGGAAAAATCTCCTGGAATTATGCCAATTGTAGATTTTATTATCCTCATAGTCCCTTAAATCACGAACAAACTTTTTTTCTTTGACTGCAGTGATTGTATCCTCAAGGGCAATGATTTTAGTGTTGATCTGGTCTTCTAGAAGAAGGCTTACATTTGGGTTTAATTGATGAAAAATTGAGAGATTATCTTAATCCATCTTATTGTTTAATACCATTATTGCATGCCTTACCCAAGTCACATAAAAACCAATTTCCCCCAAAAATGAGACCGATTGTCTCAGGTATAGATTCTTATACTGAACATCTAGCAGAGTGGTTGGATAACCACCTCCAATTTCTTCCTAAAATGTCTCCTGGCTATGTCCTGGATAGCAAACATGTGTTGAATATTATTTCTCAGATGAAATGGCAAGATAATTTTAGTTGGTTAACTTGTGATGTGCAATCATTGTATACATCCATTCCACATTCTCTTGCCATTTTAGCGTTGAAAGATTTGCTCAAAAAATATTCTGACTACTCACTTGAATTACAGGACTATTTGATTGACATAACTGAGTTTTTACTCAAAAACAACTATTTTACCTTTTTAAATAAAGGATATATTCAGTTACAGGGATGTTCAATGGGCGCACGGTTTTCCCCCTCTCTAGCAGGCATATTTATGCTTTGGTGGGAAGAACAATATATTTTTAATCAGTGCAATCCTTTTTTCTCGGATATAGCATTATATCTGAGATTTATAGATGATGTACTTATTGTATGGCAAAATCCAAACAAAAAAATTGAGGATTTCATATCATACATTAATAATAATGCCCATAATCTTTTTTTCACTTTTTTTCATGATGTATCAAAAATTAATTTTTTGGATATACAATTCCATGGGAAGGGTGACAATGGAGAAATTAATTGTAGTCTTTATAGAAAACCCATATCAGGCAACTCACTATTACATGCGGGGAGTTGCCATCCAAAGCATGTTATAAATAACATCCCTACAGGTGAATATGTCCGTGCTAGGAGATGTTGCAACACCCAAAATGGTTTTGAGGTGGAATGCAGCACTATTGAAAAAAGGTTTTTGGCAAGAGGGTATAAAATGATAAATCTCCAGAAAGCCAAAACCAAGGCAATCAAAGTGAGTAGGTCACAATATTTGGACATGAATAAAACCAGAGATAATCCCCAGAAAGAATTGTCAGTTGTTTTTTCAACAACATACAGTAAAAATTATTATGATGTAATCAAAATTATCAAAAAATATTTACCCATTTTATCTACAGATGACACATTACACAAAATCTTAAAAAATGGAGTTAAATTTGTTTCAAAAAGGAACATTACATTGGGATCCATGTTATCACCTAGTGATCATATGAATAGGTGCGGTTCCACTAAAAAAGAAAAAAACACTGGCAATTGGTTACCCAGCACAGGCTCTTTCAAATGTGGCCACAGATCGTGTGGACTATGCGGTTATATGTCAAATGTGAAGGAATTTTCTTCATTTACAGATAAAAAAACGTATAAAATAATGTCACTCATAAACTGCAGTTCAGACCATGTGGTTTATTTAATATCGTGTACTATTTGCCAGTTACAATATATAGGCAGCACTTGTCGTTCTCTCAGAAAGAGGATATCTGAACACATTTATGATGTTAATAATGCCACCACCAGAAAATTATCAGGAGCGTCTCAACATTTTCGCGACGCACATGCAGGTAATTTAACAGGCATGAAAGTCAATGCCATTGAAAAAATTCAACTACCTAGAAGGGGTGGAAATTTGAAAGATATCCTCTTTCAGAGAGAAATAAAATGGATGTTTTTAATGGGCACAAGATTTCCGAAAGGTTTAAATAAAAGAAATGAATTGATGTTTGCATATTAATCTGGTTAAAAAAATACTTTGTATATATATAAGTGTTATAAGCATTATATGGAGTGATATAACTCAAGGGGTTAATGTTTTTTGTAATTGTCTTGCTCTCTCCTTGCATTTGATCACATGTTTGGGTTCAGCCCTTTTTAAACAGTTCTGTGACTAGATGGTTTAGAGACTGAATAAGAACTGGATGTTCGAAACGCGTCCTCTCTGACATGGGCTTGACCACAATAGCATGGACTTTTTAATGATAAGAAAATAAAGGAAGTTTTATTTTAAAGAACAAAATGCCTGGAGTTTTGTGCTGGTGAAATCCTCTAACCAATTTCAATGCACATGGACTGGCTCTCCAAACCTCTTCTCCGTGCACAGCCCAGGATCACTGGCTTCCATCACACAGGTGAGCTGGGCAAAAAACCTCTTTCTACCTGTATCTGTATACAGTATGAGCCTCCACAGCCTCCTTTATAAATACAACATAAGCACCACATAGCTTCCTATATACATTATGAGCCTGAATGTCTGGTGCTATGTGGGGGCTCACACCTATATATAGAAGGGCTATATAGAGGCTCACATTGAATATTGAGGGGCCATGTGGGGGCTCATACTGTATATAATGGGCTATGTGGGTACTCATACTGTATATAGAGGCTATGTAGGGGTCTTACACTATATACAGGGGCTGTATGGGGGCATATAATGTATGTAGGAGGCTGTGTGGTGGTTCATATTGTATATGGAATGCAATGTATGGGGTCATACATTATACAGATAGGCTATGTGTGGGCAGCTCATACTGTATGTAGAGGACTGTGTCAGCGCTCATACTGTATATAGAAAGGCTAGGTGAGGGGCTCATACTGTGCATAGGGTCTATGGGGGCTCATACTGTATGTAGGAGGCTGTGAGGGGTTCATAATGTGTATATAGGGGGATATCAGCATACTTAATTCGGCTCAATATTATGTGATACAATTAATATGAAATACTAATTCTAATTCATATATTAATATTGATCAGAATTCATTTCAGCCTATTGGTTCGGCCCTCCACATCACGTGGGCCCTTGAGAAAATTAATTGACCACCCTAGTCTAGATGAACCACATGACTCTTCTACATTTGCCATTTCAGTGGCTGTTTCATTGGGTATAATGTAAAGGTTAATTATTCCACTCACAGAGATCCAGGTAAACTGTTTGCTTGGTACGAGATTCCTCTGCAGCTGATTTGGTGAAACCTATCATAGCATAAAGGCATTGGCCTTGGAGAAAATCCCCTTTTAAGAACCAACTAGAGTATACATAGTTACCTTTACACTGGGAGCTTCTGTTACAAGTCTCTATTAGGCTGCTTTCACACGTCCGTTGTTTTGAATCAGTCACAATCCATTTTGTGACTGTTGTGACAGATGCGTTGGAGATTGTGGTACAACTGATGGGACGGATCCGTAAAAAAAAAAACCAGTAACCGTTTGTACCAGAATCCAGCTGTGGCCGCCGGTAACCTGAGTGACGTCACCGCTGACAGCGCGACTCACTTCAGTTGCTCTGTGGAGCTCACAGCGAGCGGCAGTACTCTATGGCCGCTCCTGTCAGCTTCCGATGTAGCAAAGCTGAAAGCGTCGTGTGGATTACGCCAGACCTGGAGGGGTATTAGGGGACTAATAAAGTGGTGAAAGAGGGTGTTTTTTTTGTCTTTTATTTCAAATAAAGTATTTTTCCGTGTTTGTGTTTATTTACTTTCACTACAGATTAATCATGGGGGGTGTCTCATAGACGCCTGCCATGACTATTAACCTAAGACTTCATGGCAGCTATGGGCTGCCTTTAACTCCTTATTACCCCGATTGCCACCGCACCAGGGCAATTCGGGATGAGCCGGGTGGAGTGCCGGGACTGTCGCATTCAATGGATGCTGCAATTCCGGGCGACTGCTGACTGATATTTTTAGGCTTGGGGGCTCCCCAAACCATGGGGCTCCCCATCCTGAGAATACCAGCCCTCAGCTGTGTGGCTTTACCTTGGCTGGTATCAAAATTGAGGGGGGACTGCACGCCTTTTTTTAAAATTTGTATTTATTGTACTGCACAATATAGACTCTCCCACCGGTGGCTGTGATTGGTTGCAGTGAGACAGCGGTCACTCAGCGTGGGGGCCCGTCTGACTGCAACCAATCATAGGCGCCGGTGGACGGGGGAAGCAAGGAATACGAGATGGAATAATGAGTGACTGGCATTTTCTAAAGCAGGAGAAGCTGCCAGAGTAGTGTGACAGCTGTGCAGCGCCGTGCTGGTGATCGGGGAGTATGAGTGAGGGAGTAAGAGAGAGAGACTGACCGACAGACAAAGAGAGAGACACAGACATTGACAGAGAGATATATATTCTAACCTGAAAGGAATTTACACATCTGAGCATGCTCTGTTGCTAAAAGACGGAACCGTTGCCGAAAGACGGATTGGATGGATTCAGGCGTCCATAGGCTTCCATTAGAACCAACGACAGATGCCAATGGAATCCTGCGCACTGCGTTTTTTCCACGCTATAAAATAAGTTACTTTCTGCGTTGCAGTCGCATAGCGGATGCAACACAGGGCCATCAGTCGCAATCTGTCCTTAATACAAGTCTATGGAGAAACAACGGAATCCAGCAAAATATTTTGCAGGATACCGTATTTCCTCAAGGCGACGGATTGTGACTGATGCAAAACAACAGAAGTGTGAAAGCAGCCAGCCTTAGTTCCCACAATCTTAGCTTTTGTTGGCCTCTCATTTTGCTTTCTCCCTATTTTGGAACCTGGTAGATACTCAACCCACAAAGAAAATGTGGCGGCCCTGGACCCAGATGCTTGTGTCATATGGCACTTTGAAGGTTTAGGCGGGCACAACACAGTTTCAACTTTTGGAGAGCATCAAAAACATTAAGTGCAAAGACCAGATAACTGCATAGTTAAACACAATTACAGTTCAATAACAGATGATTGGAAACTAAGAAAGGATTTTTTTTTCTATTTTTTATGTTTTTTGTACTGATCATTTCCATGTAAATACAAGTTCCATGGACAATGCTACCAGATGTACACTGCTGGCCAAAAGTATTGGCACCTCTGCAATTCTGTCAGATAATACTCAGTTTCTTCTTGAAAATGATTGCAATCACAAATTCTTTGGTATTATCTTCATTTAATTTGTCTTCAATGAAAAAAAAAATTGTCATAAAGCCAAATTGGATATAATTCCACACCAAACATAAAAAAGGGGGTGGACAAAAGTATTGGCACTGTTTGAAAACTCATGTGATGCTTCTCTAATTTGTGTAATTAACAGCACCTGTAACTTACCTGTGGCACCTAACAGGTGTTGTCAATAGCTAAATCACACTTGCAGCCAGTTGACATGAATTAAAGTTGACTCAACCTCTGTCCTGTGTCCTTGTGTGTACCACATTGAGCATGGAGAAAAGAAAGAAGACCAAAGAACTGTCTGAGAACTTGAGAATCCAAATTGTGAGGAAGCATGAGCAATCTCAAGGCTACAAGTCCATCTCCAAAGACCTGGAAGTTCCTGTGTCTATGGTGCGCAGTGTCATCAAGAAGTTTAAAGCCAGTGACACTGTGGCTAACCTCCCTAGATGTGGAAGGAAAAGAAAAATTGACGAGGGATTTCAACACAAGATTGTGCGGATGGTGGATAAAGAACCTCGACTAACAGCAAAACAAGTTCAAGCTTCCCTGCAGTCCGAGGGTACAACAGTGTCAACCCGTACTATCAGTCAGCGTCTGAATGAAAAGGGACTGTATGGTAGGATACCCAGGAAGACCCCACTTCTTACCCCGAGACATAAAAAAGCCAGGCTGGAGTTTGCCAAACTTACCTGAGAAAGCCTAAAACGTTTTGGAAGGATGTTCTCTGGTCAGATGAGACAAAAGTAGAACTTTTTGGGAAAAGCCATCAACATAGAGTTTACAGGAAAAAAAAGGCATTCAAAGAAAAGAACACTGTCCCTACAGTCAAACATGGCGGAGGTTCCCTGATGTTTTGGGGTTGCTTTGCTGCCTCTGGCACTGGACTGCTTGACCGTGTGCATGGCATTATGAAGTCTGAAGACTACCAACAAATTTTGCAACATAATGTAGGGCCCAATGTGAGAAAGCTGGGTCTCCCTCAGAGGTCATGGGTCTTCCAGCAGGACACTGACCCAAAACACACTTCAAAAAGCACTAGAAAATGGTTTGAGAGAAAGCACTGGAGACTACTAAAGTGGCCCGCAATGAGTCCAGACCTAAATCCCATAGAACACCTGTGGAGAGATCTCAAAATGGCAGTTTGGAGAAGGCACCCTTCAAATCTCAGGGACCTGGAGCAGTTTGCCAAAGAAGAATGGTCTAAAATTCCAAGAGAGCATTGTAAGAAACTCAACCGGAAGTGGTTGTTTGCAGTTATTTTGGCTAAAGGTTGTGCAACCAAGTATTAGGCTAACGGTGCCAATACTTTTGTCTGGCCCATTTTTGGAGTTTTGTGTGAAATGATCAATGATTTGATTTTTGTTTCATTCTCTTTTGTGTTTTTTTCATTGCAAGCAAAATAAATGAAGATAATAATACCAAATAAATTGTGATTGCAATCATTTTCAAGAAAAAACTGAGTCTTATCTGACAGAATTGCAGGGGTGCCAATACTTTTGGCCAGCACTGTATATCTTGTGAGATGTATCCATGCCTTAAACAGACATTTGAGAGTGACTATATCCTTGTTGGATGGGCAGAATTAATCACCCCATCTCCTCCATTGTTAGCTGATGCAATTATTGCAATGCACTCGGATATCATCCGAGTGCAGTCCGATGTTTCACATGCACACATAGACTTGTATGGGTGCGGGTTATACGGCTCTCACAGACAATCGTAGCATGATGCAACTTTTCTCTCTTCCAGAATATGAATGAGAAAAAAGCTGACCATCTGCTCTCCCTCATTGAATAACATTGGTCCGATTGATTCATACGCTCGTCTGAGCTTACCCTGATAATAATAATCGGGCCCTTAATATGGGGGATTTTAACTATCCAGACATTAAGTGGGACATAGAATCTTCGGGTTGTGCTAAAAGCTACAAGTTTTTATGCACAATTCAAACCCTTATCTCTCAGTTAGTAGATAAACCAACAAGGGGAGTGTTACGGGGGGCTGTCTGATAATAAAACCTAAAGGAATATCAGTCAATCAGGGTCCACCGTGCAAAGACTCTGCTGCAGACTATGGCAGAGGATAAGGGGTATATATAAGTGTGCCACTGTAAATAATAATAGCACAAGTGCAGAGTGCAATACCTCTGTTAAACCCACAGAGGAGTATAATTAGAAAAATAAAGCAATTCCTCCCTTACTTGGAGGGTGTGTAGAATGATCTCTGTTTGTGATCACAGAGACAAAGGCAGTGAATGTGAAATGGCACCTACCTAGGTCCGTTCCTCTAGTGGTGCCAGGAGACGGACAGCAGCATAAGCCGCACAAAGCTCCTACCTGCGTTCGCTCCACTAGTGTGCGAGGACACGAACCACTAGATATGGCACCTGCCTAGGTCCGCTCTTCTAGTGGTGCAAAAGAGACGGACAGCAGCATAAGCCGCACAAAGCTCCTACCTGCGTTCGCTCCACTAGTGTGCGAGGACACGAACCACTAGATATGGCACCTGCCTAGGTCCGCTCTTCTAGTGGTGCAAAAGAGACGGACAGCAGCATAAGCCGCACAAAGCTCCTACCTCTGTTCGCTCCCCTAGTGTGCGAGGATACGAACAACTGCCAGACGCAGTAAAAGGAACGTTACCCTAGCGGCAACGTCCACCTACGAGTAGGATCACAAGGCCCAGCCGGACCATGTGCCTCAGGCACCTGCCTATGTCCGCTCCCCTAAGAGGTAAGGATACGGACTGTAGCCGAAGCTGTAAGGTATAAGAACGCTACCCTGCCGATAGCGCTCACCTAACATAGAGAGAGAGATGCCTAGAGGAACGTGCACAGAGCGTCTACTCTCATGCATGAACCAAGAGGACTGAGCGCCGGGCGGCGTGCGTCAGGATCTTATATAGACTCTGCCCAAGATGGAGGACACCAAAGCCAATCCGCTGCCAGAATGACAGCAATGACGTCACGCTGGCCTATCACCGAGCAAAGCGTCACAAGCACATGACCAGCGACCAATCAGCATAGAAGGTGTCAGAGACATGTGACCACGTGTCACAAGCACATGACCAGCAGCCAATCAGCTTAGAAGGTGTCAGAGACATGTGACCTCGTGTCAGCGATGATGTCACCCGCACATGTGCAATGGCTCCAAGATATGACTTAGTCTCCAGCGCTTGCACATGTGCAGTAGCAAGAAATCCGAACATAGTCTCCAGAGCCACAGCAACCGTAACAGGGAGATTATTTGTTGCCTTGGGTCCTGACAAATAGTCCAGATACAATATCAGATCTACAGATCCGGGAGCAGTTGGGCAGCAGTGACTATAATATGGGAATATCAAAGTAATATTCAGCAAAACTTTACAAGGGGGAGATATAAAAAACTGGAACTTTAGTAAAGCTAAATGCTCTTGATTAACCCCTTCCCGCTATGGCCATTTTTCATTTTGCGTTTTCATTTTTTCCTCCACTTCTTCCAGAACGTTTTTATTTTTCCATCAATATAGCCATATGAAGGCTTGTTTTTTGTGGGACAAGTTGTACTTTTAAATGACACCGTTCTTTCTGCCACACAGTGGAAAGCTGGAAAAAAATTCTAAGTGATGTGAAGACACGACTGAATATTAAGCTCAATTTATAACCATAAGTAATACGCACCATCTAGTGGTGGCGACATGCAGCTTACATATCTTGTTTTTTATATTTCTATCCAGATGATTTGGCGCTTTGTTTTCCTGGTACAACTATGTATTAAAAAAATAATTGTCAAATTTTGGGTTTGGGTGCAGAAATGACATGCTGAGAGCGGTAAAGATTTATGTTAAAACAAGAGTCTTCCAGGCCTGTGGATCATACAGAACTAATTTAATTTTATTGCTAGAAGTCTGCAAATGTAAAAATGTGTTCTTTAATCTGGTCTTTGTAACCCTACGGGGAGACAGGCAATTGTGTAAAAATAATCAACCTGGAGAAACCACATTCTTGAAAATAAAAGTAGCCGTAGTTCTTGAACGTCTCTGATGGCCAAGTAGATCTGCAGCGAGTCGTATATAGATACGTTGAGGAGTTAATGAGTTTGAGGAGAGGACATTATGTTCCTGTGTTCTTTTTTGCTACCTCCAGTCGATTGCCAAGTTCTGCAGTATGGATTTAGCTGCCTGTTCTGAATTACGTTATCTCTCTTTCTCTGGGAAGGTGAATCTTTTCTACAAAGTAATATTCTGATCCTTCTTCAGTAAATGAAGTTCACTGTGCAGGGAACAGGCTCCTGCTGCTTTGTGTATTCCAGTTCTTCTTTTTCCATTTGTGATTGTTATTTTATTTGCTTCTTTTTTATTTAAAGACAAAATCATGACAAAACCGTCATATTGGAAAATCATACATTTGGTTTAGGAATAATGACCTTTGATAACATATCTTAATATAGTCCATATACTCAAAAACTGAGGAAAGTAACTTAAACGTAAACTAGGGTCTATATTGCAATGATTCGTTTTGTCCAAATTTTTATATGATAGGGAAAAGGTACAGAAGAATAGTAATTTCGAAACAGAGGAAGATGTGGAAACGTAGTAGAAGAAATCATGTGGGTTAGGGAGAGAAAAAAGGAAGAGGAGAGGGAGCCAGATCTTACCAGACACCCGCACTGTCCAGGTTCAGAAGACCCCATGCTAGGAGATAGATACAAAAGTCCATCAGAATCTCCAGGTTTTTGAATTCCATTAGAAAGACTATCATAAAGAGACCCAGTCAATTCAACCATATACTTTATTTCTCTGACTTTGGAAATCCAGAGGTACAGACTGTCAGGATTGGGAGACTTCAAACTCAATGGAATACACTAGAAATCTTAGGAAACTGTTTTTAGGAGGAGATTGTAGCCACCAGAGTTGAAGGAGAAATAGCTCAGGGCCTAGTTCATATGTAGTGCTTGTTACCAACCTGACAATGTCCTTCACTTTGGTCCAAAATGGTCTAATGACTGGACCTTATCAAAAGATGAACAGAAAATTCCCTCTCCTGTTCCTCACCTCCATCACTCAAGATATACAGCGGGGAAGCATCTTGTTTAATTTAACCGGGACCATATATCACGTTGAGAGAAGTTTTTACTTTGCATCCTGTAGTCAAGAACGTATAGAGGACTTGTGGTCTAAGGACAAAACAATGTCCCTCTGTTCCTGCGAAAGGGTAATACCCAAATCCTCTTCTTATTCTAACAAGAACTAGTAGGCTGATCCGTTGGATTTGCTAGAGTTGAATGTTATTTTATGTGTTAATTTAGAATTTATTTTCTCATGTAACCTGCACATAACTTTTACAGAGTTTATTAGTGTCTGTCACCTTTATTTTTCCTGTATTATTTGCTAGTTCTGAAGTAAAACTCTGCAAAGAATGTCCCAATGTGTATAAATACGAGAGGCTCCTGATGTTTCTTTGTGGGTAAAGCCAAAGACTTAAGATAGGATGTTGAAACGTTACATTTATTCCACATATTCTCCACTGATGTCAACACATTTCTTACATTAGTATTCCAAGTTCTGAAAGCCTAGCATAAAGAAGGATTTCACTTGGGCCTCAAACCAGGCATCCGTAGCAGCCATGGCATCAGAAATGGTGTGAAATGTGTTACCCTTGAGGTAATTCTTCAGGTTTGGAAACAGATAATAGTTGGTGGGAGCTAGATCTGGTGAATAAGGTGGGTGGCCAACCAACTGGAAGCCCAACTCTGCCAGTTTTGCCATGGTCGCTTGTGCAGTGTGAGCGGAGGTGTTATCTTGCAGGAACAAGATTCCTTTGGACAGCTTGCCGCGCCTTTTGGCCATCAGAGCTGCCTTCAGTTGGTCCAAAAGTTCAGTGTAATACCTTGCATTGATGGTGGAACCCTTTTGAAGGTAGTCCACTAGCTTATCCGAAAACAAAGACACCATCACTTTAGTGGCTGATTTTTGCACCCTGAACTTCTTTGGACAAGGAGAACCACTGTGCCGCTACTCTTTTGACTGCTCCTTGTTTTCAGGGTCATACAAATAAATCCAGATCTCATCCATAGTGATCAGTTGATCCAGGAAGTTCTTATAAGTCCATAAATGCTGACAATGGCCTCGGGACGTTTTCACTCGCATGCTTCTCTGATCTGTTGTCAAATATTTGGGAAACCACTTTGCAGATAGATTCCTCATGTCCAAATGTTCATGGATAATGACACAAACGCGTTCATGGGAAATCCCCATGATTATGTCTGCTATCGCTTTAGCTGAAACTCGTTGATTCTCCAGTATGAGGTTGCACATAGCATCGACGATCTCCGGACAACAACCACTCTCTGTCTTCCAGGACGTTCCTCATCATTGGTGCTGAAGTGGCCCATTTTAAATTTGACAACCCAGTTCTTAACTGTGGAATATGAAGGGCATTGATCCCCAATGTCTGCGACTTATCACCATGAACATCCTTTGCGGTCTTACCTTGCAGAAACAAGAATTTTATCCCTCCTCTGCTCTCAGTTGATGTGAATATCGCATTAGACTCCGCCATTTTGTTTTCCCGTGTGTGTAGAACACTGTTGCCATAAGCAACAAACACAAATTTTGAAAACATATATTAGACACATAAGGCTATCATGTGATGCCACATTCATTACCATAGAAACAAAAAAAATCACAAAGCCAAAGACTTGTCAGCAGCCCCTCATACATGTCAACTTTACCTTTTAAAGTGGATCTGTCATTGGGTCACAATTGGCCAGTTTTTGCTCCCCTAAGTAGGGTTGTTTGGTTTTTTTTTATTTTATTATCATCTTCATTGCTTGTTTTTTTTCATTTGCCGTATGGTTCTAGAGATGTGATTCCTTTTATTTAGTGCTTTTTTTTTTTTTTTTTTTGTAGTTTAGCAAGGGAGCATTGGTTATGGGGTAGTAATGCAGAGCAGATTAAAGACACACCCTCGGGGAATCCTGTCAGCAATGACTCTTTGGTAAAGATAATAACAATTACCACTAAATAAAAATGCCCATATCTCTGAAAAATAGTGGAGGATTTAAAAAAATAAATATAATAATAATCTAATATATAAAGGTGAGTGTATGTATGTATGTGGGTGTGTGTATGTATGTCTGCTAAAGGAATGTGCACCATCTCATTTATATTCACAAAATTTTGTACAGACGCCCCATGTGACTCAGGGAACGTCATAGACTGTTTTGACAGGAAAATTTAACCCCGCGCTTTACAGTTACTCTCCAAAAAACCTGCCTCCATTAATGTGAATGGAGCTGGGAGCTACAAGTTATTAATAGCAGCTGGGATTGGTTGCTATAGGAACAAAGGAAATTGTTAGTATAAGAAGCTTATGTGTGAGGTAATATGATGTCAGTGGGGAGACAGACTGGCACAGACAGACAAGGAAAGAGACAGGGAAAAAAAAGCCAGACAGAAAGAGACAGATAGATACACGGGGAAAGAGACAGAGACTGAGAGACAGAGGCAGACAGGGGAAGAGACAAACAGACAGAGATAGACAGGGAAAAAATACAGACAGAGGCAGACAGGGGAAAGAGACAAAGACAAACAGACAGACCGGGGGAAAGAGACAGACCGGGGGAAGACCGGGGGAGCGAGGCAGACGGGGGCAGCGAGGCAGGCGGGGGAAGCGAGACAGACACAGAGATAGAGAGAGATAGACACAGACACACATGGACAGACAAACTCACAGAGACACACACAGAGACACACACACACACAGAGACAGACACACACACAGACAGACACACAGACACAGACAGACACACACACACAGAGACAGACACACACACACAGAGACAGACACACACACACAGAGACACACACACAGAGACAGACACACACACACAGAGACAGACACACACACACAGAGACAGACACACACACACAGAGACAGACACACACACACAGAGACAGACACACACACACAGAGACAGACACACACACACAGAGACAGACACACACACACAGACAGACACACACACACAGACAGACACACACACACAGAGACAGAGACACACACACAGAGACAGAGACACACACACAGAGACAGAGACACACACACAGAGACAGAGACACACACACAGAGACAGACACACACACACAGAGACAGACACACACACAGAGACAGACACACACACACAGAGACAGACACACACACACAGAGACAGACACACACACACACAGAGACAGACACACACACACACAGAGACAAACACACACACACAGAGACACACACACACACAGAGACACACACACACAGAGACACACAGAGACACACACAGACACACACACAGAGACAGACAGACACCGAGACCCAGACAGACAGACACCGAGACCCAGACAGACAGACACCGAGACCCAGACAGACAGACACCGAGGCCCAGACAGACAGACACCGAGGCCCAGACAGACAGACACCGAGGCCCAGACAGACAGACACCGAGACAGAGACTGGGAGAGAGACAGAGACCGTTACTAGCCCGGGCAACGCCCGAGTACTACAGCTAGTAATAATAATAAAAAACAAGTCAGAATACTCAGGAGAGCAAAATAAATACAATAAACCCAAAATCTAGCTACTTTTGAACTAGTGACATGTCGTCTTTAAAGGGAAAACACTTTTATAAATATTGTATTAGTAAATTTTGAGTTGATAGAGGAAGATACCTTAACTTATTACTAAGGTTGGACGATGTACCGGAACCGTGTCAGAGGGTTAACATGGCACTGCACATGATTTTTTTTAATGACGATATCAATATAGAAAATCCTAGTTTTATATCTCTTCTGGGAATACCAATTCCTTTCCCTTGAATTCTCTTGATAGAGGGAGCTCGTCTCTTGCTTGGAACCTCATTTATAAATTATAGTGAAAAGCAGCTACAAAAAGCAACTTTTAGTTCAGAAGACCTGGGACATCTTTAAAAAACAATGACAGCCCATTGATTTCAATGGAAACATGTAATGTTTCATTTGTCCTGGGGCAGAAACTGAAGGAAACTAGTTAAGCCTTACAGAAATTACGATTGAGGGGCATCTCAAGTTGATCAGGCACCTAGTGATTCACTTTCAGACTTAAAAGGGTTCTGCCACTTTGTGGTAAAATGTCCGAAGTGTTTTTGATAGGAAACACCAGGGACACCTGTTGCATATGGATAGCTTAAACAATGGATCCAACGCTTTCTCTGTCCATGGGTATCAACATTGTTAGCAGTCAAAATATTTCCCCATTTGACTACATACCGTGGTCAGATGTGTACACAGCTGCGGCCATTGCTTACACTTGTGATTCATGCAAATCAAAAAAGGTCAGTGGAGCCTCTATTAGCAGTGACACAGAAAATAGCCAGATATCCCTCCGGGAAGGACCTAGCCGAGGAGTGGCTCTTTTTAGGAGACCACCATAACCACCATATGCCAGGGGGCAATGCATCTAGGATTTCACTGTGTTGAGCACCTTCGCTGGCTGCCGGCAGTGTTTTCTCTGGCTGGTCTCCCTGAGATCAGTGATTGTTTTGACTTGTGATTCATGGGCAGCAGGGGGCCTTGACATGAAGAGCTGGCATAAGTAATGGCGTGCTTATGCTTTTATAACATTTGCAGATTTTATTTGAAAGTGGCCAACCCCTTTTAATATTGATTAAAATTGGCACTCAATTGCCTATAGACTTCAGAAGAAAAATAATGTTATTGATAAAGACATGAAGGGGATATCAGCAAATCACTGTTATTAAGTGTATCAAAATAAATACAGAAATTCAAAGATGGCCTACTGATAAATCTCCCTAAAATATTCTGCCCATCACTGGAAGATTTCACCTTGTGATACGTGAGTCCCAGAACTTTCAAAGCCTGTGGGAAGCCAAACTAAATTGACTGATCCATCATAAATCATAAAATTGTTATTGTCCAAGAAGGAAGCCGCTGCTAAAGTCAAAACATAGGAAAGTCAGTATAGCTCATATTGTTCAAGGTTGAGAATTGCCAAATGGAACCTGTAAGGTCTCTTATGCCCTCTAACCCAGCAGCATTGATACCGGTTTCCCTAAATTCCCTCCATAACCAGCCCTGTCCAATGCTAGTTACTAATATGAATGGGTTTTTTTGTTTGTTTGTTTGGTTTTTTGTTTTGTTGTTTTTTTTTTTTTTAAAAAAAAACATGCTTAGAAACCTTGCTATCCCTATGCTAATTAGGCCTGTGACTAGTTGCAGGGACATTAGTTCCCCAGACCAGTTGTCAGTTTTTACATGTTATCACGCCCCTGTGAGTGTGGATGCTTCCCAGCTACACTAGGCGCATTGCCCATGACCGGAAGTTCAGAAGCCGTGTATATGAGCTGCCTTCTGAACTCCTGGTAATGCGCAATGCACTTAATGATGTCTGCAAATGTACACCATTTCTGACATGCAGTGATGCGGCTGTAGTGAGCTGTGCACATGCAAGAGCTTTCCATGAGCTGACGGTGATGCTATCTAGGGGCATGATAGGATGGAAAAAGAGCCGACAAATCAAAGAAACTAATGCCCCTGCAACTAGTCACAGGCCTAATTAACATAGGGACCGCGGGGTTTATAAGTTGTTTTTTGAAACATTCATATTAGTGAATAGTGTTATACAGGGCTGGTTGGGAAGGGAATTTGGGCATACAGGTATAAAGGCTGCTGGGTTGGAGGGCATAGAGGACCTGACGTTCAAAAACGTCTTTTGAAATCCCTATCCTGGTCTGATTAGAACAAGGTCATTCTTTTCACGTTTGATGACATTATAAGTGTTGCTATGGGGGGATTAGTATGGTGGGTACCTACATGGTCCCTGCCGTGGAGTATTTGGATAGTAAAGGTCTTACATAGAACTAAAAACCTATATAGCAATGAAAAACAACATAAAAACAACCTCTACTCAAAATATAATTTATGCAAAGTGTGCACAGTACCAACATTCCAACCTGTACTATTGAGAAAATGAGATTTTTGGCACAAAATTGCAATTTTTCGAGCTACCCCGCCACTTCACGGCAGATCTCCTGGGGCAGTCCTACACTAAAATATTTTTATTTAAAGTGTGCCATGCGGCCTCACAAATGCAAAAATAGGACTGCACAGCCCATACCTGGTGCTTTTCAGACCCGTCTCCATGACTGATTCATGGTTGTGGGCGGGACAGGCCCAAGCACATGCTGCTTGGAATATATAGCCTGTGGACAGGGCTAGATGCCAATGTGTGAACAGCCACCAATCGCCAAAAATCAGCTTACATAGAACTACTTTATAGATGGCATCACGAATCAATGCTGTACTAATTCATGGAAACCTGAATCAAATATAGTGATGTTCCCGTATAAATACATCTTCATGTTCGGAGATGGGCAGTGTACTCCTTTGCGTGTGCATTCTATAATTTGCATTGTATTTTGCATCGCAGTAAGTTGACATCTCCATTATTCTGCGCTGCTTCACAGAACTTGGCTCCAATACATACAGTACTGCTGCATAATTGTCAGCTCAGATGCATAATGCCGTATGCTGAGCTTTCAGATCGTTTGTGTAACGCAGTGATGAATGAAGAACATGACTGTCTACAGGTATCCTGCCAGCATGTGAGCAGTGTCAGGTGTATACTGTGCACCGAGGAGCCCAGCGGAACTGAATAATGATTATATAATACACAGTGATGACTGTGTTTCCTTCCTGACCATTAGTAATATTCTGTTTTTCTGTCTACTCATTATTTTAGGTACTGTTTTTATGGCTGTGAAGTTTTATTTAGCGAGTGTATGTATGTATGTATGTGTATATATGATATATATCCTGCTGCTGTTTTTATGCTTCTCACCACCATTATCTCCTGTTGGTTAAAGTGAAATATCTAAGGTGCCGTTTTGTGCTCAGTCTTTGGTTGGTGGCTGTTAATCTTGCTGGCGAATGTCATATCATGATATATGGGCCATAAGCTGGCAGGAACTTGGCAGTCATTCTGTAACATAAAGTGATCTTTCTTTAATATTTCCTGACAGGCAACGGAGAACTGAGCAATAAGGAGTTCATCGCCATCATGAAGCAGCGTTTAATGAGGGGGCTGGAGAAGCCAAAAGACATGGGATTTACTCGTCTTATGAGAGCCATGTGGAAATGTGCCCAGGAGACCGCCTGGGATTTTGCCTTACCGAAGCAGCAATAGGAGGAAAGCGGCTCATCCCATCACAATCCAAAGATGATAAAAGACTTTGTGTGCACAGACTTTTGTTATATGAGAAAAACTAAAAGGGTCATCCTGAGAATGTTGCAGAAAATGATGTTATCAATCTAGGAAGTGTGCAAATTATTAGCGTCAAGGACTGTTTTGTCATTGCTGAATGGTAGTAATTTACCCGATCGCTGGAAGGTTATAGACCAGCCATAGCCAAGTAACATACAGCAGCCGCGTATTTTAACCTATAGCCAAGTAACGTACAGCAGCCGTGTATTTTGTCCTATGCTAAAGTGGAGGCCATAGATAACTCAGGCCGAATCCAGTAATCAATAGCGTAATCATCAATATATCTATGGTGGCAGAAACATCATCATTTCATTGAAAAAATGTGTTTTCTACCCCTGACTAATTCTAATGATAATTTGACCAGATAATGTACGGTAGACGTTGGACAAGACCCAAATTTAAATCTGTGTCACTAAAGGTCAGTTTAGGCTGAAATATTATTGAGAACGAGCGTTCTGAATAATGCTCATTTCACAATAATCTTTCAGTGTTAACAGTGCTAATCAATGAACACGAAAAACATTGCACAAAAAAAGTCATCTTTCTTGGCATCTTAGCAGCACATTGTCCTTTTTAAACTGGACCTGCGCTGCCAAGAACAATGACGGCCTATGTGCAGTGAGTAATCTAATACTGATTGTTCAGTGCACATGGTTTACCATAGTCGATCTGTGTAAACAGGCTACAAAACCGCTGCTGATTGGTGAATGTTTACTGATCTGTGTTCGCTTAATGCCACCAGTCTGTCTGTGTAATTGGACCTTAAAGGGAACCTGTCACCAGATTTTTCCCCTATAAGCTGCGGCCACCACCAGTGAGCCCTTATATACAACATTCTAGAATACTGTATATAAGAGCCCAGGCCACTCTGTAAAACATAAAAAAACACCTTTATTCTACTCACCTGCGGGGCCGTTGCGTCCGATGGGTGTCGCTGGACTCAGTCCAGCGCCTTCTATCTTTTTATGATCGCTGTCCTCCTTCCCAGCCCCATGTGGATGACCCGCCCTCCATCAGCCACACAGAGTCAACCATTGCGCACCTGCGCACACTTGCACTTCTCTCTGACCTGCTGAAGGCAGATCAAAGTATTGTAGTGCGCATGCGCGGGCGATCTTTGACCTTTCCCTGCACATTATAATACTTTGCTCTACCCACAGTAGGGTACAGAGAAGTGCGCGTGTGCAGCTGCTCAATGGCAGACTCTGTGTGGATGACGTAGGATGCTTCAAGCACACGAAGCAAGAAAGAGCAAGGTGACTGCACACGATGGAGGAGGCACCGGACCGAGACCAGCAGCGCCCATCTGACTTAACCGTGCCACATATGAATATAATAAAAGCTGTTTTTTACCTTATACAGAGCAGCCTGGGCTTTTATATACAGTATCCTGGAATGCTGTATATAAGCGCTCAATGGTGGTGGTGGCCGCAGGTAATCGAGGCCAAATTTTGTGACAGGTTCCTTTTAACTCGTGGCTGATATTATGCTCCTGGTTCTGTGGTAATTTTGCCTTAGGACCCTAAATAAGACTAGTCGCAGAGATGTTCTGCCTGACAACCAATTTTGAAAAGCTGTGTCTGCTAAAAATTATATCCCTAACAACAAAACTGTCAGATATAATGTTGTGTTCTGGTCTGGTGGTGAACTGGTATTGTGCAAGGTAAGGCAAAATGCTCGGCAGGAGGCAGTATACAATGTTTTCAGTCTAGGGCTGTGAAATTAATAAAGTTTCTGAAAAATATAGATGGAGAATCACAACCTTAATTGTTACTGCAATCTGAATATCTTTGAGTAAAATCTCCCAATATTGTAAAGTGTCAAACACCAAGGTCAACCTGACTATCTATGGCCAGCCTTGTAGCCTGTCCATCATTACCGGCTAAAGGGATTAGTAGATGCTGGTTAGCTCTAAGGGATTCTGTCACCAGGTTTTTACCACCTAATCTGAGAGTAGCACAATGTAGGGACACATCCAGCAATATATCACTTACTGGGCTGCTTACTGCAATCTGGAAAATCCCCTGCTGATAAAAGTGATTATCATTAGAGGACTAGTAAACCTGCTGCCATGTAGAGTTCCATATTCATGAGTGCTGTGTAACCCTGACCCCAACCACTGATAAGTAACTTTCTGCCTATGCACGGTGTACACAGAAAGCTGCCAATCAGTGGTGTGGGTGGGATTATAAAGAGATGAACATTCAGAAAACTGGTGGATTAGCAACAGCTAAAACAGGGATTTTATCAAAACTACAGTTAGCAGCTCAGTAAGTGATACATAAGTGATACAGGAATTTGGGTCTCTGCCCTTATATCAAAAACCTGGTGACAGATTCCATTTACCATTTATTTTTCTATTCTTGGTTGCTGCCTGCTGAAAGAATTTTGCTATTGTCATAGTTTACTGCAGGCTATTATGACAACCCCAAAAGTCACAAGTCTGTTATTAATTTGCATGATATAGTTATTGGCAGGCCCTTGCCTCTATTTACGAGAGCCTTGGTGTAGGGTATAGATTCACTCATATGTGAGGCTGACCAATGGCTTTGACTAATACAAAGAGTGATACCATAAAATATAAAACAAGAAAAATACAGCTTAATATGTTCTTGATTTCTCATGACGTTTGCATGCAGCATCATTTCATTAAACCCAAATGTAAGGAGAAGAAACGTGTACAACCTAATGAAATGACATAGTTCACACTAAATATGTAGATGGTTTGGTCTGATTCGGTGGAAGGGAATGGGGCATATGATTGTACATAAAGAATAAAATGTTCTTTTCTTGAATTGGTTGTGTGTGCTGTAATCTCATTTAAGGGATCTTTCATATATTTGCCTGACCGCTGTCTGCTTGCTGCCAAACATGGAACACAATTAGAGATGAGTGGACCCGTGTATGTTCGGGTTCGGCCGGACTGTAGTTAAAAGTTCATTTCGGGACCTAGACTTGAGCTGAACGTGTTCCTGAACCCCATATAAGTCAATAGGGACCTGTACTAATGGGCTTGACTCAAGTAACAAGTAAAATGGAAGTCAATGATTGGGCAGTTTGGTTCTCCACCCATATGCAGCCAGTCATAAACTGGGAGGGAGGGCCGGCAGGTTTTTTGTTTTTGTTTTTTTACACACAGCATTCAAAAATGTTGGTTTTACCTCAGCAAGAACCTTTTAGAGAATGGAAGCGGCTCTCCCTGGAACAAGTACCTTGATGCTCGATCGGGTCGTTAGCATACGAACAGCAGCCTAGACTTTTTAAATGACCATGTTCGGGTTTGAGGCCCTGACACCCAGTGTTCGGTACAAACCCCAAACTTTAAGCTGGGGCCACACGGGGCACTACTGCGATGCTCACATGAGACACGGCTCACGCTGGCAGCACAGCAGGAGCCGAGTGTCATGCTAGTGTCCCTGCCACTGAGGTCCGGTGCTGCGGAGGGGCGGGCCGGCACAGAGGAGGGGAGGGAGGGATTTATCTTCCTCTCTCCTCCGTAGCCGGCTATTGCGATTCTCGCTCTGCACGCGTGGTACACCGTGTACCGCAAGTGCAGTGCGATTTTTTTCTCACCCCATTCACTTGAATGGGTGCGAGAGAAAAGAGTCTCGCATTATAGTCGCAGCATGCTACGATTGTTTTCTCGGTCCGATTAGGGCTGAGAAAATAATCGCTCATGTGTGCTGACACACAGGCTAGAATTGGTCCAAGTGGAATGCGATGTTTTATCGCACCCCACTCGCATCGATTTTCTCGCCGTGTGGCTTAGGTGTTACAGGTTGGATTTGATCATCTCTATACATAATCAATTTTGTTCCTGGTGGAGACCCAACTAAAGTTGCACAGTGGAGCAGTGGAGGTTCAGACTTACAAGTAATTTTACTTTCATTATTCAATTACAAGCCTTTCCCTCTGCCTAGCCTAGTTTTGAAAAATATGTTGGAAAACCCCTTCAAGGCACAGAGTATGACTGCTCCTTCTTAAAACATTTGTTCA
Organism: Anomaloglossus baeobatrachus; assembly: GCF_048569485.1. NCBI lineage: Eukaryota > Metazoa > Chordata > Amphibia > Anura > Aromobatidae > Anomaloglossus > Anomaloglossus baeobatrachus. The sequence continues at coordinate 140,768,136 of NC_134357.1, read as the reverse complement.
TCCAAGAATTTTTTTTATATATATATATATATATATATATATATATATATATATTAATATTATATATTTATTTTTTTTAAGCCCTTATCACACAAGTGTAAAATGGACGCATGTAAAGGCCTGTATTACAGTCGTAATACCCCAACGTCATGTGGTTTCTACAGAACAAGACATGGTATCTGTCTGCAACGACTTGAACAATAAAATTATTCTGGTGTTTAACTTACAGAATAAATGCCACGGAAAACCAATTCTGACAGTTTTTTGTTTTTTGTTCTTCCCTCCTCCAAAAATAAAAATAATTTTAATCCAAAAATCATTTTTACTTTAACCACTTCATGACCTATTACCTATATGAACGTCCTAGGTTGCCTCCCCACGGAAGGATGTGTGGCTAACATGTTAAATCCACCTGCGCTTGTTAACCCCTTAGATCACGCTGTCAAACTGACAGCGCGATATAACGCTTCTCCAGGGGAAACTGTACAATTGTACTGTTCCCCACCGCTATCAAAATATAAAATCAATTAATCTGATCTGTAAATGACGTAGCAAAAAAAAAGCAAATAGTCAAAATTACATTTTTTTAGGTCGTCGTAACATTGAAATAAAATGCAATAACAGGTGATGAAACATCAAATCTACACAAAAAATGGTATAATTTAAAATGCCAGCTCAATATTAAAAAAAAAAGCAATCACTAAGCCCCAGATCCCAATCACTGTCTGCCTGTCCTTCCTCCCCTTGTCTTTCCCCCCTCTTTCCTTCCCCTGTAATAAGAGACGGGGAGGAAGGACAGGCAGGCAGACGGGCGGGAATAACAAGCAAAACCCGACATATTCTATTACACCTATCATCAAATAACCGCGCATTTCACAAACTTTGCTTGCCTGTATTTTCGAAAGTATACATCCGATCTTACAACTAAAGGTATGTGTAGAATCAGCATGATAGCTCCAGTATAGCACTGGTTTAGTTTATATATAGGAAAATCCTGGTGGTTGGTCCTCTTTAAATAAGCACCAGAATCAACTACTTCAGGATACTTAAAGTTGACAGTTTAAAAGCAGACCTGAAAATATCACACACATAAGTCTGTGTACGTGTCTGCAGGTTCTCAAAAATTGACTTATCTGAGATAAAGTAGTGATCATGAAATCAGATCTTTTCTTCTGGATTTACATTGAATAATACTATGGAAATCACTATGTCCCTTCTGTAAAATGACTGCTGAGAGAACCGGTCATCAGGGCTATGCATAATAAACTAAAGGTATGACCATAACAGCGCTATCATATTGATTTAATATATACGTTCTGTGAAGACATCCACAGCCTGTTTTTTTTCTGGTTTTTTTTGTGGTGTTTTTTTTTTTTAAATTCTCATTATAAAATATTGCACTATCCATGCATAGGATAATCATAATAAAATGGCTCATGTTTAATCCATAACTAAAATCCAGGCATCAAGAGTCAAAGGGAAGTATCTCCTATACATATTACAGATGGTAGGGTTTATATTTTATTTACTTATACTAAATATATTAAAGGTTGAGATTAGATTGATGCACAAAAGAGTGCAATTAATGAGAATCCTCAAAAATCAAGTGCACACTACTTAAGAGATGTGCTTAAATGACACCAAGTAACGAGATCAGGTTAGCAGTCAAAGAAAAAAGTGTCACCAAATTGAGAACATTCGATGCCAATCTAAACCCTGTGCAACAAGTTTATACTGAACTAATCACAGCTGATTAAAACTGCATATAATGCAAAAGCAGATCACAAATGGTTAATCATTGCACACTGCATATTATATTATATGCCCATGTATAAAAACAGCAGTGCTTTATACCTAAAAGAGCAAATAATGGCAACCATTTATATTGCTGCTGTGCATCCATTAGTGCCTGTTATACACAATCGTAAAGTAGCATAAAAGATATTAGAAAAAAACAAAGTCAAAGCGTATTGCCCATGGCAAACACGTGATGATCGATACACCACTTCCCCAACACACGTTTCGCGTCACTCACTTCCTGAGGTTGTGGCTTCACTGCTGATTCATGGCATCTTATATGTGGCCATCTGGTCACGTTTGTTCAAGTGTAGCAACATGTCTGGGCATGCTCTTTGAGGTCCATAGTCTCCGCAAGCCCGCCTTTACTCTGTGTGCCATACATATACGCAAAGGCCCCAGAAATAGCAGAACGCTACACAGAGCGACCTGGGGGATCACAGAAGTATAATGAGCATGCGCACTCTGGATTAATGTGCCGATTTGCAGCTGGATCCCATTTATATTACAAACAGAAACATGCAATAAGAATCAATTGTTGATGTGTGAGTGTGATGATGTATTAATGAATTTTATATATATATATGTGTGTGTGTGTGTATGTATGTATATATATATATATATATATATATATATATATATATATATATACAGTTAGGTCCAGAAATATTTGGACAGTGACACAATTTTCGCGAGTTGGGCTCTGCATGTCACCACATTGGATTTCAAATGAAACCTCTACAACAGAATTCAAGTGCAGATTGTAACGTTTAATTTGAAGGTTTGAACAAAAATATCTGATAGAAATTGTAGGAATTGTACACATTTCTTTACAAACACTCCACATTTTAGGAGGTCAAAAGTAATTGGACAAATAAACCAAACCCAAACAAAATATTTTTATTTTCAATATTTTGTTGCGAATCCTTTGGAGACAATCACTGCCTTAAGTCTGGAACCCATGGACATCACCAAACGCTGGGTTTCCTCCTTCTTAATGCTTTGCCAGGCCTTTACAGCCGCAGCCTTCAGGTCTTGCTTGTTTGTGGGTCTTTCCGTCTTAAGTCTGGATTTGAGCAAGTGAAATGCATGCTCAATTGGGTTAAGATCTGGTGATTGACTTGGCTATTGCAGAATGTTCCACTTTTTTGCACTCATGAACTCCTGGGTAGCTTTGGCTGCATGTTTGGGGTCATTGTCCATCTGTACTATGAAGCGCCGTCCGATCAACTTTGCGGCATTTGGCTGAATCTGGGCTGAAAGTATATCCCGGTACACTTCAGAATTCATCCGGCTACTCTTGTCTGCTGTTATGTCATCAATAAACACAAGTGACCCAGTGCCATTGAAAGCCATGCATGTCCATGCCATCACGTTGCCTCCACCATGTTTTACAGAGGATGTGGTGTGCCTTGGATCATGTGCCATTCCCTTTCTTCTCCAAACTTTTTTCTTCACATCATTCTGGTACAGGTTGATCTTTGTCTCATCTGTCCATAGAATACTTTTCCAGAACTGAGCTGGCTTCATGAGGTGTTTTTCAGCAAATTTAACTCTGGCCTGTCTATTTTTGGAATTGATGAATGGTTTGCATCTAGATGTGAACCCTTTGTATTTACTTTCATGGAGTCTTCTCTTTACTGTTGACTTAGAGACAGATACACCTACTTCACTGAGAGTGTTCTGGACTTCAGTTGATGTTGTGAACGGGTTCTTCTTCACCAAAGAAAGTATGCGGCGATCATCCACCACTGTTGTCATCCGTGGACGCCCAGGCCTTTTTGAGTTCCCAAGCTCACCAGTCAATTCCTTTTTTCTCAGAATGTACTTGACTGTTGATTTTGCTACTCCAAGCATGTCTGCTATCTCTCTGATGGATTTTTTCTTTTTTTTCAGCCTCAGGATGTTCTGCTTCACCTCAATTGAGAGTTCCTTAGACCGCATGTTGTCTGGTCACAGCAACAGCTTTCAAATGCAAAACCAGACACCTGTAATCAACCCCAGACCTTTTAACTACTTCATTGATTACAGGTTAACGAGGGAGACGCCTTCAGAGTTAATTGCAGTCCTTAGAGTCCGTTGTCCAATTACTTTTGGTCCCTTGAAAAAGAGGAGGCTATGCATTACAGAGCTATGATTCCTAAACCCTTTCTCCGATTTGGATGTGAAAACTCTCATATTGCAGCTGGGAGTGTGCACTTTCAGCCCATATTATATATATATAATTGTATTTCTGAACATGTTTTTGTAAACAGCTAAAATAACAAAACTTGTGTCACTGTCCAAATATTTCTGGACCTAACTGTGTATATATATATATATATATATATATATATATATATATATATATATATATATATTATATATATACTATCAAAATATCAAATCAGTTGCAAATAAATATATCCTAAAATAACATATATTTCAATAAGCTCTATATGACATATTAAAGTGCAATGGGAATATATACAGTATATAGCAAAAGTGAGTGCACCCCTCACATTATTAATTATATATTTTCATGACACAACACTGAATAGGACACTTTGATACAATGTAAAGTAGTCAGTGTACAGCTTGTATAACAGTGTAAATTTGATGTGCCATAAATAACTGAACACACAGCCATTAATGTCATAACCGCTGACAACAAAAGTGAGTATACGCATAAGTGAAAATGGCCAAATTGTGCCCAATTAGCAATTTTTCTTCCCTTGTGTCATGTGACTAAGGTCTAAGGTGTGAATGGGGAGCATATGTGTTATATTTGGTGTTATCGTTCACACACTCTGTCATACTGGTCACTGGAAGTTCAAAATGACACCTTACACCAAATAATTCTCTAAGGAACTGAAAAAAAAAAGAAAGAATTGTTGCACTACATAAAGATGGCCTAGGCTATAAGAAGATTGTCAACAATGAAACTGAGCCGCAATACGGTGGCCAAGATCATACAGTGGTTAAGCCAGGTTCTACTCAGAACACAGGTTCTTCTACTTGGCCATGGTGGACCAAAGAAGTTGAGTGCACATGCTCACAGTCATATCTAGAGGTTGTCTTTTCAAAATGGCTGTATGAGTGCTGCCAGCATTGTAGCAGAGGTTAAAGGGTTGGGGGATCAGCCGGTCAGTGCTAAGATCATAGGCCATACACTGCATCAAATTGGTCTGCATATGTCTGTCGACCCATAAGTAAAAATTGTCTCTCCAGTAAAGGAGACAAACTCTAGCGCAGCGCCACCTATTGGAAGTAGCGATCCTAAAAGTCACAAGTGGATTTTCAACAATCCTTTGCAATATGACTCAGGATATATAAGCCAGATCAGAATCCCAATTTGCAGACACAGTGTTTCGGGGTGCTTGCCCCTCGTCAGTGCAAAGTATGGGGGTGTCTGATCTGGCTCATGAGAAAGCTATGTGGGGACCACGGGGGAACACTATTCTCCTTAAGGAGACTTTGCAAGCCAGTCTGGCTGCCAGGTAAGGGGACTTATAGCTGCCACGCCCCTCTAAGAAATATAAGACCCATAAGTAAGCTTTTTCTAAATACGATGCACTAGAAAGCCCATAAACAGTTTGCTGAAGACAAGGAGACTATGAACATGGATTACTTGAACCATGTTTGCGGTCCTATGAGACCAAGATAAATTTATTTGGTTTTACTTAAGAAAAGGGGCGAGACTAACAGCTTCATTCAATCCATTAGGAACTTTATCCAATCCATTTACACTCACATTGCGCTAGTAGACGTTTGATAGCTCCACCGCTAATACCACATTGGATGTGATCGGTGCCATTTACCATGAAAGTTTCAGGATTGCTATCATGGAATAATTTAAAGTGGTCAGGTATAGTTTTTAACTCACTAAAATTAGTTATGGATTTTGCTGCCAGTATATCTTGTACATGTTCTCTTGTTCTAATTTTAAGTTGTCTTGCTGTTAATCAACTGTCAATCGCAGTCAATCAACTGTCAATCGCAGCTAACCTGACCTCAGGTGATCTCAGTAAAGTCAGTGACCTCACCTCAGGTGAGGTCACAGAGTTTAATGAAGTATCCTGAGATCAGGTTAGCTGCAGTCACAGGTGGAGGACCGTGGAAACCTCCAGCTGTGACCACAAATCACCTGAGTGACGTCACCACTGATCACTGAGGCGGTCTCTGCCTGAAGTCCACAGTCAGCGGTTATATTCCATAATCGCGTGCTCTGACTTCAGATGTAGCAGAACTGGAATTGTCGTGGGATCTAGTGTGGATTACATCAGACCAGCAGGGGTGTTTTGGGGTGTTTTTTGTATTTCATTTCAAATAAAGGATTTTTTTTATGTATTTGTGTTTATTTGATTTCACTTACAGATTACAAATAGGGGATCTCATACATGCCTCCCATTACTAATCTAGGGCTTAGTGGCAGTTGTGAGCTGCGATTAACCCCTTTACGGAAGAGCAGTGTAAAGTACTGGGATTGTCACAACTAATGGAAGCAACAATCCTGGGCTGCTGCAGGCTGAGGTTTTTAGGCTCGGGGGCCCAATAAGCATAGGTCTCGCTAGTCTGAGAATACCAATTCCCAGCTGTCAGGCTTTATCATGGCTGGGTATCAAAATTGGGGGGGGCCCGCATACTGTTTTTAAAAATGATTTATTTGAATAATAAAAAAAAGCCTTATGCGGTTCCTCTTATTTTGATACACAGCCATGATAGGCGCACGGCTTGGGACTGCAGCCTGTAGCCATTTTCTTTATCTGTGCTGGTTATCGTAATATAGGAGACCCTACATCAAATTTTTTAGTTATTTATATACCACAATAGACACGCACAGTGTCTGTGATTGGAAACCATTAGACACGCTGTCACACAGGGTGGTGGCGCATCTGTCTGCAACCAATCACAGATGTCGGTGGGCGGGTAAAGCAGTGCATGTGCAATGAAGGTAATGAGTGGCCAGGCAGCAGTTACACCTGCATCGGAGTCTTGGTAAGTACAGCTCACTTGCTCCTATATCCCTATCCCTCCTACCACCATTTTTAATCGCTGGATTCTGGTCCCCATAAACTTATATGGGGACCGGCAGCCGGCCAGATATCCAGGATCAATTCCGGGCCAAAACCAGATATTTTTTAAATACGGTTAGTTCCGCTGGTCCCGGTTTCTGTGAGTCTGCCCATCACTATTCTTGATACCTGGATTTCAGTTATTGATTAAACATGAGCCATTTTATTATGATTATCCTATGCATGGATAGTGCAATATTTTACAAGTTATATGCAAATATTTACAAATTTGCATGTCTGATCTATGCATTTAATCTTTTCTGTGCGGTACTATTCACACCTATCTTACCTGTGAGCTATCCACTGAAAGATGTTTTTATATAAAAATATTGTCAATAAAATTTCTGTTATGTATATAGAGCGCAAAGAATCTTTTTGTCCTGTTCCTATTATTTATCTCACATAAGTCCAGTTCTGAACGACAATAGATGCTCCTTCATTGAGTTGCTTTGATGAATGTACTTGAAAATTATGTAAATTGCAGTTATCTCATACATTCGTGGGCAAAAGTGTTGGCACCCCTGAAACTGTTACAGAAAATCAAGTATTTTAGCCAGAAAATTATTGCACTTACACATTTTGTTATACAGTACACATGTTTATTTTCTGTGTGTGTTAATGAAGAGGGGAATTGGGTGAAGGCCGGCAGCGCTTCCCTTTGCTTCAATAAATGGAAATGTGCGTGTTATGCTCCAGTTGGAGAATGAGGCATTTTGGGTTATGTCCGGTGTTACCTACATTTTGACCTGCAGGGTCCTCACGTCAGACGGGAAGGGCGACATAAAGCACACACCAGTCTCTGGTAAATAAACATGAACATTTTATTGCAGATCATTCTTCTGCCATGCTTCAGGCCCTTAGAACCGCTCGTGCTATGTAAGCTTTCCTAGGGGAAAACCTCTATCTTCCTGGCACTCACCCTGGGCACTATCGTCTAGCAGCTGAGTCCTATGTAAGCTTCCTCCCCCTATATCCTTTTGGTGCGGTTGCCGTGTCTCACTGGGGCCCACGGACGCGTGGCAGCTCTTAATCCGATCAAGGACCCACCGGTGGTTTTGCTGTACCCCCACGTCCACACCGACCTCAGGACACTCCACAGCCCATCCGCAGGGTGAGGTCTTGACACACAGGAGGATTACTCCCTTCCTGCACCGACCCTAACTCAGGGCCTCTGTCCGGATACTTCAGCTCCTGCCACTTAACTAACTACAAACTCCTCTGTGGTTCTAAACCATCTCTGCTCACTCCTCCCTCCTGTCTACATCTCCCAGGTAACCATCTTGCTGCTCTTCCTGTGTCCCTGTTCTTTCCTATTAACTAGCTAACTTCCACTGACTCCCCACTCCTGCAACTTGGTCCCTAGTTACAACTAAAACTTCCTATCTAAAGTACCTACCTGTCCTATATTATTACTACTACTATATCAACAGTACTCCTAACACTGCACTAATGTCTCCCGCCTGACACAGTGCGAGGACCAGTCCTCTACATTACAAATAATACATTGTTTACAGTTTCTTTACAATATACATAACAATCAAATCTCTTTTTTACCATAAAACATATACTACCTGCGGCCGCTAGGTGGAACCGAACACCATGCCCGTTCAGCTCTGCTACGTCCTGCAATTACATTTATATACACATTACACCTTTATATGCAGTACTTATTACATTGGAGTGGGCGTTATTTGCCCCCCTCCTACATTAAGACAACACATAAGAGAAAAAAAGGCAAATTTGACACAAAACGTTTCACACAAAACTCCATAAATGGGCATTCTCAACGTAATATTTGGTTGCACATCTTTTGGAATAAATAACTGCAATCAATTGTTTCCTATAACCATCAACAAGCTTCCTATGCCTCTCAACTGGAGTTTTGGACCACTATTCTTTTCCAAACTGCTCCAGATCTCTCATAGTTGAAAGGTGCCTAACACCTTAACACATCACTATTTATACTGAAGGGGAGTGGTCACAAAAGCACTGCACCTGGGACTAAAGGTGGTGTCACACACAACGACAACGACGTCGCTGCTACGTCACCATTTTCTGTGACGTTGCAGCGATGTCCCGCCGCTGTCGCTGTGTGTGACATCCAGCAACGAGCTGGCCCCTGCTGTGAGGTCGCCGCTCGTTGCTGAATGTCCAGCTTCATTTTTTGGTCGTCGCTCTCCCGCTGTGACGCACAGATCGCTGTGTGTGACAGCGAGAGAGCGACGAAATGAAGCGAGCAGGGAGCAGGAGCCGGCATCTGGCAGCTGCGGTAAGCTGTAACCAAGGTAAACATCGGGTAACCAAGGTGGTTACCTGATATTTACCTTCGTTACCAGCCTCCGCCGCTCTCATGCTGCCAGCGCCGGCTCCTGCTCTCTGCACATGTAGCTGCAGTACACATCGTGTAATTAACCCGATATGTACTGTAGCTAGGAGAGCAAGGAGCCAGCGCTAAGCAGTGTGCGCGGCTTCCTGCTCTGTGCACATGTAGCTGCAGGACACATCGTGTAATTAACTTGATGTGTAGTGTAGCTAGGAGAGCAAGGAGCCAGCGCTAAGCAGTGTGCGCGGCTCCCTGCTCTCTGCACATGTTGCAGCACAGCGACGCGTGTCGTTATGATTGCTGCTTCGGCTGCTGTGTTTGACAGCTAAGCAGCGATCATAACAGCGACTTACAAGGTCGCTGCTACGTCACAGAAAATGGTGACGTAACAGCGACGTCGTTGTCGCTGTCGTTTAGTGTGACCCCAGCTTTAGGCTCCATTGGATAGCCAGATAGGAACAAGGCCTTAATCCTTACAGCACCAAAGGAAAGTAAATAGATTTATACATCAGATACAGACCTGCACACAATAAGGCGCTTTGACCTCTTGGTCCCAGACTCACTAGAAGTCCCCCTGAGCAGGGCACACCCATGACAACAATGCAAAGATTGAGTCAACTTGTCCCCTTTTTATCTGGTGTCAGGTGTGATTTTCATATTGCCCACACCTGTTACCACAGGTGACTTTGAACAAGCATCACACGTTGCTTATGCACAATTTTGGAAAGGTGCCAAAAATTTTATCTGGCTCATTTTTTGGAGTTTTGTGTGAAATTATATCCAATTTGCCTTTTTTCTGTTTTTTTGTGCTGTTCCAATACACTCAAAGGAAATAAACATTTGTATAATATGTAATTGCAATAATTTTCTTGAAAAAATACTTCATTTTCTAGAACAATTTGAAGGGTGCCAACACAGTCATGACTGTATACTGTTATTGGCAGTGTTATTCCTTTTAAAATCCAGATGAGCGGGTAATGGCCTGCAGGGGTATGGAAGCAGGATAAAGACATTTATACCAGCCTGTATTTTCGCTGTGCAACTCTTGCCTGAGCACCGCACCCTCAATGGGGATTTAACATTTCATACAATCTGATCTTTAAAAGGTCTTGAATATTGCTCTTATCCTCTGTATATTTATGTTATGACTTTTCAAAAAATATTTTGGAAATAAAATCCTTCCTGAATCTGATCTTCAAAATACTGGTAAGGGATGAATTTTCGGATTCCTCTTTCAACAGGAACATCAATGACCCAATGAATGTTTGGTTGAAACATATTAAATATAATATAGTTGCAAATAAAATGATACAACCCATTGTAATTAGGGATATTAGCAAAATTTGCCATCCTCCATGACCTGTAACATTATTATTCTTATGTTGATGGAGCTCTGCACGGGCTTGTTTTTTTTATGGCAATCTAACGTTTGTATTAGTACCATGTTATGGTAGATACAATGTTTTGATCACTTTTTATTGCATTTCATGTGCGGAGTTGATGCATACAACCCCCCCCCCACACACACAATTCAAGTATTTCTATTTTTTCTTGCCATAATTAGATTTATCGTTGATCTTATATCTTCATAGACTGGACTCTTACAGACGCAGCGATGGCAAATTTTAATTATTTTTTTATTTTTTAAGGAGGAAAAGGAGGGTGAGTTGCATTTTTCTATATTTTTTTTATTTTCAAATATTTAAAACTTTTTTACTAAATTTTATTTTAACCCCTTAACATACTGGGTACGTCATGGATCGTGTGCCGGTAAGCCCCGCCCCCTGCCGCCGTCAGGCGGCCGCGATCCGCGCACATATCAGCTGTTATCAACAGCTGACATGTGTGCCTGCTAGCCGCGGGTGGAATCGCTTCCATCCGCGGCCATTAACCCCTTACATTTCGCTGCCAAAATCTGGCAGCGATATGTATATGGGCGCCGCCATGACAGTCACTTACCCCGCCCCCACCGGAAGTCACGTGACATGATCACGTGACTTTCGGTGGTTGCCATGGTAGCACAGGGTCATGTGATGACGCCTGTAGCTAACATGACTCACTTCCTCTCAATGCCGGAATACAGCCGGCATTGAAAGTAAAGCAGGAAATCTGCAGTTCTCAGCTCTGTAGCTGAGATCTGCAGATAGTGCAGAGCGATCGGATTGCTGATCGCTATAGCCCCCTAGGGGGACTAGTAAAATAAAAAAAAACTAAAAGTTCAAATCACCCCCCTTTCACCCCATTGGAAATTAAAGGGTTAAAAAAATACAAAATACACACATATTTGGTATTGCCACGTTCAGAAATGCCCGATCTATCAAAATATAAAATCAATGAATCTGATCAGTAAACGGCGTAGCGGCAAAAAAATTCCAAACGCCAAAATTACGTTTTTTGGTCGCCGCAAATTTTGCGCAAAATGCAATAACAGGCGATCAAAACGTAGCATCTGCGCAAAAATGGTACCGTTAAAAACGTCAGGTCAAGACACAAAAAATAAGCCATCACTGAGCCTCAGATCCTGAAAAATGAGAACGTTACGGGTTTTGGAAAATGGCGCAAAACGTGCGCCACGTTTTTTGGACAAGCTTGTGAATTTTTTTTAACCCCTTAGATACAAGTAAACCTATACATGTTTGGTGTCTACAAACTCGCACTGACCTGAGGCATCACATAGATATCTCAGTTGTACCATATAGTGAACACAGTGAATAAAATATCCCAAAAACTATTGTACGATCACACTTTTTTTGCAATTTTTCCACACTTGGAATTTTTTTGCCGTTTTCCAGTACACTATATGGTAAAACTTATGGTTTCATTTAAAAGTACAACTCGTCCCGCAAAAAACAAGCCCTCATATGGCAAGATTGATAGAAAAATTAAAAAAGTTACGCCTCTCGGAAGAAGGGGAGCAAAAAACAAAAACGGAAAGTGCCCGGGGGCTGAAGGGGTTAAACTTTCAACTATCTGATCGCTTATACTATATACTGCAATAACAAAGTATTACAACATATAGTAAAAATACTGGTCTTCCCCATTTCGGCCTTTCATTCTGAACCCATACTTTATAGATGGCAAGCCTCCACTATTTTATGAAACTTTGGCGGTAAAAATGTTACCGGAGATCCTACATTTTCTCTACTCTCATTTGAGGAAGTGTCACGTCGCTTTCCAGTCTTTACTAACAAGCCCATTTTATTTCTTCAGGCACGAAGTTTAGCGGTAAAAATTATTATTAATTGTCCACATGAGCGACCAAGGAGTAATCTAGATATCTTCCTAAGAAATGCCAGATTGCAAGTTTCACCCAAAAGTCATATTTATTCGTTGCTGTGTCTGTTCTGGTCCTGGCAAGGGGAGGTGAAAGGGCCAGGAAAATGGAAAAAATAAATATCAGTAGTGTGAGGCCGAAGACTTCTTAGCTGCTACGCAATTACAAAAGAGGTTTATACCATATCGTAGCTGTACAGACATGGCATTGATGATTTTTCACAGGACTTATATTACTCCTTAGATTCAAACAAAGATGTCATCAGCAACAGTTTATTCATGCCCCAAATGTGGTATGGAAAAAAAATGGACTTGTTCCATCACTTTTGGGAATTTACACGGATCTTTGGAAGTCTTAAAAACTACACACAACATCAAATTAACTCATCAATGGGCTACTTGTAGTATCCTAGATGAACCTCAGCAAAGTATCTCGAGAAGCACAAAAGCAGCTCTTATTACCTGGGCTTTGGCGACCAGGAGAAGCATATTCTATCACTGGTTATATCCAGAATCCCCTTTTTTAACTTTTCTTCAAACAAAACTAATGTTCCTATTTAGTGATGGGCGATCCCCCCGATGATCGGGAGCCTTGCCCGATTGTTTTGTAAAGATCGGGATCGAGATAACGCGAACTTGCGTCTGATCACCGAACTTGGGCTTTACAGTTATGGAATGGGGCGAGGGGAGGGGCTGTAAAATAAAGAATATAGTTAATAATAAACATTGTCATTATACTTAAAACATTATGACCATACTTACAGGTCCCACAACGCATCCTGAGGCTCTGTCTTCCGGACGCTTCTGCTTCCGCGTCCGATCATTGCTGTGCCCTCCTGGTAACCAGCACTGTCTAAAAGACCTTCCATGACGTCATGGCCATGTGAACAGTTATGTGTGAATGTTGTATTACCTCGGTGGTTACAGACTGGTCACATGACTATGATGTCATCAAAGGTCCTGTTAACTGAACTTTGTCACTGTGCGAGTGCCGCATCACATCACGGCGCACAATCTCCCGAAAGGAGCGGTCAGCTGCATGTATTTCCATGCAGCTGAGGCGCTCCTGTCCTGAGAGCGTCAGGCTTTGATGGGTGATGCAATGCGAGACGCAAGTGAAATCATACCCTCACTGTCAGAGTGATGTAGCAGAGCTGACATGGCTCTCTCTGCTTCTCACTTTGTCTAAAAGGTATATTTTTGAATAAAGAGTAAATTGTTGTTTTATTCTATAAACTTTTTTTTCAGAAAATAAATACAAATTTTTTTGCTTGGAAATTCGGAGACATGTTGCCAGTAGTTTAAAGAATAAAAGAACAATTTACATTGTACTCAAAAATATACCTATAATGAGAAAAGTCAGAAAAACTGTAAATTTTGCAGTGGTCTCTTATTTTTTTGCCAGAGCTGTATATATATATATATATATATGTAAATATTATATATATGTAAATATTATATAAAGCTGAGTGTATGTATGTGTGACGCCCTGGCAAAACCAGGTGGTCACAGATGACTGTACCCCCCACCAAGGGTACAGGAATCGCCTCCTCCTTGGGAATTAACACCACTTCCACACACAGGAACACCAGCTAGTCGCCCCCCCTATGACAGCTGGGACACAACAGTGGGCGGGACCAGGCAGATGGGAACGCCCACCTAGGGGTCTTGAGGTGACAAGGGGAGGGAACCAGTTGGTGCAGTTGGTAGTTGGAGTTTGAGTGGAGCTGAAGTGCAGCGTGGTCAGGGTTGGAGCCCTTGGACCATGGGAGAGCCGACTAGGTGGCAGACGGCAGAGTAGGGCCACAGGCAACAGAGATCCGGTCGTGGGAGACCTGAAGTGGACCGGGGCAGGGTTGTAGCCCGCCAGTACCGACAACGGGAATCCGGTCCTGAGGGCGTGCACAGGCGGGGTACCTGGACCCTAGGACGAGGCAAGCTTCAAGCCCCTTGTTAATTGACCAGCGGGACAAGGTTTCAGGCCTTGTTTCCAGAGAGAGAAGCCCAGAGAGATCAAAACGGCAGCCCAACGCGGGGGATAGGGTGTCTGCCAAGAACCCATTAAAATCCCTTGGGTAAGATTTTGCGGGCACGGCTTCCCCTGTATACAAAAGTGCAGGGGAGCGGATTTCTCCCGTTCCAAGCGGGTTAAATCAACACACAGCAAGACACGAGTGCAGGAGGAAGGGTCCCTATCTTGCTAACCCGTGTGCAGGACCAGCACACCTCTCCAACGGCAACCGGCATCCAGCCTTGGTTTACAGTACAGACTCTGTGTGGATTATTCCTAATCGTGAGTACACTGGTGTCATCCGGTCCAACCTGCCGACGGCGCCCCAGCACTGCTCCCCACCTACACTTTTGCCCCGGGACTACACCTCCCCTACCCGTGGAGGGGACACCACCTTGCTGCCCAGCACTATCGGTCCCGGGTGCTTGCACAAGAGGCAGCGGCGGTGCCACCATCCCTTCACCACAACCCACGGGTGGCGTCACAGACAAAAACTATCTCCCTTGTAAATACCCCCCTTTTCACTGTTGCGAGGATGGGCGGTTGCACGAGCCCTGGGTCCAGTCACCACTCAAGCCCCAGACACAATCCCAGACCCGAGCGCCCCCGAGCAGCCCCTCTGCCACAGCGCGGCACCCTTCCACGACATATGTGTATGTGTGTATGTCCGCTAAAGGAGTCCGCACCGTCGCATGTACAATCACGAAATTTTGCACACACACCCCATGTGACTCAGGGAACGTCATAGACTACATTTTGACTGGAAAATTTAACCCTGCACTTTAGTTACTCTCCAAAAAAAGCTGCCTCCATTAAAGTGAATGGAGCTGCGACCTACAGGTTATTAATAGCAGCTGTAATTGGTTGCTATAGGAACAAAATAAATTGTTAGTATAAGAAGCTTATGTGTGAGGTAATAAGATTTCGGTGGGGAGACAGATAGAGACAGACAGAGAGAGAGGGAGACAGGAAAAGAGACAGACATAGGCACAGACAGAGTAAGAGGCAGACGGGGAAAGAGACAGACAGACACAGACAGGGAAAGAGACAGATAGAGGAAGACAGACCCAGACAGACACAAACAGACAGGAAAAGAGACAAGCAGACAGGAAAAGAGACACACAGAGAGACAGACAGGGAAAGAGTGAGACAGACACAGGGAAAGAGACAGAAAGAGACCGCAAAAGAGACAGACAGGGAAAGAGACAAAAACATGGAAAGAGACAGAGACAAGGAAAAAGACAGGGAAAGAGACAGAATTAAGGAAAGAGACAGAGACAGATGGGGAAAGAGACAGATGGGGAAAGAGACAGACACACAGATACAGAGAGAGACAGATATAGAGACACAGACACACATACAGAGATAGACATAGACAGACAGACAGACATGGATAGAGACACAGAGACAGACAGGGAAAGGGACAAACAGAGACATACACACAGAGACCGGCACACATACAGAGAGACAGACAGAGACAGACACACAGACAGAAAGAGATAGACAGACACAGACAGAGACTGGGAGAGAGACAGTTACTATCCTGGACAACGCCCGGGTACTACAGCTAGTATATATAAAGTATAATGTATACAATATATAGTTGTATAAAAAGAAATAATTTTAAAAAATGACGTAACGTTCTGCGGTATGTTTGATTCTCAGCTCAGATAAAGCGGACGGCTACGGTAGTCTTCTACTAGGCATTGCTCCCACTAGCCAGTTTCCTACTCCACACTGATGAGGGGCAAATACCCCGAAACAGCTGTCTGTGGATGGATACCATGTTTGGCACAGGTAGTCTCCTTGACTGGAGACTGCCCTTCCCGTGGTTGTTCCTTCCCGGTGAAAGACCTGGCTAGTTTCCTGCCAGCATTGAGAAACATGTGATGGTGTCTCTGCAGGCTTTCTTGTTTTGAATCAGTCCAATTTACAGACTGAACATGTAAATAGTAGGCACTGCTCCTAGACTGTGTGCTATGGGAACAAGCACATGGAGCTACACGCAGAGCCAAACATGTCAGCAAAGTCCATTACTCATCTGAGCTCAGCCTAAGAATAACGCCTCATTCATCAGTGTTTCAGATCAGTATTTCATCAGTATTTGTATGCCAAAACCAGGAGTGTCTCGAAAAAAACCCCCAAAGAACAGGTGTTCATTTTTCAATTGTATTTTTCCTTTGTAAGTTCCACTCCTGACTTTGGCATCCAAACACTCATGCAAAAATAGTGAAGTGTGAATGAAGCCTAAGGCCTTAATCAGACATCTGATGTATCAGAATTTCAGCAGTGTTTGATCAGTGTCTCAGTTCTTACCATCAGTGATTTTCTTCTATGCCAAAAGAAAGAATAACGACAAAGCTTCATCTATTCATTACAATGTTTAAAAAAACCTGTCAAAAGAATTTTGTTAAGTAAAGACATGTTTATAATGGCGCTGAAATAATGATTAAGTTAATATCTTCAGTGAAGAAATCCGCTTTGTGGTTCTTCTTTAATCAATATTTGAAGTTTTGTGCTACTTAGATTTTGGTGCACAAGGGGCGAACTGTACACTGGGTCTTCTCCTCCCTGTCTGTCATTCCCCAGCCAGTCCTCAGTTTGAAATCTCAGCAGTGAGCTGTCACAGACAAACAGGATCAGATAGAGGGGCAGGGAATCACAGATAGGGAGGAGAAGACCCAGTGTACAGTGCAGCCCCTGTGCACCAAAATCTAATTAGCAGAATAATTCAAAAGGTGAATAAAGAAGAACCACAAAGAGGATTTCTTCATCAAAGGTATCAAATTAACAGTATTACAGTGCAATTACAGACATGTCATTACTTTATAAATTTGTATTGACTGGTTCTCTTTAAAAGTGGACATATGTGGAAAATACACAGATGACCTACTTGTGTTATCCATGATTTTCACAGATCCATAGACTGGTCTGGATGATTTTGATCTATGATTGAGAAGAAAAGCAAAGATCATATTTTTCATTTTATAAGACACACCCCAAATTTAGAGAGAAAAAAGGTAAAAAAAAATGGGGTCCGTCTTATACTCCGGTGGAGTCTTACCAGCGGGGGTACGGCAGCAGTGGGGAGCGAGGTCACAGGAGACAGGGGCGGAGCTGGAGTAGGGCGATGCTGCAGGGGCTCTGCTGTCTGTGGTAGGGGCTTTGCTGGCTGCAGGTACCGTGCTGGCTGTGTGGAGCAGCACAGCCCCCACCTCAGCCAGCACAGCACCCATTTTCCACCTCCCGGTAAGCTACATTCGCATTATAAGACTCATCCCTCATTTTCCTCCCACAGTTTGCTAAAGAAAAGTGCATCTTATAATCCAAAAAATATGGTATGTCTCTGCGACTTTTTTGCAGACACACCATGCACAAAAAAATTATGTAATTATGTGAGCATCCATATACTGTATGTACTATCCAGAAAAGACGTATAGAGCAAGTATGTGAAAAACTCCCATCTGATTGAGGCCAGTGTTTTATTTTAATAAGCACAATTGGCAGTAGCAGAGGCCGCACAGAGCAGTTGTGCTGTAGTGTACCCTCTTTTTTAGTGTCTTAGACAATAACTTGACGCATAAAACACAATGACTACCTCCAGTGCACTTAATTAAATGTAAAACAAGTTGTGATCTTTCTCTGCTTGAATCCTCATTCCCTGATTGATTGCATTTAAGGCCGCAGTAGTAACCTTTTTTACTCATCCCTCTCTTGTTACTGCTCTATGGGGCAAGTCTTTATTTTTTTTTTATTTTTTTTTTATATTTGTGCAGTCACAGTTAGAGTTGAGAGCGGTTCGAGGTTCTCCAGTTCGCGGCTCGAGTGATTTTGGGGCCTGTTCTAGATCGAACTAGAACTCGAGCTTTTTGCTAAAGCTCGATAGTTCTAGATACGTTCGAGAACGGTTCTAGCAGCAAAAAGACAAGCTAATTACTAGCTGGCTTTCCGCTGTAATAGTGTAAGTCACTCTGTGACTCACACTATTAGGAAATTTCAGTGTATAGTATGCGGGAACAGCGCATTCAGATCACTGCTGTTTGGATAATGGCGATCGCCATTTTTTTTTTTTTTCTTGTCTTCCTTCCCTAAGCGCGCGCGTGTAGTGGGGCGGGCCAGCATGTCAGCCAATCCCAGACACACACACAGCTAAGTGGACTTTTAGCCAGAGAAGCAACGGCATGTGTGATAGGATTTCATGTCACATGTCCCTGCATTATAAAAACAAGTATCTGCCCGTCCGGACGCCACTATCTCTTCTGCGTCTGGGTGTCAGTCACCGCTGGCGTAGCTCCTGTCTCCGATACTGCTGTGTACGCTCTATACACAGCGCTATACAGAATAGGGATAGAAGTTTCTTTCAGCCCTTGTAAGGGCTAATACCGGCAGGGTCAGAGCCATAGGTGACAGTCAGGGCTGTGAAAACAGATTTTAACAGCTACACAAGATGACAGCGTCTGTGTAGTTAAGGTCAGGGATTTCCTCGCTGCATTTCCCCATTAGGAGGGATAGAAAGGGAGGCTTCCTTTCCTCTACCCAGACCCACAACCCTGCCACTGTACCCTCCTGCCCTTTGCACACTCAAACTCATTGTTACTAAGCCATTATACTAGCAAACACTGAGGAAACTTAGTGGCATCCTAAACGTGGCTGTTGGACTTCTGGATTGTCCCACTAGTGCAAAGATATTTGCAGCACGTCTGCCTGCATTGCACACTCAAACTCATTGTTACTAAGCCATTATACTAGCAAACACTGAGGAAACTTAGTGGCATCCTAAAAGTGGCTGTTGGACTTCTGTATTGTCCCACTAGTGCAAAGATATTTGCAGCACGTCTGCCTGCATTGCACACTCAAACTCATTGTTACTAAGCCATTATACTAGCAAACTATGCTAAGGGCCGTAGTTGCATTATCAGGGATAATTATTGTTGTTTATTCTGCTGTTAATAAAGCTAGACCACCGCTGAAATCTACACCACCTCTCAATTTTTACTACCACATTTTAAGTGCACAATCTTGTCGCAATCAAAATGAGTGGCAAAATGACAGATGCTGCTTGAAAGGGGAAGAGGCGTTTTGGAAAAGGAAAAAAAGGGTTTGTCCGTGGGGAAGGTGGCAAAGCTCCATTAATATCTGCTGAAGATAGACCATCTTCCAGCAAAAGTAAGATGTCTACTACTTACCGTGGACAATCCGATGTGCTCCCTTTTTTACGGACACGAACAACTGGAACAAAGGTAGATGATGGCCAAAATAGGAAAATGCTTGAATGGATCTCAAGTGGTCCAACAAGTGCCCTCTCCGCCACCTCAACTACCGCATCCAAAAAACACCAGTCCTCTGAGTTGTCAGCCCAATCACACTTGCATTCTCCCAGCTCTGAAGTCTCCATCCGCCCTGCACAGTATGGTGGAACTGAGATGGCTGAATCTGCAGAGCTGTTCAGTCACACTATAGCCTGGGAATCAGAAGTCTGCTCCCAAGCTACAGTGAGTACAGACCAGGAAATGCTCTGCAGTGATGCCCAGAACCTTTGTGACTCTGATTCAGGCCGTGAGGACCAAGTTTCTGAGCATAATGTTGACCCTTTTTCACAAACTGTAACACCTGTTGTTATAGACAATGAGGAACATACTGATGACGATGAGACGCAGATACCAGATTGGGATGATAACTTAAATATTCGGTCAGGGCAAGAAGAGGCTCGGTCTGAGGATGAGGGGAGTGCAAACACAACAATTGATGAGGAAGTTCTAGATCCCACCTACTGTCAACCCACAGTCAGGCACTCGAGGAGGTCAACAGAGGCGGTGGAGGAGGATGCAACCGACGACGAAGTTACCTTGCGCCTTCCTGGACAGAGTCGGAGCACTGGTAGCACGTCTACAACTGCATCCTCAGCCACCACTCTGCCTCTGAGCACTAGTCGGGGGGGCTCAGCAGGTCGCATGCCCTCTAAGCCTTGCCTAGCCTGGTCCATTTTTGACATAGCAAAAGATCGCCCAAATTATGTGATCTGTAAAATTTGTCGTGATTCTGTTAGTAGAGGGCAAAACCTCAGCAGTTTGACAACTTCTTCCATGAATCGTCACATGAATAAATATCATATGTCCCAGTGGGAAGCTCACCGAGCTGCAATGTGGCCTAGCGGAGCGAACCATCCACCACCTGCCCTTCCAGTGCATCCGCGCGCTCTTCATCTTCTAGGACTGTGGGGACAGCTGTCACACTTGGTTTTCCACGCTCAACTTCCACCACTGTAACCGCAACAGGCAGTTTGCTTGGTAGGTCGTCAGTTGGTTTGGAAGGGGAAACAAGTACGTGTGTACAGCTCTCTCAGACATCGATAGCACCAACGTTGAATGAAGGCAACATCATGTCTATGCCTGCACTTTCCTCACAAAGCTGCATTTTTCCAGGGACACCCTACTCAACACCGTCTACACACAGCAGCCAGATCTCTATCCCTCAGATGTGGACAAATAAAAGGCCATTTACTGCGACCCATGACAAAGCTAAGAGGTTGACTTTATCCCTCTGTAAGCTCTTGGCTACCGAAATGCTGCCTTTCCGACTGGTGGACACACAGGATTTTAGAGACCTTATGTCTGTCGCTGTGCCCCAGTACCAGATGCCCAGTCGCCACTACTTCTCTAAGAAAGGTGTGCCCGCGCTACACCAGCATGTCGCACACAACATCACCGCTTCCTTGAGAAACCCTGTGTGTCAACGGGTACATTTCACCACCGATACTTGGACCAGTAAGCATGGACAGGGACGTTACATGTCGCTGACTGGGCACTGGGTAACTATGGTGATAGATGGTGAAGGGTCTGCTGCACAAGTCTTGCCGTCCCCACGACTTGTGTGTCAATCCTCTGTCTGTCCAAGTTCCGCCACTGCTTCTGCCTCCTCCACCTCATCTGGGTCCTCCACCTCCGCCCCAAGCCTGCCTGGTCAGGCCACCAGCGTTCTCACTGCGCAGAAGGAATCACGCACCCCTCATTACTATGCTGGCAGCAGAGCGCAACAGCATCAGGCGGTCTTTAGCTTGACATGTCTTGGAAATAGGAGTCACACAGCGGCTGAGTTGTGGGCAGCTCTGGAGACTGAGTTTAATAAATGGTTGTCTCCACTCAACCTGCAGCCTGGTAAGGCCGTGTGCGACAATGCTGCAAACCTGGGTGCGGCCCTTCGCCTGGGCAAGGTGACACACGTGCCTTGTATGGTTCACGTGTTGAACCTTGTTGTCCAGCAATTTTTAACACACTATCCCGGCCTAGATGGCCTTCTGACCAGGGCACGAAAACTGTCTGCTCACTTCCGCCGTTCAACCGCCGCAGCTGAGCGACTTGCATCGCTCCAGAAGTCTTTCGGCCTGCCGGTTCATCGCCTGAAATGCGATGTGTCGACACGCTGGAATTCGACTCTCCACATGTTACAGCGACTGTGGCAGCACTGCCGAGCCCTGGTGCAATACGTCATGACGTATAGCCTGGGCCAACGAGATGCAGAGGTGGGGAAGATCACCCTGATGGAGTGGTCTCAGATCAAGGACCTATGCACCCTTCTGCACAGTTTCGACATGGCGACGAATATGTTTAGCGCTGACAATGCCATTATCAGCATGACAATTCCAGTCATTTACATGCTGGAGCACACGCTAAACACTATTCGGAGTCAGGGGGTGGGACAACAGGAAGGGGAGGAACTACAGGAGGATTCATATGCGCAAGACACAACAACATCACCAAGGTCCAGACATTCATCATCACCAACGCGGCAGGCATGGGACCATGGGGGACAGGGATCAACAAGGGCGCATGGTAGCAGGCGAAATGTTGAGGAAGGTGCAGGAGAACATGAAGAAATGGAGGACGAACTGTCCATGGACATGGAAGACTCAGCGGATGAGGGAGACCTTGGTCAAATTTCAGTTGAAAGAGGTTGGGGGGAGATGTCAGAGGAAGAAAGAACGGTTAGCACCTCTATGCCACAAACACAGCGTGGACTTGGTCCGCATGGCTGCGGAAGACACATGAGCGCCTTCTTGCTGCACTACCTCCAACATGACCCTCGTATTGTCAAAATTAGAAGTGATGATGACTACTGGCTTGCCACACTATTAGATCCCCGGTACAAGTCCAAATTTTGTGACATAATTCCAGCCATAGAAAGGGACGCACGTATGCAGGAGTATCAGCAGAAGCTGTTACTCGATCTTAGCTCGGCTTTTCCACCAAACAACCGTGCAGATGCAGGGAGTGAATCTCCCAGTTGTAACTTGACAAACATGGGACGGTCTCGTCATCTTCAACAGTCTACCCGTACCAGTAGCACCGTATCTGGTGCTGGTAACAGCAATTTTATTGAATCTTTTCATAATTTTTTTAGACTGTCCTTTGCAAGGCCACCAGAGACAACAAGTCTGACACATAGTCAACGGCTGGAGAGGATGATACAGGAGTATCTCCAAATGAACATCGATGCCATGACTTTGCAAATGGAGCCTTGCTCATTTTGGGCTTCAAATCTTGAAAAATGGCCAGAGCTCTCAACTTACGCCTTGGAGATTTTGTCGTGTCCAGCTGCCAGCGTTGTCTCTGAACGTGTCTTCAGTGCTGCTGGGTGTGTGCTGACAGATAAGCGCACACGTCTGTCCAGTGACAATGTGGACAGACTAACGTTCATCAAAATGAAAAGTCATGGATCCACAAGGAATTTACTACCACTGTGTCATCCTGGGGAGAGTAAATGCTTGTGGATTTGGAATGTGCTTGATGCAAATCAAAACATCCTGTTTGCAACTAGGGCACAAGTGCTGCCACTGATGGGGTGTCTGTGTGGCCCAATTTTTGGAAAAAAAGGGAGACTCCGCTTGGAGTAACCCTTGCTTGCTGTGTTTTTTAAAAGGAGCCAAGATGAACAAGTCATGGTTCAGCAAAGACTTTGCTACCTACCCCGGTGCAATCCTGAGGACGGAAAAGGATGGCGTATTTTTGAATGTGCTTGATGCAAATCTAGCTGTATAGTGTACAACTGGGGCACAAGTGCTGCCACTGAATGGGTGGGTGTGTGTGGGGCCCAATTTTTGGAAAAAAAGTAGACTCCGGTTGGAGTAACCCTTGCTTGCTGTGTTTTTTAAAAGGAGCCAAAATGAACAAGTCATGGTTCAGCAAAGACTTTGCTACCTACCCCGGGGTCATCCTGGGAACGGTTAAGTATGGCGTATTTTTTAATGTGCTTGATGCAAATCTAACTGTGAAGTGTACAACTGGGGCACAAGTGCTGCCACTGAAGGGGTGAGTGTCTGTTTGGCCCAATTTTTGGAAAAAAGGGAGACTCCGCTTGGAGTAACCCTTGCTTGCTGTGTTTTTTAAAAGGAGCCAAGATGAACAAGTCATGGTTCAGCAAAGACTTTGCTACCTACCCCGGGGTCATCCTGGGAACGGTTAAGTATGGCGTATTTTTGAATGGTGTTGATGCAAATCTAGCTGTGAAGTGTACAACTGGGGCACAAGTGCTGCCACTGAAGGGGTGAGTGTCTGTTTGGCCCAATTTTTGGAAAAAAGGGAGACTCCGCTTGCAGTAACCCTTGCTTACATTGTTTTTAAAAATGGTCCAAGATGAACAGAGCTGGGATCAGGAAAGACTTTGCTACCTACCCCGGTGCAATCCTGAGGACGGAAAAGGATGGCGTATTTTTGAATGTGCTTGATGCAAATCTAGCTGTGAAGTGTGTGTGTGGGGCCCAATTTTTGGGAAAAAAAAGGGAGACTCCACTTGGAGTAACCCTTGCTTGCTGTGTTTTTTAAAAGGAGGGTAAATAGCAGTATACCAGGACAAGTAGATCCACAGTAATTAACCAAATTAGCTGGACCAGAAGTGCAAAAGGAAAAGACAAACTTAAAATGTAACTTTTAATAGATATGCAGATAAAAGTGAGCAGTAGCTCACCGGTTAAAAACCTAGGTGGCTCATATCAACCCAATATACACAAATATAGGGCTGTGAACACAAGCCCAAAACAGTATGCCTCAGTCGGGTGACCCAATGAAGAAAAATTCCACAATAAGGGTATGTGCGCACGTTGCTTTTTACCTGCTTTTTACCTGCTTTTTTGCTGCTTTTTCTTCTGCGCTGTTTAATGCCAAAATGGATGTGTTCTTCTATTCAAGCAAAGTCTATGGGAATTTGGGTTTCTTGTTCACACTATGTTGTTCAAAATGCTGCCTTTTTGTGGCAGAACTTTGGTCAAAAACTCAGCTTTGCAGTGCAAAACCCAAATGGCAAAAACAATTGACATGTTGCTTCTTTGAAAAGCTGAGTTTTTGACCAAAGTTCTGCCTCAAAAAGGCAGCATTTTGAACAACATAGTGTGAACAAGAAACCCAAATTCCCATAGACTTTGCTTGAATAGAAGAACACATCCATTTTGGCATTAAACAGCACAGAAGAAAAAGCAGCAAAAAAGCAGGTAAAAAGCAACGTGCGCACATACCCTAATGGTATAATGGCCCTATCTGAGGCAAAGACACACAAGAGTATTTCAGTCAAAACCCCATCAAGGGGAGGATATACATCTGTGTGTCTCAGGCAGAAACTCCTAAACCTATAGAAACCGTACATATAATGAATCCCACACCAAGTGGGAACGGTCTTACCAGGTCCGGAGATTACACACGGGCATTGAGGAAGGTTATCGGTTCATGCAGGGGGCTGTTTAAACAGCGTATCCAGATCCCTCAGATACCTAAACCAAATCAGGCATGTAGTCACCGTGCCCACTCCCAACGTTTCAAAAAGCAGATCATCAGGGGAGTTCCAATGGGAACAAGACGCTGTCAAACGGTATCTTCACCGGATGACAAACAAAAGATGCCCAGGTCACGCATCGTGGCGTACATCAGGACCCAAATTCATAAAATGCCAGGTGTGTGTGGGGCCCAATTTTTGGAAAAAAAAGGAGACTCCGCTTGGAGTAACCCTTGCTTGCTGTGTTTTTTAAAAGGAGCCAAGATGAACAAGTCATGGTTCAGCAAAGACTTTATCTACCTACCCCGGTGTCCTCCTGGGGACGGTTAAGTATGGCGTTTTTTTGAATGTGCTTAATGCAAAGCTAGCTGTGAAGTGTACAACTGGGGCACAAGTGCTGCCACTGAAGGGGTGGGTGTGTGTGTGTGGCCCAATTTTTGGAAAAAAGGGAGAACTCCGCTTGGAGTCACCTTGTGGTGTTTTACATGATTTTAGAAGGGCGTGCCATGCCTATATCTGTGTCTCCTCCTCTTTTTCCTTGTCCAGCTCTTTTGTTTTCGCATGAGTATATTTCCTTGTCATTTTCCCATGTATTTGTGTTGTGTTGTGAGTTGTTTGTCACCTTTTGGACACCTTTGAGGGTGTTTTCTCGGTGTTTTTATGTGTTTGTGATTGCCTGCCATTGTTTCCTATGCGGTTCGAGTTCGGTTCGTCGAACGTTCGCCGAACTGAACTCGAACGAGACCTCCGTTCGACGAACCGAACTCGAGCCGAACCGCGGCTGGTTCGCTCATCTCTAGTCACAGTATTCTTCCCTATGAGCCCATTCGTAGGGTTTTTATATGAAGGGTGTTATATATGTAATATGGCTTAGATCTCATGTTACAAAACGTACTGGAGGTTTTTTCTTAGAAGTAACTCATCTACTGTATATTTGACAAATATTACTAATATGCCAGGAATCCAGGATAAGTAAAATTCTACTTAAAGGGAATCTATCACCAGAAAATGACGAATTTTTAAATCAGGTTACATGTACTTTTAAAAAGAACTTGGCAATTTTTTTTAAACTTATTCACGATCGCAAATGAAAAAAAAAAAAAGGTAATCCAGCTAATTTTCACTCTGTCATCGAGGGCTTTTTTAGACTCATACTTTCTTTCAACAACAGTTTTCAGCAGGCTCCTTATCATTAGAGACAGGATTACAATTGCAGGTAACACTTCTATACACTGCTGTGTTGCCCTCTTGCCATAGTGATAGTTCTGCTTCACATAACTTGTTTTTTATTTCCCTGCAACCAGAAAACATGTAAGACCTGTCCATTTATATTGACAACGGACAAGATAAAGATTCCCAGATCACATCAGGACTACAAGATCCCAGATCACATCAGGACTGCACTGCAACTAATGTGGTATACTTAATTATATGTACCAAATGTCCAACTGGGGGTCTGTATGTAGAGGAGACAGGACAACAGCTCAGGACAAGGATGAATTCTCCCCGCCACACAATTAGAGAAAAAAGGATGGATCTACCTGTGGCCAAACATTTTTGTAACCCAGACCACAGCATCATGGACATGAAATTGCTGGTATTGAAAGGAAATTTCAAGTCCTAAAGAGACAGGAGAGTCTGGGAATACAAACTTATGATGACCTTTGACACATTCAGAGCAGGAATGAATGTGTCACATGGATTTATGTCTTTTTACATCAATTAAGAAATGTGTTCCTCAGAGTATCTGGGGGCATCACAGCCCGGACCAGACACCCCAATCAGAGGACAATAAAACTTTCACACTGCTTATCTATGAACTACAACAATATTTATGGCCACAACAGTTTGCCCCCTTGCTATAGTGATAGTTCTGCTTCACATCACTTGTTTTATTTACTGCTCTATTCTATGTCCTGTTGTGTATAAATATGTGACTCTTCCGATTTTGTGTTATAACTTGCCTGATGAAGAGACCTGAGTAGTCTTGAAAGCTTGCTATTATTACCATCTTTTCAGTTACCCATTAAAAGGTATCAACCACTGAGGACTTCAGTTCTTTTAAACAAACTTTTTTTATACACTGCTGATAATAGAGAATCCAACAATCACGATAGGTTGTGTCACTGCCCTCTTTACAATGACATTTATACATGCTTATTAGACACTTCAATACTAAAGATATTGTTGGGATCCAACTATTGTGGTTATGTACATGTGTTATTTCCTAAACCAAAAGAAACTTAAAATCTAAAAAACACCACAGTGACCCGTGTGAAAATTGCAAGATTTATTTTATTACTTGCTGGAGTACCCAGCATTGCCCGGGATAGTAACTTAGTCTCCCTCTCTTCCACTCTCTTTTTCTCTGTCTCTCTCCCACTCCCCCTCTCACCACCGAAATCATATTAACTGACGCATAAGCTTCTTATTCTAAGAATGTCCTTCGTTGCCTATAGCAACCAATCACAACTCCTATTACTGACCGATAGCAAAATAGAAGCAGACCTGTGATTGGTTGCTTTAGGCCACCTGATAAATATTGAGGCTAACTGTCAAAACAGCCAATATATTACCGCAATCATCCCAACAGTAAATAAGTGGATTTTTTGGCATATAACTGTAAAACCTGGGATTAAAATTTTGCTGCAAAACATAGTCTATCATGTTCCCTGAGTCAAATGAGGCGGCTGTGCAAAATTTCTCTTTATAGGTATATTTTTGAGTAAAATGAAAATTGTCCTTTTATTCTATAAACCACTGACAACATGTCTCCGAATTTCATTGCAAATACATTTTGGATTTATTTTCTGAAAATGAGAAATCTTCAAAATAACAAAACAATGCATTGCTATCAGACACGTCAAATAATGCAAAGAAAACAAGTTTATAATCATTTAGAAACAACAATACTAATGTTTTAACTTATGAAGAGTTCAGAAATCAATATTTTGTGGAATAACCATGATTGTTAATCACAGCTTTCATGCGTCTTGGCATGCTTTCCACCAGTCTTTCACACTGCTTTTGGGTGACCTTATGCCACTCCTGGTAAAAAAAAAATGGAAGCAGTTCTTCTTTGTTTGATGGCTTGTGACTATCCATCTTCCTCTTGATTACATTCCAGAGGTTTTCAATGGGGTTCAGGTCTGGAAATTGGGTTGGCCATGACAGGGTTTTGATGTGGTGGTCCTTCATCCACACATTGATTGACCTAGCTGTGTGGCATGGCGCAATGTCCTGCTGGAAAAAATAGTCCTCAGAGTTGAGGAACATTGTCTGAGCAGAATGAAGCAACTGTTTTTCCAGGATAACCTTGTATGCGGCTTGCTTCATATGTCCTTTGCAATACACGGATTGTATTGAAACAACAGCACCCTGCTGAGCAAGTGACACATTCCTGGGACTCAGACTTTCTGCCCATACATCAGACTGCTCTCAGATTAAAGAAACTCTGTCAGCATGGAATGACTGTTCAAAGTACAGGCACTCAGTACATCATAGTGGGGTTAATCATTTTATACACCTTCTCATCTGTTGGTTTTCCATGTATCTCTGCCTTTCTCTTACTCTATGAAGCCAGAGCTGTCCATCAAAGAAGAGAAAAAAGTGGAGATAGATGGAAAACAAGCAGGTGGAAAGGAGTAATTAAAATATTAGTCCCACCATGATGCATGAGGGCCTGTTCTTGTTCTGAACAGTCATTCTGGGCAGATAGAGCCCCTGCTGACAGATTTCCTTTAATGAAGCTGAGCTGTCATGCCAGTAACATCTTGTGGGAGCAAGATTGGTACCTTTTCTAGAAAATGAAACGTTATTTTTTATTATTTTTAATGTGATTGTGTATATGCATTTGTTAATATTTTTGGTTATGTATATTTTTTACTTTCTAGGTATGTTCCCTCATTTGACACTAAACTTATTTTTTTTGTTTTATACTGTCTTACAATTGTGTTATATACAAGTGCATCTCAATAAATTAGAATATCATCAAAAAGTTTATTTCAGTAATTCAATACAAAAAGGGAAATGCATATATTATATAGAGTCATTACAGAGTGATCTATTTCAAGTGTTTATTTCTGTTAATGTTAACCTTTTTCTACCACACTTTTTCCTTCCACTTAAACTTCCATTAATATGCTTGGATACAGCCAGCTTCTTTAGCAATGACCTATTGTGGCTTATCCTCCTTGTGGAGTGATTCAATGACTGCCTTCTGGACATCTGTCAAGTCAGCAGTCTTTCCCAAGATTGTGTAGCCTACTGAACCAGACTAAGGGACCATTGTAAACGCTTAGGAAGCCTTTGCAGGTGTTTTGTGGCAATTATTCTAATTTTTTTAAGATAATGACTTTTGGGTTTTCATTGGGTGTAAGCCATAATCATCAACATTAACAGAAATTAAAACTTGAAATAGATAACTCCGTTTCTAATGACTCTATATAATATATGTGTTTCCCTTTTTGTATTGAATTACTGAAATAAATTAACTTTTTGATGATATTCTAATTTATTGAGATGCACTTGTATAATCAATCAGTCGTTAATTGCATAAAATCAGACTTTGGTTAGCCATACTTTACTCTTGAAGAACTCTCTTCTGGTGTCGATACATCTATAATTCAGCCACTTTGCTTGTTTTGCAACTTGAAAGCAGAGAAATAATCATCAGCATTATCTGCCCTCACCCCCTCCCCCACAGTCTTAATATGGGGTTGGTGTACAGATTGGATTGCTATAATATTGTGAAACATGAGGATTTTCTTGCATTATGTGCTCTGGTGGCAGTGACGTTTCTTCAGAGGTCTTTGGTATGAGTAGTACAGAATGCCTGTGTGTTATATGAGTGCACAAAAGAATGTAACATGTTTAAACAAGATAGAGTAAGGATTAGGAAGGATTGCGGAACAATAACAATAGAACACAGGATTTTAACCTCTTCCCATTTTTTCTCCCTACACTAATATATTGGGGCTGTTTGGCAAACGACTGCTATTATAGATCCTTTACTTAAAATGTAATAAATGGGAAACGTTTAGGCAGTAAATAGGCAAACACTGTAAACTTAGACCCTTACAAAACATTCCAGCTGTGGACAGTCACAATATTCAATCTACAGCTGTAAAGACTATCATCACCATACAAAACAAAATATTATAGCTCGCCCTCATAATAAAATGCTTGATTCCACTTGGTGTGTGGCGCTGAACACACACCACATATTTTACTGGAGCACACACAAATACTGTACGCTGCCGAGGAGGTTTATACTAAAGAGTATTGCTGCCACCTACTGGAATAAAAGAATATCTTAAAGGGAACCTTTAGTTTGCAGCTGTATGCATCTTGTATTTGCTATGTTTTTTTCAGCTGGCACCTATTCACACTCGTAGGATGTGCGGGTCAGTTTTTTTTAAATATTTGTAATGAGTCTCTTTCTGACTGAGCACTCCGCCCTATAAACCAGGCTGTGTTCATAATCCTCATACCAGGAGTCCTAGCTGCCCAAACATAGAGGTTAAAATAGAGGGATAAGGCCAGGCGCTACTGCTATTAAATTATAGGTGCTTCAGGGGAAAAAGGAGACTATAGTTCGGTAAATCCCAAGCACACAAGAGGACAAAAGTAATTTGGATGCAATGGTGTTTTATTAACAGACTATCTGCAAAGAAAAAACACAAAACGCCTCAACCAGAAATAGTGCAAAAGCCAAGCTAACGTTTCGGCCAAGAGTGGCCTTTATCAAGGTTTTGCGTATCCTATACTGGTGAGTAAGACGAATTGGACGTCTACGAGAACGTATCTCAAAGGAGGCGTCTTTTTTTGGTATATGGCAATACATAAGGAGGCACGTAGAATAGGTGGATGGATAGAGGAGATGCCTTAGGCAGCGGGAGGAATGGGGATAGAGTCCCAGGGATCAGTGCTGGATGCAGGATAAGGCAGCGGGTGGCCACTTCTGAACTTCTGAATATTCTTTTTAAAATGTGAAGCCCAAAACTGGATCCCATATTCCAGATGTGGCCTTAAAGTGATTTATAGAGGGGTACCAATATGCTGGTATCATGGGATCTAATCTGTCTTTTTATACACCCTACAATCTTGTTTGGTTTTGCAGCTGCTGCTTGACATTGAGTGCTGCTGCTCAGCTTATTTGTAACCAGAATCCCAAGTCTTTCTCCTGTTCTGTAGTCCCGAGTTTACTTCCATTTATTGTTTATACAGCTATACGATTACTCTGTCCTAGGTGCATTACTTTACATTTATCAACATTAAATCTCATTTGCCAAATGTCTGCCCATTCTGACATCTTATCCAGATCGTGTTGTATTATTGCAGTTGTTAGTTTTTAATATCCTACATAGCTTGGTGTCGTCTGCAAAGAATGATACTTTATTTTCAATCCCATCCACAAGGTCTAGTAGATTAGATTAATAAAGAGATTAAAAAGCATCAGTCCTAGCACAGATCTCTGAGGCACCCCACTGCTGACTAATAACCCAATTAGAGAATGTACCATTTATGAATACTCTTTGTTTCCTATCTTTTAGCCAATTCCTTACCTATCAGCTTATAGTTTCCCCTAGTCCTTGCTTCTGGAGCTTGATTACAAGACTGTTTTAAATCATGTTTTTATTGAGTCAGTATGTTGACAAAATTTACGATCAATTACACTTAGTATATTATAGCTGCAATACATCTAGATATCAAAATGTACAACTCTGTTTCAGCAATATAACTTTATTGATTAGATATCACACACAGGTGACAATCTCACCACAAGAAAAAAGGACTTGTAGGGTGGGGACAATCGGGAACCGTAGGGCCTTGTGCCCACGTTGCTTTTTTCATGCTTTTTTTCCTTGCTTCTTTTAATCAATTAAAGGAAGAAAAAAGCATCCCAGCAAAGTGTATGAGAATCCTTAGTTGCTGTGCCCATGCTGCTTCTTTTTTCAGAAAAAAGAAGCAGCATGTCAATTGTTTCTGCATTTTTTCCTGCTTTTTTCACCATTTGACTTGAATTTAGTCAATGAAAAACACACGTGTGTAATGCACACGTTGCTTTTTTTGTGTGTTTTTATGTGCTTTTTTTACGTCACTGGGGTTCCCTGCGGCCATTAACTCATCTCGTGGTCTTTACCATGCGACCTTGCTGCAGGGAATTCCACTGTCGTCACAAGGTGAATCGAGTTCATGCCTCCGATCCTGCAGATCCGCCAACATGAAGTTGGTTCACCTTGTGATGTCACCGTCATGGCGATAACACAGGGTTACCATGGCAGCGATCGTGTCCCTGTGATCGTATTACAGGGACCCGATCGCCAGTGAGAGGTAAGCGATTCCTTTGCCTCCCTCCTGAATGCTGCGATTGCAGTGATCGCAGTATTTAGGGGGTTAAACTGCTGGTTGCGGCACAGGCACCGCTCTCGGAAGTGAGAGCCGGGTCCCAGCTGCAACATCAGCTGGAGACCCAGCTGTGATAGTGGGGGTACAACACCTGTACCGCCACGGTCACATGAATTAAAAAAGCACAAAAAGAAGCATGGACAAAAGCATGTGAAAAAATGCACAAACGCAATAAAAATTGAGCATTTTTTCAGTTGCTTTTTTCCTGCCAAAACATGCGTTTTTATGTGCACATTTTACTTTCCCATTTATGGTGATCCTTGTTTCTGAGTGGTGTGAGTGTTCTCCTGTTGGGCGTTACTTCCCCCTCCTTTCTCCATTGTTCCCCAGTACACATATTGTTTCTACTTTGTGTTTGAGTGCTGTGTGTACGAGTTTCCATTTTCCCTTGCCCGTGTCATTTTGGGGGGTTTTCTCTTTGTGTTTTCTGGCCCACCCCAAGGGTGTAAGAGAGGGGGAGTAAGATCAGGGCTCAGACAGGAGTTAGGGTCACGCTGGGAGCTCGAAACTGATTACCAACGAATCTACCTTTGAGATAAAGGACAGCGCAGGAACTCTAGTCTGAGAGCCAGCCTAGGATCACCTGTCCCATCATAACATAACCCATGACAGCAATGGTAATATATGCTATACTTGCTCCACCACTGCAGCCAATGCACATTAACAAAGCAGCAGTGGAGAGCCAGCCTAGGAGGGTGGGTACTGTGACGACATGGACTCTATTGGCTATTTTTCTGTGTCGAAACTCCTAACAGAGGCTCCATGGACCTTTTTTGAATTGCATACTTCCCAGGGGGCAATGCACCTAGGATTTCACTGTTTTGAGCGCCTTTGTTGGCTGCCGGCAGTGTTTTCTCTGACTGGTTTCCCCGAGATCAGTGATTGTTTTGTCTTGCTGGTCTACTAGGCATTGCTCCCACCTAGCCAGAATCCTACTCCACACTGATGAGGGGCAATACCCCGAAACAGCTGTCTGTGGATGGATACCTGGCCTTGGTATTTCCCTTGTCATATCTTTAAACTCGTCAAAAAGTTGGATATTGACTAAATGGGCCACTTAATATGGTGGTCATGGTGGTTTCCTAAAAAGAGCCACTCCCTGGCTAGGTCCTTCCCAGAGGGATATCTGGCTATTTTTCTGTGTCGAGAGTCCTAACCGAAGCTCCACAGACCTTTTTTGATTGACATGGATTCTGTCAGTGCCTAGCATGGGTTAATTTCTTAAAATTCAGCCAGACATGAAGATAGTTTGTTTATTGTTTCTACAAGACTCTTAGGAGTCTA
This sequence comes from Anomaloglossus baeobatrachus, assembly GCF_048569485.1. Lineage (NCBI taxonomy): Eukaryota > Metazoa > Chordata > Amphibia > Anura > Aromobatidae > Anomaloglossus > Anomaloglossus baeobatrachus. The sequence goes on along the minus strand of NC_134357.1, from coordinate 140,734,226 downwards.
GTGTTACAGTTCTTGTTGACTCATGGATTTATGCTATTGTGACTCCTAATCGATTTTGAGGTAGATTGAATATAATGACTCATGTAATTGCCTTGGCCAGTGAAGGTCAGACACCTAGACAAATAAATTATGCGAACATCCCATTGTATTACTATGTGAATTGCTAGATGTGATGTAAGTTAGCTGTCACTCCCTCGTCTCTGGATATTTTGTATACGGCTTGAAATCTAGCCAATAAGAACCCAGTCTTATCCACCAATCGTGAAGACCCCAATGGTCTGAATGGAGACCTCCGGGGTATAAGAATTAGGGCTGTCCATTACTCGGGTAGACTCTTGCTACATGCTACTAATCTAGAACCTGCGGATCCGATTGGCAGGCCATAACTGAACCTGGATTATAATACTATATGGACTTCAGCATCGTATGCAAGGATTCGGCTGACCTGTCAAGGACTACCTAAGGAAGGAATCCAGCTTGGGACAATTCTGTCACCTGACTACAGGCTTTGCGGTCCTCAGACCGCTTCCTAAATCTGGCGTTATTCCATTCTCGGTGGGTGCCCGCCGAAAGCGGGGTGCTGCTGGTTTGGAGTAAGTAGCCCTGGAAGCTCTGAGGCACAGACATTCTAATCCCTGGTGAGCCAGCGGAAGGGTGAGAAACTGTTGCCGGTTACATTTTGTGGTTTTGCTGGTTATGTGCTATGTGCCGTTAATTGTTTGGGGATCCAATAAAGTCTTAATATTGTGATTCCCTCACCCTGTGTTGTCTGAGTAGTGTTCCGCCCATGGTTAAGGAGGTCAGGCATTCAGTTGGGATGAGCCTTTGGCCATGCTGTCTTTCTAAAGGCGGCCGGGCCAGAGGACGAGAGCACCCACCTACCCCTCTGTCGCCACAGGTACTATCTGATTTTATTATTTTAAGGGTATGTGCCAATGCTGCAGATTTTGTGCAGAAATTTTTTGCATGAAATCTGCACCTTCTGGCAGAAAAACGCACCTAGAAACACAAGCGTTTTGGTGCATTTTTGGCATGTTTTTGTGCCCTATGTTTTTTTAATGAAGTCAATGCGTGGAAGGACAACAAAACGCAGGAGAAAATGCACCAACAAGTAATATGCTGAAGATTTTTTTCTGCAACAAAATCGGCACCATATTTGCAAGAAAAAAAAAGCAACATGGGCACAATGTGGCACCCCTGAGGCTCTGGTTGCCACAGGGTACTACATCCCAATTAGGGTGCGGTATCTATCTCAGGTAAGGAGGGGGTTAATCACCAGTGTTCCACATTCACACACTACATCCAGCTTAGGAACCTTCACACAGAGTGGGTTGGCTCATGGTAGGCAGAAGGGTGTCCATACGGACATGGACTTTCCAGTCACTGAAGCCAGCCAACTGGGGGGTGGGTTACACTTGGGGTATAATTAAGCACTACACACGCTCATCATGGCCAGTCAGACCCATCAGGACCATAGTTATGGCGACACATCTCTGGAGAAATTGGACTTCACAGGGCCCAGAAGCTTGGAGTGGGAGCTCAGCCGGGGTAACTAACTGCAGAGGGGGATACCCTAGAAATAGGACTCTCACTCCTTCTCTTTCAAAACACCGGTGGTGACCCCTTTACCGGATCGGGATCAACCTGAGCTCATCACGGCAGGGACCAGTGTGACCGGGCTGGCAGCTGAATTGTAAGTAACTATACCCTGAACCCGCAGAGACTGTGTTGGCGCCACCCAGCGCTTAGGCGCTAACGGCTATTACTACTCTCATCATCCATCCGGGGCCCGATCCGCCTGTGGGAAGCGATACCAACCCAGCTGCCTTAATACCTGCACCCTGAGAGGAACCCGACAGTGACGGCTATTCTCTGGCCGCGTACCACAGGTGGCTTCACGACAAACTTTTCCAAATACCAAATACCCCGCTTCCCTCCCCCACCATTTAACTGTATGCCTCGGGGCAATGGAACCGGGCAAGGTCACCCCGTGACAACGCCTAACCCAACCCGAAGCGGCCCGGCGATGAGTAGATTTAATCGCCTGCCCTGTGTGGCGCTACATTTGGCGCTGTGAACAGGATATCGTGCCCATTAAAACCGAGTACTGTGCACCTACAGAACTGTGTTAAACTGGATAATTTGGTCCTAAACCATTCCATTGCGAAAAAGACAGTCGCCATTTATTATTCCGCATGGGAAAAGACAGGGCATGCTTCGTGGGCAGAACTCGTAATAAGAGCGCAAAAAGCAAGGGAGGAGCCAGATAAGCGTGCAAAAGGAGAGAGTCCCGATGTCGGAAGGATGTCTGAGGAGGAGAATCATTCACAACAAGAAAGCCTGCAGAGACACCATCACATGTTTCTCAACGCTGGCAGAAAACTAGCCAGGTCTTTCACCGGGAAGGAACAACCACGGGAAGGGCAGTCTCCAGTCAAGGAGACCACCTATGCCAAACATGGTATCCATCCACAGACAGCTGTTTCGGGGTATTTGCCCCTCATCAGTGTAGAGTAGGAAACTGGCTAGTGGGAGCACTGCTTAGTAGAAGACTACATAAGCAAGGATGGTTGACCTTAGGGAGATCAACATCCAACACCGCGGAGACACCATCATGTGTTTCTCAACGCAGTGATTCTAGAGCAATGCCCTCAGGGAAATATTCAAAACAAGAAAGCCTGCGGAGACACCATCACAAGTTTCCTGCCAGCGTTGAGAAACATCTGTGGATGGATACCATGTTTGGCATAGGTAGTCTCCTTGACTGGAGACTGCCCTTCCCGTGGTTGTTCCTTCCCGGTGAAAAACCTGGCTAGTTTTCTGCCAGCGTTGAGAAACATGTGATGGTGTCTCCACAGGCTTTCTTGTTTTGAATATTTCCCAGGGGGCATTGCTCTAGAATCACTGCGTTGAGAAACACGTGATGGTATCTCCGCGGTGTTGGATGTTGATCTCCCTAAGGTCAACCATCCTTGCTTATGTAGTCTTCTACTAGGCAATGCTCCCACTAGCCAGTTTCCTACTCCCCACTGATGAGGGGCAAATACCCCGAAACAGCTGTCTGTGGATGGACACCATGTTTGGCATAGGTGGTCTCCTTGACTGGAGACTGCCCTTCCCGTGGTTGTTCCTTCCCGGTGAAAGACCTGGCTAGTTTTCTGCCAGTGTTGAGAAACATGTGATGGTGTCTCCGCAGGCTTTCTTGTTTTGAATATTTCCCAGGGGACATTGCTCTAGAATCACTGCGTTGAGAAACACGTGATGGTGTCTCCGCGGTGTTGGATGTTGATCTCCCCAAGGTCAACCATCCTTGCTTATGTAGTCTTCTACTAGGCAATGCTCCCACTAGCCAGTTTCCTACTCCCCACTGATGAGGGGCAAATACCCCGAAACAGCTGTCTGTGGATGGACACCATGTTTGGCATAGGTGGTCTCCTTGACTGGAGACTGCCCTTCCCGTGGTTGTTCCTTCCCGGTGAAAGACCTGGCTAGTTTTCTGCCAGTGTTGAGAAACATGTGATGGTGTCTCCGCAGGCTTTCTTGTTTTGAATATTTCCCAGGGGACATTGCTCTAGAATCACTGCGTTGAGAAACACGTGATGGTGTCTCCGCGGTGTTGGATGTTGATCTCCCCAAGGTCAACCATCCTTGCTTATGAGGAGGAGAATCAAGCTGCTCCCACTGCTGAGACTGTAGCACCAGTAGTGGCTCTAGTGATGCAGTTTTCCATGCCGTACCTTCCAGGAGCAGCCTGGCTACCCCAGTACTCGGGGGAGACCGATTTCAAGGAAAGTCTGTACAGTTTATTCCTGGTGTATCCCATGTCGGAGGACCAAAAGACCAGTATCCTTATTGGCCAACTAACCGGGGTGGCCCGGCGTGAAGTTAAGTCTTGGCCGGAGACTGATAGGAAGGTGTTGAAAGATATTTTGGCTAAACTCGCACAGCCTCTGAGATTAAAATGTGATTTTATGGATGCAAGCAAAGGGTACAGGACAGTATCTGAGATTATGCTCTCAACTTTCAAGAAGCAATAAAAGCGGTGTGACAGGTGGACCCAGGAGAGATAGCGGATGAAAACCGCCTGTTAATCGATCAGTTTATTGAAGGACTGTTGTCTGATAATCATCGCACCCAGCTCCATATCCTGGCTATGCAGCACTCCGACCTCAGCTTTGCAGAATTCAAAGATCCGGCCTTCAGTGTGCTGCATGAACCGGCTCATAACAACGCTGTATTTCAACCACCTGGGATGATACCAGCCACCCCGGTGGTGGCAGACGCTAAAGAGCAAACCGTGGGTAAAGATTCCATAAATGAGTTGTGGCTCCAGATCCTGGAACTGAGCAAGGACATGACCACCCTGATCAAGGTAATGTAAACCAAGACCGGGACTCAGCAACCAGTGACCATTGAACTGACTTGCAGTGCTGATGATCTCCCCTCGCGGCGATGTGGAAAAACCCGCCGCCCCCAGCCACTTGACCATTATGATGCTGATGTGCAGCCCATCTGACGCTGGTGCGGTAAGCCAGGACATTATGCCAGAGGACGTCCAGTGATCGTGCCAAACCAGGGGGTCGGGACCGGCCCTCTGTAAACACCAGCAACCAAGCAAGAATAATTGGTCACATGTAGGCCGCCCAAACTGCTTGGTCGGGGGGTGGCACCAAACTGAACTCTTGCATCAGGTGCTAGAAAGCCTAGATACAGCTCTGCGTCAGTTCCTGGCTGGAAGTCCTGCAGTTGCTCCCACAGCGTTCAGCGCCTGTGCATAAAAGTTAAGGCCCTGTCACATACAGAGATAAATCTGCGGCAGATCTGTGGTTGCAGTGAAATTGTGGACAATCAGTGCCAGGTTTGTGGCTGTGTACAAATGGAACAATATGTCCATGATTTCACTGTGTGACACCCTGGACAAGCCAGGGGTCACAGGTAATTACATCACCACACCCTACACCCCGGTCAGGTACACCAGAGCTAAACCCAAAAATCCTTGTTGCCTTCCTCCAGGGGCTGATGTTCACACCAGGGGGTGGGCCAGGCGGTTGGTCCCGCCCACCGAGGAGTTCACAGTCCTGGAGGCGGGAAAAGCAGTGAGTTAAGCTAGGGAAGTGAAGGAGTGAGGAGTTGAGTTTAGACAGTGGAAGTGTGAGGAGTAAAGTGGCAGAAGAACAACAGTGAGACTGCGTCCGGGTGTGTGCCCCAGACAGAGACAGCAAGGTTAGCAGATGGCGGTGACCGTCTGCAGGAGTGGCTGATCGGAGTTGCCGAAAGGACCGTGGACGGGTGGTGGCCCGGCGGTACGGACCGGTACACAAAGTGAGGCCAGCACCATTGGCAGGGGCCTTTCGGACCCCGGCAAGGCTTGGAGTCGCCGTGAATTTGCCGAATCCGTCAGTGAAGGGGACCTCCGGGTTTCCAAACAACTAAGTCCCGATTGAAGGCAAAAGTCCAACCGTATGAGAGAGACACCGCCACCGCCAAGGCACCAGTTTCTCAGGGCCAGCGCCTGCGGGCAAAGAGGGGCTCCTCCGGCCCATATCCAAGCCGGGGAGCGGGTTAACGGTGGGAACCCATCGGAACCAACAGAAGTACTAGGTGCAAGGAAAGAGACAGTCACCGTTAACTACCGGGGAAAAGCAACAGCAGCCGTCCGTGGGAACCGTCTTTCCAGCCGTGTGTTTTACCGTGAAGTGTGTCAACGTCTCAGGCTGAGTGAGTACCACAGGGCCGTACGGCACAGCGCTGACCCCGCGTCCCTGCACCTCACCAGACCCCATAACCCGCCTGCCATCCTGTCCTACCCCATCACCGGGCCCCGGGACCACCAACCCCCTACCCACGGAGGGGAGGACTAACAACTTAGCTGCTCCAGTCACCGCTCCCGGGATCCCCGTTCAGAGCAGCGGTGGTGTCACTAAAATCACCACAACCGTGGGTGGCGTCACGGACAATAACCAAATCCCCACCACCAAAACAACCCCCCTTTTCACTCATGGGCGAGGAGCGCCGCTCGAGACCCCGGGATCCGGCCTACCGCTCGAGCCACCACAGAGTAGCAGCAGCCGGACCCGAGTAGTGGGTGAGCGCAGCGTTGCCATCCTCCTCCCCGCCCGCGACAACTGCAACCACAGATCTGCCAAAGATTTATCTCTGTGTGTGACGGGGCCTTTAATCTCTAGGTGGATCTAGCATGCTGTGACGGGGTGTACATCAGAGCAAAGAGAGACAACAGGCCGAGGATGATCCAACAGGTTTACTAACAGGAACAGCACACGACAAGTCCAAATAAAACAGATTCGGGGGCACCTCCCGATAATCCAAAGTGCCAGATCACAACGTAATAGTCCTTTTCAGAGTCCCAGAAATCCCACACAATCCACTGGACGGCGATGTCTGTCCGCAGATTCAGATCTCGCTCCCTTCCTCTTCAAAAACTCAACTCCCAACTGCATTTAGAAACAGGAGTGAATTGTTTGAGCTCGTGGGCCCGCCCCTCAAGGGTAGGGGTCTATGCAATGGTTGGGCCCACTAGAAGATTCTAGAAGGTTGGCTCCGAGATGTCTACAGGTTTGTGTAGTTGGCGTTATCCACTGCTTACGAAACAATGAGAAGTTCCCCTGGCTGTGTGGACAAGAGATAATTGCATTATGGGCCCAGAGACACAGGAGATGGGGGGAAGGTATGGTTACTTACATCCCAAGACATTTCAAAGTGTTCAGTAAGTACAACCAAAGGAAAGTGAGATCACATCCTGACATAGTATTACAGCAAATACAGTGAGAGGGTAAATTACATCTTCACAATCCCTCCCCCTCCCAACTTGTGTACGTACTAGGGACCTCTACAGGTCACTGGTTAAGTACACACAGGCAGAGCGTTACTTACATGTGGCTTCATGCAGCCACGAATTGGCATCGTAGCTCTCCCACATCATTGCCCAGGAGAACAGCTGCAGGCAGACCACCCATCACCCCAACCACACATCGCCTGACCCCAAAACCAAAGTTCAGATCCACAGTGGCTGTGGGAATAGTCCTCCATTCTCCACCAGCCAGTTCAATAACAATCCCAGGTCCTCTATGGATTGCCTAAGGCCGAACCACTCGGGGATCAGCCAGTGTGAGGAAAGCACCCGAGTCACAAAATCCAACAAGTCTCTGTCCATCCAGCACAACCTCCTGCAAGTGCTTACCTCGATGAGCAGAAGTCGTCATAACTGCGGGTCGCACCCCGTAAACTCCTGGTGGTGCAACATGGGGGGCTGAGTCACTAGGCCAGTCCTCACATAACGGTGCCACATCTTCCTCCATGGCACTGGGCTGTAAATAATTAACAATCCGATTGGGTGCAGGATCAGTCCTCATTTGAACAGCTGGGCAGGAGACTTGCCGATGCCCTGGCTGTCCACATTGATAGCATCTGAGCTGGGTCTCCCTCCATCCAAGGCGTCCTCTTGGGTAAGGGGTAGGGGAACTTGGAGGCCGGCTCCCACCTGAAGGTGCTGTAGGGGTTTGAGGATGATTCCTCCATGGCCTGGCTGGGCATGAGGCCTGCAAATGCCCGGGATGCCTACAAACATAACACCTGCGCTCTGTTACTTCCTCTCCCCGGCGTATTCCAGAAAGTGCAGTAGAAGCAACTGGAGGCACATTAACACGGGTATCAACATGTGGTGGCTTAGAGGAACGGGGAACAATGGGGACAGAATAACTGGGGGCATCCGGTGTTGTGGAGCTGTTAGGCGTCTCTCCATCCTCCAACAGAACCCTCCACTGAGGCTTGATGGTGAGAGCCTCATCAGCGAGAGCAGCAGCTTCCTCCACTGTCGCTGGTTTGCTCTCACGCACCCATTCCCGGATCTCAGCGGGGCACTGGGCAAAGAATTGTTCTTTTAGGATGACCTGCAGGAAGGTCTCCCAAGATAAGGCCTCCTCTGCCTCCAGCCAGCGATTACATATTTGTTTGAGTCTATGAGCATATATCTTAAAAGACACTTCCCCATCACAGGCTAAAGCACAGAACTGAGTCCTGTAAGTGTCTGGGGTCACAGCATAATGTTCTAGAATAGTCTGTTTAATATCCGCATACTCACAGTTCCACCGAGGGTCCATAGCTCTATAGGCTTCAGCAGCTCCCCCCTCTAGGAGCCCAACCAGATGCCGGACACGCTCCCTGTCCGGGACTTCCATTAATCGACACTGATGCTCAAAGTCCTGGAAGAAGCCCTCAATGTCGCCTGCAGCCTCATTAAACGGCTTAAAGTCTTTGCGGGACACCCTGGGAAGTTCCCTCATGATGGGTGCTGGGGTTACAGTCTGTCTGGAACCTCTCGCGGCTTCCACAGCGAGCTCCTTATCCAGCAGTGCCATCTCCTCCATCCTGCGCTCCTTCTCTTTAGCTCCACGCATGGCCTCCCTCTTATCTTCTATGGTGGCCTCATCTCCAAGCAGTGCCATCTCCTCCTTGTACCACACAACCCATTGACTTTTTTGGGTATTCACCTCCGGCTGCCGTCTTTCTTCCGTTTGCTGTGAGGATCCTTCCTCCACGTCATTTTGCGAACAGACTCCTTCTAGCGCCTCAATCAGCTGCTCCTTGGAGAGTCCTTTGAAACGAACTCCTACTTCACGGGCCTTTGATTGCAGGCTCCCCAAAGTCCAGGTCTTGTACTCTGCAGTGCTGGTTCCTGATGTTGAGCCATTGTCCTCCATTCCTTCTGCTCTGATCCCACTGCTGCCACCAGTTTGTGACGGGGTGTACATCAGAGCAAAGAGAGACAACAGGCCGAGGATGATCCAACAGGTTTACTAACAGGAATACAGGAACAGCACACGACAAGTCCAAATAAAACAGATTCGGGGGCACCTCCCGATAATCCAAAGTGCCAGATCACAACGTAATAGTCCTTTTCAGAGTCCCAGAAATCCCACACAATCCACTGGACGGCGAGGTCTGTCCGCAGATTCAGATCTCGCTCCCTTCCTCTTCAAAAACTCAACTCCCAACTGCATTTAGAAACAGGAGTGAATTGTTTGAGCTCGTGGGCCCGCCCCTCAAGGGTAGGGGTCTATGCAATGGTTGGGCCCACTAGAAGATTCTAGAAGGTTGGCTCCGAGATGTCTACAGGTTTGTGTAGTTGGCGTTATCCACTGCTTACGAAACAATGAGAAGTTCCCCTGGCTGTGTGGACAAGAGATAATTGCATTATGGGCCCAGAGACACAGGAGATGGGGGGAAGGTATGGTTACTTACATCCCAAGACATTTCAAAGTGTTCAGTAAGTACAACCAAAGGAAAGTGACATCACATCCTGACATAGTATTACAGCAAATACAGTGAGAGGGTAAATTACATCTTCACACATGCCGTGCACTGCTGTCCCACAGATGAAGAGAGAGAGAGAGAGAGGAGACACAGCGCAGCATCACCAGGAAGCAGGCCCAGAGCTGTAAGCTGCATGTGCACCCACACCCCCCTGCTTCCCTCTAGCTGTATGAGCCCCAAGACCTGTATGAGCTACCCCCCAGAGCAGTATGGGCCTCCAGACCTGTATGAACCACCTCTCTAGAGCAATATGGGCCCCCAGACCTGTATGAGACACGGTAGAGAGACCTACCTGGGACTTGTCCCTTTCAAGTTGTCAGGCTCTAATGACACAAGATGGCTCAGATTTACAGTAGAACTTTGTACATTCAATACAAAAACTTTCAAGTTTTAAAAAAAAATATGGAAAAAAACCTTAAAAGTTCAAATCATCCCCCTTTTGCCCCATTAAAAATACTAAAAATAAAAAAAACAAAATACACATCGACAGGTTCAGCAAGTCCGATCTATCAAAATATGAAAATAATGAACCCGATTGGTAAACACTGTAAACAAAAAAAATGAATAACGGCAAACTACATTTTTGGCGGGTCGCTACTACAATACCCCTCAATAATACTGTAACAAGTGATCAAAACGTCATATTTATTCTAAAATGGTATCAGTAAAAACATTGTCTTGGCCCTCGAAACATAAGCCATTACAATGCTCCATCAACAAAAAAATGAAAATGCTACCAAAAATTGGAAATTAGGAACTAAACCTCCCAAATTTTTTGGGGCAAACTTCTGATATTTTTAAATACAAAAATAATAAAAAAGTAGACCTATCGCCATAATCGTACTGATGGTCAGAATCATATTTCGAGCTCATTTTTACCACAAAATGTACACTGCAAAAATGATTTTAAAAAAATCATGTCAGAATTCATTTTTTTTTCACAATTTCTCCACATTTGTTTTTTCCCCCCATTTTACAAAATGCTATGTGGTAAAATATAACTTTTCTATGTTTCTGTCCACATAGACATAGGAGGGCTTGTTTTTAGCAAGATGAGATGCACTTATGAATGATGTCAATCAAAAGTACATCGCATCGTGCTAAAAGCAAGCCCTCATATGTCTATGTGGACAGAAACATAAAAAAGTTATAACTATGGGAAGAAGAGGAAAAAACGGAAATTGACCACGTTGTGAAAGGGTCATTGGACAACTAACACACTATATCTATATATACAGTATATAAGAGCCGTTGTGATTACTCGTGGTTACTCGCTAATCCCGCTACCCGCACATTACCACACATGTCTCCGCCCCCGCACATTACCACACGCGGCTCCGTCCCACACATTACCACACGTGGCTTCGCCACCCCACACAATACCACACACGGCTCCGCACCCCACACATTACCACACACGTCTCCGCCCCCCACATTACCATACGTGGCTCTGCCCCCACACATTACCACACTCAGCTCCGCCCACAGTACATTACTACACGCGGCTCTGCCCCCGCACATTACCACAAGCGGCTTCCGCCCCCCCCACACATTACTACACGCAGCTCCGCCCTCCACATTACACACACAGGTCTGCTACATCCACACTCTAAATCCCTCCTGACCCCACACATAAGCTTCACCTCATTCAGCACCATGACAACCAGCACAGCAGAATCCTGCATACACTGAGGAACTGATTATGTGACCCCTGACTCCTTCCCTCCATGTTGACATCATCACAGGTCCTGTAAGCACAGAGACAAATCGTGTTGTGTACATTGCACACTCAACATCTAAAGCTGAGCTGATTCAGCAAATGACAGACAAAGGGTGCTACTGCAAAATTGAAACTCCCAGCATTTTTCACGTTACGTTTCCTCCATGTGACATCATCCCAGCCAAGCCGTCCCACACAAACTCGCATGCGCCGCCATCGCCTCCTCCTCTCCTGCCACGCCTCCTCTCCTGTGGATCCGCCCACCTGCTCCTGGCTGCGTTCCTTAGCTTCGCGCACCCGCCGGGAAAGCCATCAATATTCAAGGCTGCAGTGTAGTGTCACGGTGATTAACCTGTCACGGTGATTAACCCTTACACCGCCAGTCCGCCGGGAAAGCTGCCAATATTCAAGGCTTCAGCGGAGTATCACAGTGATTAACCCTTACACTGCCAGGGAGGTGAGCTGTATACCCTTGGGGGGAAGTGAGCTGTATACCCTTGGGGGGAGTGCTGTATACCCTTGGGGGGAGCACTATATACCCTTGGGGAGGAGAGCTGTATACCCTTGAGGAGGAGAGCTGTATACCCTTGGAGAGGAGGGGAAGTGTATACCCTTGGGGGGGAAGGGAGGTGTATACCCTTGAAGGGAGAGCTGTATAACCTTAAGGGGAGGACAGCTGTATACCTTTGGGGGAGCTATATACCACGGAGGTGAGCTGTATACCCTTGGGGGGGAAGAGAGCTGTATACCCTTGAGGATGAGAGCTGTATACCTTTGATGGGGAGCTATATACCAGGGAGGTGAGCTGTATACCCTTGGGGGGAGAGCTGTATACCCTTTGCAGAGAGCTGTATACCAGGGAGGTGAGCTGTATACCCTTGGAGGGAGGAGAGCCGTATACCCTTGGGGAGGAGAGCTGTATACCCTTGGGGGGAGGGGAGCCGATTGTTATCTGGCTAAGAACAGCTAGTATGTATAATATACAAATAATAGTCTCTGAATAATACATTTGCTAAGTATGGGTCACTGCAGATTGTCTATTAGAACAAGCAATTTCCTAGAGGCGGCTGCACCTTCTCATCTTTTTAGTTGTTTCTTGTAAACTTTCTTCTCAAATATCATATGTTGCATGCCAGTCAGTGTGATCAGGTCTCTACATACAGAGCTCAGCAGAAATGAGTACACCTTCTTTGAAAAGTAAAGTTTTAATCAATATCTGACTGAACACAAGAAAAATTTCCAGAAGTTTGACAAGACTGATTTCTCTAGGACATTTTTTAACCCATAACATGAAAGTAAGGTTAATAGAGTAATTTTCATTACAAAATCTTCAGTTGTATTCAAATTAGTTGATGCAAAAATGAATACACCCCACATAAAAAAATAATGCATCTAGTATTTTGTATGACCTTCATGATTTTTAAAGACAGCGCCAAGTGGGCGACAAATTGCAACATCCCTTTTTATTTTATTTTTTTTCATTTTTTAAGAGCAATCTCTTTTATACCCTGAATGCTAGACGGAGAGTGACTCAACTTGTCTCCTCAGAATTCCCCATAGGTGTTTGATTGGATTCAGACCAGGAGACATACAGGTGCATCTCAATAAGTTAGAATGTCATCAAAAAGTTAATTTCCTTCAGTAATTCAATACAAAAAGGGAAGCACATATATTATATAGAGTCATTACACACAGAGTGATCTATTTCAAGTGTTTATTTCTGTTAATGTTGATGATTATGGCTTACAGCCAATGAAAACCCAAACGTCATTATCTCAGAAAATTAGAAAAATTAACACAAAACATCTGCAAAGACTTCCTAAGCTTTTAAAATGGTCCCTTAGTCTGGTTCAGTAGGCTACACAATCATGGGGGAAAATGCTGATTTGACAGATGTCCAGAAGGCAGTCATTGACACACTCCACAGGAGGGTAATCCACAAAAGGTCATTGCTAAGAAAGTTGACTGTTCACAGAGTGCTGTATCCAAGCATATTAATGGAAAGTTGAGTGGAAGGAAAAAGCCATTATCTCAGAAAATCACTGTAATGATGTAGTTCCTGAACGCAGGCTGAGCGCTGGCATTCACATAAGATCAGCATTTGTGCTATACAAAGCAATGATGATGCCCTGCTCTGTACAGCACAAGCAATCGTATTATTGCAATTTCAAGTCCCCTACTGGAACTAATAAAAACAATAAAAAGTTTAAAAAAAAGTTGTAAAAAATATCACCCCCCCCTCCCTATTGCCTCATTGAAAATAAAACAATAAAAAAGTGGTATCAGAAATGTCGCTCAAAATCTAAAGTAAATTAATCCGATCGGTAAAAGGCATAACGAGAAAAAAATTAAAAACGCTAGAGTTATGGTTTTTTTGGCTGCTGCAACATTGCAATAAAATACAATAAGAGGTGATCAAATCACCTCTTCCCTACGCCCGTTTCAGCGCAAGCCTTCGTCAGGGTGCCACGTCTACGGACGTAGCGAAGCGTGGTGGCACCATTCCAGCAGGAGGAGATGCTAACAGGTATAATCCTTACTTGATTGTATATTGACCTTTTTTGGTCTGTCTTTGGATCCTTTTCTCATTATATTGCTATATGCATTTGCTCTATGCACTCTGTCATTGGGTAATGGATTCATGTATTCTGTTTACATTGATTACTGGGTGATTTCATATCCTCCTATGGTTTAGTGCTGCCATCCTGTGTACCATCCTGTTATGACACCTTTTGTATTGCTTTCACAATAAAGATTATTTGTTTTACTCTTAATTTTAGTTCCTCTTTTCTTATAAATTGTTTTGGTTATGTTTTTGGAACTTTCTATATAACCATGTAATTTTGAGTTTGGGTGATGGATATTTATATATGCTAACATTTTTTAATACTTTATTATAAATTATTAATTTTCCACCCTTTCTCAAAACTGTTATGGTTGAAATTGGTAGTTGTTTAATACAAAATATTGTGCAGTACAGTAAAAAATGGATAAAACAAATTAAACTGCATGTTAGCTTACAATGGAATTGTTGGTGTGCGAGATGTACACTATAGAGAAAAAATGATGTATAAATATGACAACCTTTATTCTAGTACAATACACATAAAAAACACACCCTAAATCTAGTTTCCCCAAAATAAAGGCAGAACTAAGCCAAATGTGGGGTAGGAATACTGCACAGGCAATTAGTACAAGCAATGTGCTGGTTAGCAGAAAGTACAGTACTGTATCCACAAATGCAAATAATAGTATATACACTGTGTGCAGAATTATAAGGCAAATGAGTATTTTGATCACATTATAATTTTTATACATGTTGTCCTACTCCAAGCTGTATAGGCTTGAGAGCCAACTACAAATTAAGTAAATCAGGTGATGTGCATCTCTGTAATGAGGAGGGGTGTGCTGTAATGACATCAACACCCTATATAAGGTGTGCTTAATTATTAGGCAACTTCCTTTCCTTTGGCAAAATGGGTCAGAAGAGAGATTTGATGGGCTCTGAAAAGTCCAAAATTGTGAGATGTCTTGCAGAGGGATACAGGAGTCTGGAAATTGTCAAACATTTGAAGTGTGATCACCAAACAATCAAGCGTTTCATGCTCCATCACATGCATCCAACTACTCCCCAGCGTGGCTGGCCAGTAAAGGTCTAAAAGATGAAAAAATAATCACATGGCCCCCTTGTTCACCTGATCTGAACCCCATAGAGAACCTGTGGTCCCTCATAAAATGTAAGATCTACAGGGAGGGAAAACAGTACACCTCTCGGAACTGTCTGGGAGGCTGTGATGGCTGCTGCACGCAATGTTGATTGTAAACAGATCAAGCAACTGATAGAATCAATAGATGGTAGGCTGTTGAGGGTCATCATAAAGAAAGGGGGCTATGTTGGTCATTAATTTTTTTGGGTTTTCTTTTTGCATGTCAGAAATGTTTATTTCTAAATTTTGTGCAGTTATATTGGTTTACCTGGTGTGAGACTGTGACCGGGGTTATCTATGACGGCCGGTATGTCTCGCCCCGGTTGTGCTCACTCCATGATAGGAAGTAAATCCACTACAGGGTTAATGCTGTTTCCCTACAGGCTTAAGGAAGGGTTAAATGGAAACAGGAAGGAGGGCAGGTGTGCCGGGTGTGAGGGAGTGATCACATCTCCCTGAGTTCTCTGCCGGAAAGGCACATATGTACTATTGTGGACTTTTTCTTTGGAATAAACCGTGTGCTGTGAACCTTGGTGCCTGGATCCCGTGTCTTCTGCAGCGCAGCCGACGACGCTACCTCACATATGGTGGAGAATGCGGGCATGACAGCCGGTGAGGTGTAGCATCCATCCCTGGTGACCCAGCTGCGCATGTCCTGGATTCGAGCGGCTATACTACAGCCCAAACCCGGCGACGCCATGGAGGACATAATAAAGCATTTGGCTCAGGCTAATGCACAGCAGCAACAGGCTAATGCACAGCAGCAACAGGCTAATGCACAGCAGCAACAGACCAATGCACACCTGCTCCAATCCTTGCAAGTGCAGGAAAAAAAATTCCAAGAACAGATGGAGCAGGCCAATGCACGTCAGCAGCAAGCCTTGCAATTGCAGGAAAAAAGGCACCAAGAACAGATGGTTCTCTTGGCCAAGTCGATCCGTGCCGGACCGGCAGCAACAACCCCGGGACCGGGTGACGACGGCAGCGTCCGGAAAGCGGTGAGACAAGCGTTGCAAAAGATGACCCCGGGTGATGATGTGGAAGCGTTCCTGGCGGTGTTTGAACGGGTGGCCGAACGGGAAAAGCTGCCGACCCCGCAGTGGGCTGAGGTACTGTCACCCTATCTGACGGGGGAACCCCAAAAAGCATACCTGGACCTCTGTACCGAGGACGCCATTGACTATGTGACCCTGAAAGCCGAAATACTGGCTCGGTTGGGGGTGAATACCTATGTACGGGCTCAGCGGGTAAATCAGTGGTTCTTTGAGGAAGCCAAACCCGTACGCTCCCAGGCCTATGACTTGTTACATCTTGTAAAAAAGTGGTTGCAGCCTGACACTCTGAGCCCGGCGCAAATGGTGGAAAGGGTAGTAGTGGATCGTTTTGTGCGCACTTTACCCGTCACCATTCAACGGTGGGTCGGACAGGGTGACCCGAGTACCCTGGACCAATTAGTGTCCCTGGTAGAGCGGCATGTGGCTACGCAGGACTTGATACGGGACACTGAGACTTTGCGTACCGCCCGTCGGTCCGGCCCCTCCAAGCCTAGGGCCAAGGACCCACCGCTGACACCGGTGCGGGAGTCCGCTACCGTCCCGTCTGAAGCCGCACCCTCCGTCCCTGAGGTCCGGAAAACTATGTACCCTAAACGACAACTCGTCAAGGGGGTGTCCTTCCCTATTAGATGTTGGCGGTGCCAGCGGGTGGGACATATGGAAGCCCAGTGTCCACTCACCACGGAGCCCATGGATTGTGGGGTTACCCGGCGGGGTTCAATGTATGCTCAGGTGGTGTGTACCGCTGACCTGGTCTACCCAGAGACTGAGCCCCACTTGTGCCAAATTCAGGTGAATGGATGTCCGGTTACAGGCTTGTTGGATTCCGGAAGCTTAGTGACCCTTGTGCGATCAACCCTAAGGGCTAAAGTAAAGGCCACAGGACGTACCGTGGGGGTGGTTTGCATACATGGGGACCGCCGAGACTATCCCACGGGGATAGTCACCATCACAGCACCTTGCGGTCAGGTGCAACATGAGGTGGGACTTATTAATACTCTTCCCTATGATGTGATCCTAGGAAGGGATCTGCCCTATTTTTGGACTTTATGGAAGGGACCTACTAAGTCCCCTCAGATATTGGTCAGTCCGGGACCTGAGCCCTACAATCCCGAATCCGGGACGCCTGCCGTAGGGGTCCCCATGATAGGGACAGGATGTGAACCTGATAGGTCGCCCCTAGAGGTATTGGCAGGAGAGGCTGAGACGGTCGAGCCCATCCCGGAGTTGGAGGCGTCCCCGGATACGTTTGGGACAGCCCAACTCCAGGACCCTACATTAATACATGCCCGGAGTCGGGTGACAGTAGTTGACGGGGTGGCACAGCTGCCTGGTGCCCAGGTAAGATACCCCCATTTCGCTCTTAAGCAGGATTTACTCTACCGGGTAGATGAAATACGGGGCGTAGGGGTAGAGCAGTTGGTGGTGCCCCAGCCATATCGCCGGCGGGTCCTCGACTTGGCTCATAAACACCTGATGAGTGGTCACCTAGGGGTCAAGAAAACGCAGGAGCGAATATTGCAAAGGTTCTATTGGCCCGGGGTCTTTGGGGAGGTAAAACGGTTCTGCGAAACCTGCCCGGAGTGTCAGCTTACCGCACCCCTGACCCACTTTCGCAGTCCGTTGGTACCGTTACCCATTATAGAAGTCCCTTTTGAACGGATAGGGATGGATCTGGTGGGGCCCCTCGTAAAGTCTGCTCGAGGGCACCAGCATATCCTAGTGATCGTTGACTATGCCACCCGGTATCCAGAGGCGATACCTCTCAGACATACTGCAGCCAAGCTTATAGCTCGGGAGTTGTTTGCTGTGTTCTGCCGGGTGGGGTTGCCCAAGGAGATCCTTACGGATCAGGGGACCCCATTCATGTCTAAAGTGACCAAAGAGCTATGCCGGCTACTCCAGATCAAGCAGTTGCGTACGTCTGTGTATCATCCTCAGACGGATGGTTTAGTGGAACGATTCAATAAAACCCTGAAAACCATGCTCAAAAGGGTGATTTCCAAAGACGGGAAAGACTGGGATATGATGCTTCCCTATTTGATGTTTGCCATACGAGAGGTGCCACAGGCATCCACGGGGTTTTCGCCTTTTGAATTGTTATACGGGCGACATCCCCGGGGATTGTTGGACCTGGCAAAAGAAACCTGGGAGCAGGAGCCCACCCCCCATAAAAGTGTGATTGAACACATTTTGGGTATGCAGAACCGCATAAGCGCGGTCATGCCAATTGTGAAGGAGCATTTACAGGAGGCTCAGGCCGCGCAAAGCGGCCGCTACAATAGACAAGCCACCGTGCGGACCTTTAATCCCGGGGATCGGGTGTTGGTATTGATTCCCACGGCGGAGAGTAAATTCCTGGCTCAGTGGCAAGGCCCCTACGAGATAAAGGAAAGAGTCGGGGTGGTTAACTATAAAGTATTGCAGCCCGGTAGGCGGAAACCTGAACAAATATACCATGTCAACCTATTAAAACCTTGGCAGGAACGGGAAAGCCTGATGGCTGTTTTTTCCCCACCTCCCTCCTCTTCGGGTCGTTCACATCCGGCTCCAGCGACCTCCGGAGAGGACGAACCGGAAGTAAGGATTGGAGAAGCCCTCACCAAGACACAGAGGCGAGAGGCCAGACGGTTGGTTCAGCAGAACCCCGATGTCTTCTCCGAGCTGCCCGGTAGGACCAGTCTGATACGACATGATATTGTCACCGAGCCCCACCTGAAGGTACGCCTGAAGTCATACCGAGTACCGGAGGCTCGACGACAAGCCATATCGGAGGAAGTAAAGACAATGTTACGCCTGGGGGTCATCGAAAAATCCCGGAGTGAATGGGCTAGTCCGATTGTCCTAATACCAAAACCCGATGGCTCCTTAAGGTTCTGCAATGACTTTAGGAGATTGAACGAAATATCCAAGTTTGATCTCTACCCCATGCCCCGGGTGGATGAGCTGATTGATAGGCTGGGACAGGCGCAATATTTTACCACGCTCGACCTGACCAAGGGGTACTGGCAGGTGCCACTAACGGAGTCCGCCAAGGAGAAAACCGCTTTTGTTACGCCGGAGGGTCTCTTCCACTATGTTGTCTTGCCTTTTGGGTTACATGGCGCTCCGGCCACGTTCCAGAGGTTGATGGACTTAGTGCTGGAACCCCACCAGGCGTATGCCTCAGCGTACCTTGATGACATCATTATTTACAGCTCCGATTGGCAGACCCACTTGGAACAGGTACAAGCGGTGGTGGACGCGCTTCGAACAGCCGGATTGACAGCCAATCCAAAGAAATGTGCGTTGGGACTCACGGAAGCCCGCTACTTGGGCTACGTAATAGGCCAAGGAGTGATTAAGCCCCAAGTTAACAAGGTTGAGGCGATCCAGAAGTGGCCTAGACCCCTGACCACGAAGCAGGTTAGGGCCTTCCTGGGTATCGTGGGGTACTACAGGAGGTTTGTAAAAGATTTTGCGGGACTATCAGCCCCCTTGACGGACCTTCTCAAAGGCAAGAAGTCCGTCATGGTGCGCTGGACTCCGCAGGCCGAGGACTCCTTCCGGGCCCTGAAGGGGGTCCTGTGCGGACAGCCCGTTCTTGTAAACCCTGATTTCCGGAAGGAGTTCATAGTACAGACTGACGCCTCGGAGGTCGGCCTGGGGGCAGTGCTGTCTCAGGTGGTTCAGGGGGAGGAACACCCCGTCACCTTCTTAAGTAGGAAGCTCACCCCTCCCGAGCGGAATTATAGCGTAGTGGAGAAGGAGTGCCTGGCGATCAAGTGGGCCTTGGAGTCCCTACGCTATTACCTGCTGGGACGGCAGTTTCGCTTGGTGACGGATCACTCTCCACTGGTCTGGATGAGGTCCGCCAAGGAACGGAATGCCCGGGTTACCCGGTGGTTCCTTTCTCTGCAGAACTTCCGGTTTACGGTTGAACACCGGGCCGGTAGGTTGCAGGGCAACGCCGATGCCTTGTCCCGCGGCCCGTGTTTGATGGCAGGAGTTCAACCCCGCTCGCTTGAACTGAGGGGGGGGGGTATGTGAGACTGTGACCGGGGTTATCTATGACGGCCGGTATGTCTCGCCCCGGTTGTGCTCACTCCATGATAGGAAGTAAATCCACTACAGGGTTAATGCTGTTTCCCTACAGGCTTAAGGAAGGGTTAAATGGAAACAGGAAGGAGGGCAGGTGTGCCGGGTGTGAGGGAGTGATCACATCTCCCTGAGTTCTCTGCCGGAAAGGCACATATGTACTATTGTGGACTTTTTCTTTGGAATAAACCGTGTGCTGTGAACCTTGGTGCCTGGATCCCGTGTCTTCTGCAGCGCAGCCGACGACGCTACCTCACACTGGTGATAATAAACAAGTGAGATGGGAATATATTTGTTTTTTATTAAGATGCCTAATAATTCTGCACAGTAATAGTTACCTGCACAAACAGATATCCTCCTAAGATAGCCAAATCTAAAAAAAACCCACTCCAACTTCCAAAAATATTAAGCTTTGATATTTATGAGTCTTTTGGGTTGATTGAGAACATAGTTGTTGATCAATAATAAAAAAATCCTCTAAAATACAACTTGCCTAATAATTCTGCACATGGTGTACTGTACGGTACAATGGTATATAGTACACAATCCATATGTACAGATAGTTATCTCCAGACTGGGTCAGAGCGTGGTGAAAGGACAGAACCGGACGTGTAAACGGTGAGTATTTGCTCTTATTGCAAATCATTGCTCTTAAACCAAGTTACAAATGCATGGATGGCTGCCTAGAGGTGGAGCCAATCCAGTCCACTAGTTGACCAGGTGGGAGGAGCAGACTGTGTAGAGTAGAGAGACAAGTGTCAGACAGGCGAGGAGTGAAGGTGGAAGCGAAGTGACGTTCTGACTCAGGTTAACGGTGAACTGGTACCCAGGAGAAGTAATTGCCGGTGGAGTAGTCCCGGAACTATGCACTGACAGGGTACAGGACCCTTGGACAGGAAAGATCTCCAAGCCAACCTGTTAACACCTGCACAGAAAAGGGACCATCAAGGATCTTGCTGACCATAAAGAATCTGAAGACTCAGTAGCAAAGGGAGAACTGGGGACAGGACCAGAGACTCCAACCCCACAGGGTTCACGCTACCGTCAGGCGGACAGAAGTGGACAAACCACAGAACGGGGACCCCCAGTTCTATACCTCGGGGACCCACTTACCAGAGACAGGTGCAGGGGAAGAAGGTACCAGAGAACCAAACTGGCACTGGGATGAAGGGGGACCTGGAGGTGCAACCAGCCGGCCTGGGCAACCAGTCAATACCTGCCAGCAGTGAGTAAACCAGTTGTACTGAACACCTGTGTGGACTACCTTCTTCCGATGCCCATTGCACCATACACCCTCTGGGATAAAACCCTACTTGCGGAGGGTCTACCATTCTAGCTGCCAATTCCACCAGCCCCAGTAGAGACATTCTGCAGCAGCAGCTCCCTACACTTAGCCGCAACACCGCAAGTGGCGTCACAAGTGAACATTATCTTATTCTCCCCTATAAATATTCCCATTATAAAAAGGGCTCAGGGCATGCAATCGGGCAATGGCCACCACCGTGACATTCCCAATAGAGACACTGCCCAAGTACCCCATATCCCTGGGCGCGACATCATCCTTTCATGGTGGGACGAATCTCCAAGTTCGTTCAGCAGAAGGATATACTTGTCTTATCATGTAAGGGGGTAACTCGGCTGGTGGCTCAGCCCAGAGTATCTACTGAATCTACATCTTTGATTCAACATTACCTCTCATCACTAACAACAGATGCCAGCAAAAGGGAGAGCAGTTAACCCTCAGGTCAGCTTCCAAATTTTCTGGCCAAAAGACATGAACGGGCAATTTTCAATCTTCAGAGGGATAAGAGCTGTAGAAAAAGCCCTTAAATCAGCAAAATCTTTACTGCAAGGACCCATGTCAGGATCTATTCAGACAATATGACCAGACTTACACATCTAAAGCATCAAGTGAGCACAAGGTACAGGAACCTATGTAAAGTCTCAGCAAGGATTTTATGTGGAGTAAGGAGTAAAACATTACCTCCTGTCCTTGTCGACCCTTCACCTAAAAGATTCTGACAATATGCAGGCAGACTTCTTAAGCAGAAAAGAGATATATTCGGGAGAATGTAGCCTGAATACTGAAATCTTCCAGCTGTTAACCAAAAAATGAGGTTATCCAGAAATAGATCTTTTTGTGAGTTATCAAAATGCAAAAGTTGGTCTATATTTCTCCCTGAATCCAAACGATTCCTTGGTGACGGTAGACGCATTCGCCCACCATTGGAAGTTCAGGGTGGCCTATGCGTTTCCTCCAATTCCCTTACTACCAAGGATATTACAAAAAATCAGAACGAAGAAAGTAAAACCATTCTGATAGTACCTCTGTGGCCAAAAAAACAGCTGCTTTGAAGCTTTGAATGTCTAGAAGGTGATGGATCCTCTTATCCGTCCTCCAGACTATGACCTTCTACATCAAGGTCCGATATATCATCCTCCCTGAGTCTGTGCCTGGCTGGCTTCTAAAGCTTCAATCCTGAAAGCTAGAGGCCTCTCAGATAGTGTCACATGTAGCATCCCTGACTATATCAGGGTGCTACAGGGAACTACATCCTGTACTCCAGGATGCAGGGCCTACCCCCTGTGGTTCCAGGTTCCCATCAACAGTGTCACTGACATCCGCACTACAAATCCCAACCACACCTCACACCA
Organism: Anomaloglossus baeobatrachus; assembly: GCF_048569485.1. Classification (NCBI taxonomy): domain Eukaryota; kingdom Metazoa; phylum Chordata; class Amphibia; order Anura; family Aromobatidae; genus Anomaloglossus; species Anomaloglossus baeobatrachus. The sequence goes on along the minus strand of NC_134357.1, from coordinate 140,711,682 downwards.
GGGCTGGACAGACACACCAGTGGGTTGGTCAAGTTGGAGCACGGCCGCCCACCTAGGGGTCAGGCAGACTAGTGGGAGGGAGGAAGCCAGTTTGGAGTCAGCTGTCAAAGTGAGAGGGAGTTGAGTGTTAGCCCTCAGAGAGTGAGGAAGAGGGGAGTTGGAGCTCCCAGGGAGGAGACAGGTTGGGTCTCAAACGGTGGTCCGGGAGCACAGGAGTCGGGGACCGGTATTAGGAACACTGGACAGGAGTGTAACAGACGCAGTCTAGGAGGACTGTTGGCACCAGAAAGCCTAGCCACCTTACCAGTACTGAGCACGGCGGGGTACAGGACCCTAGATCGGGGAGTAACTTCAAGCAACTGATAATTAATCTGTTGAGGATAGTCTCTTTATAAACTTTCCCCAAGAGCCCAGAGATTGGAGGCATCAGCACAACGCGGGGGATAAGGTTCTCCAAAATACACAACCCATTGAAATCCCAAGTGCCAGCCACCATGAGTACAGCTGCCATACACACAGGTAGCGGGGTCCCGAAAGCTTCAAGCCAAAGGACCACAACTGTAAAACAATTTGTGCATGGAGGCAGGGCTCTGGACTTACCAAGTGACACTGGTGGGAGAGGGACCTGGACGGGCTCCCCCCGTAGAGACTGCGGTGCCTAGAGACTTTGGTTTACCATCTGTGTGAGTGTCTGGTTAATCCACCTGATCCAGCTCCACCACTACCACAGTGAGTAATCTGACTCCTGCACCCTGCTTCCCAAGGCCAAGGAAGTTACCCGTTCACCAAATCCCCACTATCTGGGGCCTTCCCTACCGGCGGAGGAACTGACATCTGGCTGCTCCACACCATCTGCCCCGGTACTCCCATCGGCAGTGGCGGTACTCCCCTTTACCGCAACCCACAGGTGGCATCATGAACATTCATCCCCTGTAAATATCCCCTTACATTTGAAGTGGCCGCAAGCCCCTGGGTCCGGAGACCCTCGAGCCACAGCAACCCCGGATCTGAGCAGTGTGACTGCTGCTGGGTCAGCACACCTTCGAATTCCTGGCGTCATGAACAGGATAAGAACTGGGCCCCCTAACCTGGGTGACGTGCGCCTTACAGAACTGTCCAAATCTAAAAAGTGACTGTAAAATTACCTTGCCGCCGTCTTGACCGCCATATTTTGGCGCTAAAAACAACAACTGCGCCATCATCCCCACTAAGGGAGCGCGAAGCTGAAGCCCCGCCCCTCATCCAGAGAGATTGGTGATGAGAACCAAGGGGGGGGCGTAACAGGATGTGAAGAAGGGGCTTGGCGCATGGACACCAGGACTCTGCATTAAAGTTCCTGGACGGAGAAGCAGCAAGATGTCGGAATAACGAGACTGGTCACCTGAGAGTGCTGTTCCTGGGACAGCTGACTGGATCGAGAAGGAGACGGAGCAACTCTGCAGGCGAATGCGGATGTGGTTCCTGTTCATGCTGGACGACTCGAGAGTCAAGAAAAGGAGTGTGGCCGCGGCGGTGCGGGCCCGTGAAATGGATGCCCTGTGTGTAGAGCGGGTAAGCAGTAACCCAGTTCCGGTTGATCCGGCCTACCCGGCCACGGAATCCGGTCTGCCCCCGGCCACCACAATAGCCATGCCACCTCCTCCACCCTCGGCTGCGGCTGCAGCCGAGCCGCTAAACCCGACACTGGCAGCGGAACCTCCAGCCCCCGCGGAAGATGAGCAGGCTGCAACACCTCCGGCCTTCCCACTGGCCTGTACCTTTAGGGTTATAATTATCACCAATGGGGATTGTAGTTTGAGGAAAATAGTTTTAGGGCAGTGGCAGGCCGTTATTGGTACATGACGATTCTAATCAGGGTTGCCAACTTGATTTTTTATTTTTTCTGGACAACTTATCAAAATATTACAGACAGACAATATTTTTATGGACATGTTAGAAACCTATAATAAATAATTATGATTAATCCCTTAACGACCGAGGGCAGTAATATTACATCCTAGCGGTCATAGTGTTAATCACCGCGGGCTGCTGCAAGCAGCTTGCGGTGATCAGCGCACATATCAGCTGATTTATACAGCTGACGTGTGCCTGCTAGGCACGAGCGGAATCACAGTCCTCCCCTGCCTTTTAACCCCTTAAATGGCGCTGTCAAGATGTGACAGCGCCATATTAACGGTGATATCGGTAGATGCATACTTACTGGCCGATACTGGAAGTCACGTGACGTGATCCAGTGGTTGTCAAGGTAGCACAGGGGCATGTGAAGACTCCTGTGCTCACATGACTCAGGTCCTGTAAGAAACAGCCGAGTGTTGCTTGTTACAAGAGATGATCATTAATCCCGGTCTGAGCGGTGCTGCTCTGATTGGCAGAAAAGAATGAGCGATGAGACTGCTGATCCTTATAGTCCCCTAGGGGACCTAGTAAATTAAAAAAAAAAGTTTTAAAAAATTTAAAAAAAAACAACAACCTAAACGTTCAAATCACCTCCCTTTTGCTCCAGTGAAAATCAAAGGGTTAAAAAGATAAAAGATATACACACATTTAGTATCGCCACGTTTGGAAATGCACGATGTATCCAAATATAGAATCTATTAATCTGATCGGTAAACGGCGTAGCGGCATAACAAACCCAAACGCCAAAATTACGTTTTTGGCTGCCACAAATTTTGCGCTAAATGCAATAACAGGTGATCAAAATGTAGCATCTGTGTAAAAATGGTACCGTTAAAAACGTCAGCTCGAGATGCAAAAAATAAGCCGTCACTGAGCCATAGATGCCAAAAAATGAGAATGCTACGGGTCGTGGACAATGACGCAAAGTGTTTGCCACTTTTTTTGGACAAGTTTTTTTTTAAGCCCTTAGAGAAAGTAAACCTATACATGTTTGGTCCACAAAGAGAAAATTTCCAGCATCCAAAGTCCAGAATTATAAAAAATCCAGGGTTGGTGTCGGGTTGGGAGGCAGCTGAGCGTGGGGGAAGAGAGAGTTAGCCCCTAGTGCTATGTTTTTAACATGAAGTGATCTCTATTTTTGATAATACAGTTATGGATTTTTTATAATTCTGGACTTCAGATGCTGGAAATTTTCTCTTTGTGGATTTCTATTTGGATTTTGGCCGAAATCTGTTTCCTTGCACCGTCTGGGACCATAAGCTTCCAAGTACCTTCTGATTATACAAGACTGGGTGAGCTGAAAAAAACTCTGTATTTTTCTATACATGTTTGGTGTCTACGAACTCACACCAACCTCAGGCATCACACTGACCCATCAGTTTTACCATATAGGGAACACAGTGAATGAAATGTCTCAAAAACAATTGTGCAATCGCACTTTTTTTGCAATGTTTCCGCATTTGGAATTTTTTTGCCGTTTTGCAGTACACTATATGGTAAAAATCATGGTTTCAATTAAAAGTACAGCTCATTCAACAAAAAACAAGCCCTCACATAACCATATTTACTGGAAAATGAAAAAGTTACGTCTCTGGGAAGAAGACTGGCGGAAAAAAAAAAGGAAAGCGCAAAATCGGACGGTCGTGAAGGGGTTAAAATAGACACAGGTCTATAGCCTATAATTCTGATATGAAGACATCAGCTGCATTCACTGCAAACTACAAAATGATGATAATTACAGTCAAAATAATCGGTATAAACGTTTCCTCAGCTTCAAAAAAAATCACAGACACCTCAAAGTTTTTATACAGACAGGGAAAAAAGTGCCCTATCTCCACTTTTCTGGATGAGATTGGGACTGACTTTTTATACTCTCATGTGAACCCAGCCTAAAAACTACAATATACTGTATAAGGAAAAGAGAGAAATAACACAACTTTATTCTGTGCATAATTCCGAGTACAGAAATACCAAATTGTTTTATAAATTGTACTACTAAAACAAACTCAAAAATCTTTAGTGAAAAAAGGTTTGTTCTAGGTTGCCATATTCTAAGATCCAAAAATGTTTTCATTTTTTCTTCAATGGAGCTTTTTGAGAAGTTTGTGTGAGATAAGCTGTAGTTCCTATTGATACCATTTTGCTGGGCATATAACTTTTTAATGGATTAATATTCCAGTTTTTGTTGTTTTTTTGTGGGATGGGGTGTGAGGCAGGGCTGTGAAGTCAGAGTCGGAGTTGGAGTCGGTATAAAATGGACCGACTCCTAAAATATATAATTAATTGGGTACAGCGGTTCATTGCAGTAAGTGATGATTATTTTTTCATAAGAATTTGGGAAAGTTATGAATTGTCCTATAAATGTTTGTTCTATTCCTGATGAAAGAAAATAGGCTTTTTGTAGAGTTAAATCTATGCTGCACTTCAGCCACATGATATAAGTAGTGATGTCACCATCTTACTACAGGGAACCTATCACAAATATGAGTGATGTACAGTTAAAACGAGAAGTTTCCATCCTCTCTCTACAAGGACACACATGCATGTTTTTCTCACTATCTGACATGAAATCAGAATAAAACTTTCCCGTTTTAGGTCAATTAGGAACCAACATTATTTCTATTTGTCAAAAGCAGAATAATAATAATAGAGGGAATGTTTTAAGGAATTATTATTACTTTCTGCAAAGTCATAAGTTTACATACACTAAAGGCCACTTTACACGCAGAGATAAATCTTTGGCAGATCTGTGGTTGCAGTGAAATCATGGACATATTGTTCCATTTGTACACAGTCACAAACCTGGCACTGATTGTCCACAATTTCACTGCAACCACAGATCTGCCGCAGATTTATCTCTGTGTGTAAAGTGGCCTTAAGAGTACTATTCCTTTAAACAATATGGGACAGCCCATATGATGATGTCACGTCTTTGGAAGGGTCTGAAGGTTTATTGTCAACATCTGAGTTAATTAGAAACACACTTGTGGATGTATTTTAATGCACACCTGAAACACACTGCTTCTTAGTGTAGAATCACAGAAAATTGTGGACTTTCTCAAGTCTGATAACTCCTAGGGTGCAATTTCCAGATACCTGAAGGTGCCTTGTTCATCAATACAAACAATTATACGCAAGTACAAACAAGATGGAAATGTCCAGCCAGCATACCCCTCAAGAAGTAGACAGGTTTGTGTACCAAAGATGAATGTGCTTGGTCAGACATGTGCATATCAACCCAAGAACAAAAGCAAGACCTAGTGAAGATGCTGGTGGAAGCTGGTATGATTGTGTCATTAACCACAGTGAAACGAATACTATATTAACTTGGGCTGAAAGGCTACTGTGCCAGGAAGAAGTACCCCAAAAGAAACATAAAAAGTCAGATTAATGTTTGTAAATGCACACAGGAACAAAGACCTTAATTTTTGGAGATATATCCTGTGGTCTGATGAAAGTAAAATTGAACTGTTTGGCCATAATAACCATCGTTACAGTTGGAAGAAAAAGGGAAAAGCTTTGTAGCCTAAGAACTCCATTCCAACTGTGAAAAACGGGGTGGCAGCATCATGTGGTGGGGTTGTTTTGCTGCAGGAGCGACTAATGAACTTTACAAAATAGATGGCATCATGAGGAAAGAAGATTATGTGGCAATACTGAAGCAACATCTCAAGACATCAGCCAGGAACTTAAAGCTTGGGCGGAAATGGGTCTGCCAAATGAACAGTGACCCAAAGCATACTACCAAACTGGTTACAGAGTGGCTTAAGGATAGTTAAGTCAATGTTTTGGAGTGGCCATCACAAAACCCTGATCTCAATCCTATTGAAAATTTATGGGCAAAGCTAAAAAGGCCAGTGCGAGCAAAGTGACCAACAAACATGGCTCAGTTACACCAGTTCTGTCTGGAGGAATGGGCCCAAATTCCTACCAACTATTGTGAGAAGCTTGTGGATGGAGATCCAAGACGTTTCCCCCAAGTCATACAGTGTAAGGGCAATGGTACCAAATACTAATGAAATAGATGGAAACTTTTGAGTTTGCAGAAAGTAATAAAAATGTCTTAAAGCATTCTGTCTTATTATTCTGGCATTTGGCAAGTATAAATAATTTTGGTTCCTAGTTGACCTAAAACGGGAAATATATTTTCTGATTTCATGTCAGATAGTGAGAAAAACATACAGATGTGTCTTTATAGGGAATGGATGGAAACTTCTGGTTTCAACTGTATGAGGGAGTCAGAGTCGTAGAGTCAGAATCAGGGAAATTAAGAAGTCGATTCTGTGGTTCCTGTATGGTCTGATAAGGACTGATAACTACAACTCCCAGTATCTTCTTACCGTAGTTAAGGACATACTGGAATTTCTAGGTTCATGCGATAAATATATATACAGGGCTGACCTGACATTACAATTGATGAACCGTGTACCGATTCTTGTGATGTATTCCTGTACTGATGAGGGATTTGATGCTGTTTCTGTATTGATAGGGGTTTTATGGATTTATTTCTGTACTGCTGGTGGTTATGATGATGAATTTCTCTACTGATGAGCATTTTGATGCTTTGTTTTTGTGCCTATGGTGGTTCTGGTGATGTATTTCTGTACTGATGGGCATTTTGATGCTTTGTTTCTGTACCTATAGTGGTTCTTGTGATGTATTTCTGTACTGATGAGGGTTTTGATGCTATGTTTCTGTACCTATGGTGGTTCTTGTGATGTATTTCTGTACCTCTGGTGGCTTTTGGTTGATGTATTCCTGTGCTGTTATAAGTCCTGATCCTGTACAAATGTAACAGTTCTGAACTTGTAAGATTGTGCCATCTGCCAATTTAAGGGTTCCTATGTTTTTGTAACGTTAGGAGCATTAAAGGGTTTGTCCCACATTTGTGATATGTCTGCACTCACTCTATGTGTCACTCTGTGTGACTGCAGACTTCTGAGTTCTCACAGTGTGCACACTGTCAGTATTGTCTGGTACCGGCGGTGAGACCATGCCATTTACATACATGTGGTCATGTGCCGACTAGACATACGTGGCCTTCATCAATGAAAATGAATTGCATAAGACCAGACACGTCTAGTCAGAATGTGGCCAGAAGTATGCAAACCACATATTTGTGCTCATATGACCGTCCAATCTCACCATTGGCACTAGAGATTCCTAAAAGTATGCAATGCAAATAATGTGAGAATTCAGAAGCCTGTAGTCACCTAAAGTGACTGCAGACATTTATCTCAAACCTGAACAAGCCCTTTAATTATAAAATGAAGCCTGTAGCATGCCCAATCCTAACAGCGTGTAATATACTCACTGTCAGGATTCGGCTCTGCTTGCTGGTTCCAGCAGTCATCATATGGCCACGCCACTCATTTGTGATTTTCATACTTATGATCATCTAGCAATTAGCTTTTATTCTTACCATTCTCTTTTTCCGAACATTGAAAGAATTAGAAAGAGCAGCTCATCATCCCATGACTCTAAGTAGGAAAATCGCATATGAATGATTGGTCATACAACGACTACTCAGACCACGGGTGGAAGGAGGGAGTGGACTGCAGATGTGGAGTTTTTCCAGAGTGGACAGTGGGATTGAGTAAGGTTTGAGGACTAGAGGTGGAGCTGTGCAGAGGCGGGGCTGAGATGGAGCCTGGACAGAGTCTCAAGGGGGCCCGAAAAGTTTGACAGTATGGGGCTCTGAAATTCCTGATGGAGGCCCTGCTTATCATATAGGGTCTCCTCTCCACATGATGCAGCTGGGGGGGGGGGGAGTTGTAGTGGAATTCAGACCTGTAACAGTAACACCTCAAAAATTCTCAGCAAAAAGTTGCCCTGGCTGTGATAGTCATGATGTTCTGTGATGAAAAGATATTTCTTAGAAAGATTCCTTCACCTGAAAGTAGGCCCATCTGGGCGCCATAATGTGCCATGTGTGATCCCAGGCTTATGTCTGAACAACCAACTCCTTAACTGATGACTTGCTGTCGATCGGCTGATCACTGGTCTGGAACCGAAAACCCTCAGCAATCAAATTTGCCCCCTATGACATCTATATGCTCTAATGGGATGGTCCAGTTGGGCCAACTCCATACGGATATTTCTGAGTAGTTTTGCCATTATTCTGGACAAAATATGCCATTTTTGTAACATATCCAATTACGAAATGCTATAATTCTCTATTGTCAGTTCACTTGGTTCTGTTGGATCAGGAGGTGACTTGTAGCTTTCAGTTTATTGCAGTCAGGATTGCAGTATGGAGTCCAGTATTTTCCTTGACTTGATAGAGCAATACATGTGAAGTAACAGGTTTTGCCAATCTTTAGAGTTATTGAATATTCATGGGGTCCAAGCGTTTGGACCTGAGAACCACATTTGAAGGAGGGCTGGCCAACCATGCACACCACAGCTCCATTATTTCTCTATGGGACTACCAGGAAGAGCCAAATGCTGTACTCAGTGCTGTATATCTCCCATAACAAATGAATGGATCAAGGGTGCATATGTCCCATGTTTTGCCACAGCTCCATTTAGGCCTAAGCCACATGGTGAGAAAATCGGTGCGAGTGGAGTGCGATAAAACATCACATTCCACTCAGACCAATTCTAGCCTGTGTGTCAGCGCATATGAGCGATTATTTTCTCAGCCCTAATCAGACCGAGAAAACAATCGCAGCATGCTGCGATTTTAATGCTAGACTCTTTTCTCTCGCATCCATTCAAGGGAATGGGGCGAGAGAAAAATCGCACTGCACTCGCGGTACTCCGGTGTACCGCGCGTGCAGAGGGTGAATCGCAATAGCCGGCTACGGAGGAGAAAGGGAGAGAAATCCCTCCCTCTCCTCCTCATCATCGGCCTTCCCCTCCTCAGTGCCGGCCCGCCCCCTGCAGCTGCGGTCCGCTCGCACAGTCGGACCTCAGTCGCATGGATACTAGCATGACACTCGGTTCCTGCTGTGCTACCAGCGCGAGCCGAGTGTAATGCAAGCATTGCACTAGTGGCCCGTGTGGCCCCGGCCTTAGATGGAGAAATGCAGAGCCCTGTCCTCAGCATCGGTTGAGGCTCCAGCAGTCAGACTCTCACCTTCAGCAAAATATCACCCATCCTATGGGCAGCTGATAACTTCTAAATCTTGGAGTAACCCTTCAAAATAAAAAGGTTCATTTAAATGATTGTTACAAATTAAAAATAAGGGTGGGAGTTTTATATAGCGTGTATTTTTTTAAATAAATTAAATTCTTGCTCAGTGTTATAAGCTTGATTCATAAAACAGAAGTAGTAGTTATGATGACATCACAGTGCGCATAGACATCAAATAACTTCACAGGTCACATGACATCACCACCAATATAGAATGTACAAAGTTGTAATCCTGAAACATTTTGTATCACTAGAGCCCGACAGTTTGAAGAGGTAAGGTAAGTCCAGGTAAATCCATGTAAGTAATCCTGGGGTTCACACATACAGTACAGACCAAAAGTTAGGACACACCTCCTCATTCAAAGAGTTTTCTTTATTTTCATGACACAAAAAATTGTAGATTCACATTGAAGGCATCAAAACTATGAATTAAAACATGTGGAATGAAATACTTAAAAAAGTGTGAAACAACTGAAAATATGTCTTATATTCTAGGTTCTTTAAAGTAGCCACCTTTTGCTTTCATTACTACTTTGCACACTCTTGGCATTCTCTTGATGAGCTTCAAGAGCTAGTCACCGGAAATCTTTTTCCAACAGTCTTGAAGGAGTTCCCAGAGATGCTTAGCACTTATTGGCCCTTTTGCCTTCACTCTGCGGTCCAGCTTATCCCAAACCATCTCGATTGGGTTCAGGTCTGGTGACTGTGGAGACCAGGTCATCTCGCGTAGCACCCCATCACTCTCTTTCTTAGTCAATAGAGTCATAGCCTGGAGGTTTGTTTGGGGGTCATTGTCCCATTGACAAATAAATTATGGTCCAACTAAATGCAAACCGGACCGAATAGCACGCCGCTGCAAGATGCTGTGGCAGGCATGCTGGTTATGTATGCCTTCAATTTTGAATAAATCCCCAACAGTGTCAGGAGAAAAGCACCCTCACACCATCACACCTCCTCCAGGCTTCAGGGTGGGAACCAGGCATATAGAGTCCATCCATTCACCTTTTCAACAAAGACACGGTGGTTGGATCCAAAACTCTCAAATTTGGACTCATCAGATCAAAGTACAGATTTCCACTGGTCTAATGTCCATTCCTTGTGTTCTTTAGCCCGAACAAGTCTCTTCTGCTTGTTGTCTGTCCTTAGCAGTGGTTTCCTAGCAGCTATTTTACCATGAAGGCCTGCTGCACAAAGTCTCCTCTTAATAGTTGTTCTAGAGATGAGAAGGTGTGTCCAAACTTTTGGTCTGTACTATATATATTAGTCTGTAGGCTCTGAGGAGCAGTGGGTATATTGTATATTAGATTGTAAGCTCCTAGGAGCAGGGTGTATATTAGTCTGTAAGCTCTCAGCAGCAGTGGGTATATTGTATATTAGATTGTAAGCTCCTTGGAGCAGGGTGTATATTAGTCTGTAAGCTCTTAGCAGCAGTGGGTATATTGTATATTAGATTGTAAGCTCCTAGGATCAGGGTGTATATTATTCTGTAAGCTAAGTGGGTATATTATATTTTAGGAGCAGGTTAATATGTTCTTTTTCTTTACAGGGTCCTCTCTCCTGAGCTGATTCTTACGTACAGATTATATACAGCAATATGCAGCAGAACAGACGAGATCCAGGGAACTATCCAATCGCCAAACCTGGGGTCAGGAAGGATTTTTTTCCCCCCTGAGTTAGCACTCTCCGGGGGGTTTGTTTGCCTTCCTCTGGGTCTTTGGGTCCGGTGGCCCTCTGCCACAATGACCACAGCTAGTTCCGTGGTCTTCACCAGGCCTAACCTGAGGGTCACCGTGATCATTCTAATTTCTAAAAGAGCTGGTAATATTTCCATTACCATGTTGCTTATTGCTATGCCAATAAAAAAGATCTGTACAGTTTATATTGTGATGTGTTTTTTCATGTCTGGATTTCTCTTTACACAGTAACAATGATAAGAGTTATCACTACAACTCTCAGTATTGCAGAAATGGGAATTATAGGAGGCTCCATGACCGATTGTTATGTGATAATGTCAGCTCCTGTCCCGAGCTACATTACAAGTATTATGGGGTTCAGGCTCTGTGATGCAACGCTAACATTGTATATGTCCTACACAACAGACTACCTGAAAGAAGACTGAAGACTGGAATACAGAGCCGCAGAATACAGAAGACACAATGGTCTGGTATAACAGTAAAAACACACTAGAGAGGTGTTGTTCATGAGTATACAACAAATAGCTATGGGACCCTAGGACAAAACCTGGAAGGAGGGTATGAGGTTTCACTAACAATGGCCACTGTAACTGGTGCACTTGCTTTATGCATCTTTTCCTGAGCTGGAGTGATTTGTGTCTAATTTATAATTTACAGACCTCTCCATAAGTGTAATACATGTGGAACCATCCAACAACCACCTGTTTACATTGGCCCCCCACCCTCATCAGCTTTGATGATCACAAGGCCACTGTCATAATTCTTACCTGACTACACACAACTGTGCACGTACACACATGTATGTCATCAACACACTACGCAATCAGGGTTCTGCTTCAGACCTTCAGGTGTTCTACACTATCCAAGTCAAAGTGTATTGAGAAAATGGTACCTCTACGTAAGGGAGCCATGCACTTGGAGCTCAGAACAGCAGTAATGAAGAAACACAACATTAATATCTGCTGGCAGAGAGATCCATATGCAGGGTCACTAATAAAGATCATAACTATGGCATTGTATTTTCTTATTTCATTACTACCTTCGGTAAATGTTTTCCCTTCTAGGCTTACATTTGCCAGAAAATCGTTGAATATGGTGACAGTGACATTGTATGTCTCTCCACACTGAAGTCCTCCAATGGTGCAGGTGGTGTTTGTTGTGTTGCAGATATAATTTCTTCCTTCTGATGATATTACATTGGCCATATAACGCACGGCCCCCGGGGCGGCCACCCACTGCAGCGACACCTCATTTGTGTTACAGGGGGGAAATATAGACATATGTTGTGGGGCACAAGGACCTTAGTAGTGAGCAGGGCTGTGGAGTCGATAAGCCAAACCTCCGACTCCGACTCCTCAATTTCCCTTGCATCGACTCCGACTCCTCGACTCCCACATATATTGCTTATATTTAAGGGAAAAATTTATTGTAGTACAATGTGAACATGACATTTAATCCTTTTTATGATACAATAGTCAAGATATTTAGATAGAACATGAAATATATTTATTGGAATACAACTTTAGAACACAAAAAACTGTAATAAATTGTAAATATGTAATACACTATGTAATATATATATATATATATATATATATATATACATATATATATATACACACACACACACTATATATATATATATATATAGTGTAGTATAGTGTATATACAGTATATATACACTATATATATATATATATATATATATATATATATGTATATAAAATGTGTGTGTGTGTGTGTAAACATTATATAATAAACTAGGTAAGTGGCAGAAAACAGATTTCAACAAAAACATAGTAAATAACTTTTGTGCAGTCTATGAATTTGTTCTAAGAAATGGATTTGCCTCCATCAGATCCTCCTTCATAGACAACCTCAAATCTGACCTAATAATTTTAAGGCTAGAGAACAACCTCTCTACACTAACTTTGGTGCCATAACCACATGGGCAACATCTCTAACAATTTCTGGGTCTAAAGCCTGCTTTACACATTGCAATTTGGCATACGATATCATATGCGATTTGCAACGCCCCCATCGTATGTGCGGCACGTTCAATTTGTTGAATGTGTCGCACACACGAGTAACCCCCCCATCACACATACTTACCTTCCATACGACCTCGATGTGGGCGGTGAACGTCCACTTCCTGGAGTGGGAGGGACGTTCGGCGTCACATCGACGTCACGCGGCAGCCGGCCAATAGAAGCGGAGGGGCAGAGATGAGCGGGATGTAAACATCCCGCCCACCTCCTTCCTTCCGCATAGCTGGCCGGGAGCCACAGGACTCAGGTAAGATCTGTTCATCGTTCCCGGGGTGTCACACACTGCGATGTGTGCTACCCCAGGTACGATGAACAACCTGATGTTCAATTCATGAGGAATGAACGACGTGTATGCGATGAACGTTTTACCGTTCAATCGCACGTAGCTGTTACATGTTACAATGTAACTTACGATGGCGGATGTGCGTCACTTACGACGTGACCCCGCCGACACATTGTAAGATAAATTGTAGCATGTAAAGCGGGCTTAAAGGAATTGCCTCATGCACAGTCAGTTTTGATGAACGATTGAATTTTTCTATTTCTTTGAGAGCAAGTGAAATTTTTTTCTGAAATATGGTCAATCTGCTTGATATAGGACATGGTGTGAAATCTTTTATTTGCGGCAACGCTTTGCCTACTCCATGTCATACAAATTCTTGTCAAAGTTAAACTCCTCATCTGATGAGGATGAAGATATGGCAGCAGTAGCACTGTCAGGACCCAAGTCCTCTTGCACCTAACAGTCCTGTAGCTGCTCATCCTAACTGCTACCTCAGTCAGAGCTTCTTTTCCTTTAGTAAGCTGTTGCTCATCAAGCAGTATACGATGACTTGGGGCCACATACACAGCTGCTAGAAGAATTTTATTTTCCAATAGCTGTGTCTCTCTCCGTTTCATTGAAGCAGAAATGCCATCTGCGATTACACCTCCTCTTTAGGACAGGCAAAATAGCAAGTTCTTCTACTCCCTTATGAAAATGCCACGATTTAAATCCTTAGCTTGTAATTTTTTAGTCACGGTAAATGGGTGATTAAGTAATTCCTTTAATTCAGCCACCTGTGTCCAATGACCTTCATTTAGGGTTACCTGATGGTTCGCTATATCTATTCGTAATGGTTTTAGTTCAAACAGTTGCTCAATCATTAAATAAGTGCTGCCCCACCGTGTGGCTTGATCGACAATTGCCCCTTTCCCAGCACGTCTCTTCAAGATGGAATCACTTTTACGGGTTCTGGCGGCAGTAACTAATTTCCTCACTTTTCCAATCAGATTTCCAGCATGTTCCTCTTGCAGATTATCTCTTATTGCCAGCTGTAGCGAGTGCACAACACAGCGCATGTGATGAATATGAAAGTGTTTTGAAGCAGCTTCAACAAGATCATCTAATCCTAAGGTATCATTTTGCTGTTCTTCTGTTGTAATATCTGTTTGTTCCTCTGTTACATGAACAGCACTGTGGCTCCATCTCAAACATACTGAATCCTAAATTTACTTCTAGCTGTTGTTTATTACTCTTATTCATCAGTTTAATTGTACTTAGGTTTGAAGCATTGTCCTTTACAATAGCAAAAACCTGTTCTTTTTTGAGTTCGTAATCTTGCAGAACTTTTTCTACTAAGGCCAGGAGAAACTGGCTGGTGTGATGAGCTTTACTATCTTTTACTGCCAGTGTCTTGGTAACAATTTCCTACCACTGGACTCTGGCTTCTCTCACCTTCCTAGGTATGTTGTACACCTATGCGCCGAGCCAGATACCTGACCCTGAAGTAGACACTAGGTAGGGAAGAAGGCACAGGGCTGAAACGCACATAGGGGTTGTGGCACCACACTCTCTCTGTGATACAGGTATTAATTTCTAGTTAATTGACTGTTATATTATGCACCGTGTGTTCCAGAGTTATATATGTTTCCTATGGCATGTCCCTAGTACTATTTTTTATTAATTGTGCACACTAGTGTCATTATTTACTACAACATATATACATGTGATTTCTATATCCTGAGCATATGTCGCCACACAGTGGCTGTTTGAAATTATTAAATTATTATTATGTTCAATATAATTATATACATATTTTTAATGAGTTATTCAAGAAAATATACATTTTATTAAATATATTACGGTCTTCATTGGAGTTTTTCAATTAGGTTGTTTTATTCTATGGTGCTTGACAATTTACCTTTGTCCATAGCATTATACACCCCATTTCCCCCATTTTTGTAATTCATCTTCATTATGTGTGTATTTGTACACAGTGCATATATGCATTTTTAATGTCATAACGTAGTATAATGTAGCATAACCTCTTACTTTAATTACTGCACCACACCAATGGTGCATTTAAAAAATTAGAGTATTCATGACATCTTGAGGGATCTTGATCCATTCAATTTGCAAATCTGCAGACAATTCATCTTTATTGCTAAGGGTCAGGGCCAGATTAAGGTTGGTGGGGGCCCCTGGGCAGAAAATCTGGTGGGGGCCCCATAAACGTTAACATTTTTAGCCATAACAGTAGAACACAAACTGTAGCATTTAGATATAAATCTAAAGAGCATGTATCTTATCCTGTTCTGCCACATTCAGATTTACAGACACAGTCCAGGATCACTCACAGCTGTCACTTATACACACAGTACAATACAGATACAGTCCATGATAACTCACAG
This sequence comes from Anomaloglossus baeobatrachus, assembly GCF_048569485.1. Lineage (NCBI taxonomy): Eukaryota > Metazoa > Chordata > Amphibia > Anura > Aromobatidae > Anomaloglossus > Anomaloglossus baeobatrachus. Next base: position 140,696,233 of record NC_134357.1, on the reverse strand, counting down.
CCGTCACTTATACACAGTACAATACAGATACAGTCCATGATAACTCACAGCCGTCACTTGTACACAGTACAATACAGACACAGTCCAGGATCACTCACAGCCGTCACTTGTACACAGTACAATACAGACACAGTCCAGGATAACTCACAGCCGTCACTTATACACAGTACAATACAGATACAGTCCAGGATAACTCACAGCCGTCACTTATACACACAGTACAATACAGATACAGTCCAGGATCACTCACAGCCGTCACTTATACACAGTACAATACAGACACAGTCCAGCATAACTCACAGCTGTCACTTATACACACAGTACAATACAGATACAGTCCAGGATAACTCACAGCAGTCACTTACACACACAGTACAATACAGACACAGTCCAGGATAACTCACAGCTGTCACTTATACACACAGTACAATACAGATACAGTCCAGGATCACTCACAGCCGTCACTTACACACACAGTACAATACAGATACAGTCCATGATAACTCATAGCCGTCACTTATACACACAGTACAATACAGATACAGTCCAGGATAACTCACAGCAGTCACTTACACACACAGTACAATACAGACACAGTCCAGGATAACTCACAGCTGTCACTTATACACACAGTACAATACAGATACAGTCCAGGATCACTCACAGCCGTCACTTACACACACAGTACAATACAGATACAGTCCAGGATCACTCACAGCCGTCACTTACACACATAGTACAATACAGATACAGTCCAGGATAACTCACAGCCGTCACTTACACACACAGTACAATACAGATACAGTCCAGGATAACTCACAGCAGTCACTTATACACACAGTACAATACAGATACAGTCCAGGATCACTCACAGCCGTCACTTATACACACAGTACAATACAGATACAGTCCAGGATCACTCGCTGCCGTCACTTATACACAGAAAGTAGAGTTACTCACATATTTTTTTATTCATCCCAATGTTAAGGCAGCCAGGGCCGGCTCCAGGTTTTTGTGGTCCCCGGTTGAGTCTCAGTGGACCCCATCCACACACAGACACGCACATACACATACAGGCATACATACATATACTGTACATATTTGAAGACAAATTCACAAAGGAGAGGAACTGTGTAAAAGAGAAGCGCAATAGGGTCTTACCCCATAAAATATAGGGTGAGGCAAAAGCAATACTACTCACCAAAAGGGGTTGTGAAAGTCACAACTCCTATGACAGCATGTAACTCTCAGTCCCGGCAGCGGTCCCCATAAGGCAGATAACAGAGAGAGGTAGAGATGGGTTTCAAAGCCGCGCCAAAGACCACTGGATCATATTAGCTTAGGATTAATGTTTCTTTATTTCATGCACAGGTCAGGTCAACGCGTTTCAGGAGATACAACTCCCTTCTTCAGGACAAACCAGCAAAGAATCATCAAATCTCAATTGATTTGATTTGATGATTCTTTGCTGGTTTGTCCTGAAGAAGGGAGTTGTATCTCCTGAAACGCGTTGACCTGACCTGTGCATGAAATAAAGAAACATTAATCCTAAGCTAATATGATCCAGTGGTCTTTGGCGCGGCTTTGAAACCCATCTCTACCTCTCTCTGTTATAAGACAAATTCACAAAAATACATTTCAACAGACAAATATATACACAGTCATATACACTGACATACATGCAGACACAGACGCATTAGAGGTATTAATATGGAGAAGTCACAAGCAGCATCACTCACCTCCCTCGCTTATTTCCGTCCAGCTCCTCCAGGACATGTGGCTGTGTTGCATGATGGCCATCACTAACAGACATGACTGCACACTGACAGCACTGTTGTATATACATCACAGGAGGGGCTGGGGCCTACAATATATACATTACAGGAGGGGCAGGGGGCATAGACTTTACTGGGGGGCATAGATGTTACTAGAGTAGCAAACAGCTCTGGTGGCGTACACATTACTGGGATGGGTGGCTTAGCGCTCTGGGGGACCCATATAGTTCTGGGGTGCCACACAGACTGCTCTGATTCATATATATACACACACACACAGCTCTGCTTCACACACACACACACAGCTCTGCTTCACACACACACACACAGCTCTGCTTCACACATACACACACACACACACACACAGCTCTGCTTCACACACACACACAGCTCTGCTTCACACACACAGCTCTGCTTCAGACACACACACACACACACACACAGCTCTGCTTCACACACACACAGCTCTGCTTCACACACACACAGCTCTGCTTCAGACACACAGCTCTGCTTCAGACACACAGCTCTGCTTCAGACACACACACACAGCTCTGCTTCACACACACAGCTCAGCTTCACACACAGCTCTGCTTCACACACAGCTCTAGTTCACACACACACAGCTCTGCTTCACACACATACACACACAGCTCTGCTTCACACACACACACACACACACAGCTTTGCTTCACACACACACACACACAGCTCTGCTTCACACACACACACACAGCTCTGCTTCACACACACATTTCACACACAGCTCTGCTTCACACACACACACACACACGGCTCTGCTTCACACACACACACACACACAGCTCTGCTTCACACACACAGCTTTGCTTCACACACACAGCTCTGCTTCACACACACACAGCTCTGCTTCACACACACACACACACAGCTCTGCTTCACACCACACATCTTTCTTCAGCTCTGCTTCCCACACACACAGCTCTGCTTCACACACAGCTCTACTTCACACACACACACACACACACAGCTCTGCTACACACACACACACACACACACAGCTCTGCATCACACCACACATCTTTCTTCAGCTCTGCCCTTACCTGCTCTGATGCCATACTCCTGCTGCTCCGGTGTAGGCCGCCGTCCTCCTGCTGCTGTTCTGGTGCTGCGGCCATCCTCCTGCTCCGGTGAGTCTCCTCTCCTGGCTGCGGCGTCGGTCTTCTCCTCCGCGGCGTCGGTCTTCTCCTCCACGGCCGCGGCGTTGGTCTTCTCCTTCGCGGCCGCGGCGTCGGTCTTCTCGTCCACGGCCGCGGCGTCCTGCTGTGACATCTGCAGCATTGGACACCGCAGCAGAGCAGGGAGCAGGCACACCTCTGACCCTGGAAGTGCAGGCGCTGGTACTTCCAGGGTCAATCAGCGTCCTGCGCCCGCAGTTTGTTTTTGCATCTTAGAGACGCAGATACAAATAAATGTAGGTGCCCCCCCCCCCCCCCGAAAACACAGCTGATTTATTAGACTGTCTATACGGAGGTGGAGAGGGTGTGAAGAAAAAAAAAATTGCTGATGGGTGGCAAGTATGGCCCTGGTGGTGGGGACCCCCTTGGAAGCTCTTTTGGTGGGGGCCCCGGGGCTGAAGCCCCACCTGCCCTGCCTATAATCCGGCCCTGCTAAGGGTACAGGCACCAACTTGTCACCCTAACTCATCTCAAAGGTGCTCTATAGGGTGTAAATTAGGTGACTGTCTTGACCATTGCAAAGAGCAAACAAATTTACTTTGCTATAAAGTTGTTGACTAAACTGGATGTGTGCTTGGGATCATTGTCTTGCTCGAATGTCCAGTCCCTGCCTACTTTGGTTTTACTATGTGGCAGCATTACATTCTCCAGTATATCCTTGTACATGGTAGCATTCATATTTCCATCAATTCTGTGCAGACGGCCAACAGCAGAAGCACATAAGCAGTCCCAAACCATGACATTGTCACCACCATGTTTCACTGTAGAAGTTTCATGTGACGCCCTTGAACTAATCAGTGTGTCACAGGGTACTGTACCCCCTTTCACTTCTGGTGCAGGACTCACCCCCCCATGGTTCTGGGATCCTAACTTTTGGTATTGCTCCATCAGCATGCAAAACCTAGTCACACCTCACACCACACCCTGTCAGGCACACCAGTGGGTGGTCTAGCTGGAACAGGGCCAGTCGCCTAGGGGTCAGGCAGACTGGTGGGAGGGAGGAAGTCAGAGAGAGGAAGTGGAGAGCAAAGCTTAGTGAATGTAGTAGTAGCTCCTAAAGAGTGAGGAGCTGGGAGTTGGAGCTCCCTGGGGACTTTTGGCTAGGTCACGGACGGTGGTCTGGGAACGAAGGAGTCGGAGACCCGGTTACAGGGTATTGGAGAAAAGTGCCAGGCTTAGTTTTGGGGAATGGTTGGCACCGGAGTACCTAGTAACCAAATCGGTACCGAGGACGGCGGGGTACTGGACCCTACATCACATCAGGGAGTAGCTTCACACAACCTGATAATTAACCTGTGGAGGATAGTTTCTTTATGGACTTTCCCCAAGAGCTCAGAGATCGAAGGTATCAAAACAACGAGGGGGATAGGGCTTTCCAGCTTATGCGGCCCACTGAAATCCCAAGTGTCAGCCATCGAGAGCACAGCTTTACTACTTAACAGTGGGGAGCAGGACCCCGACAGCTTTAAGCATAGGGGTCACAATGAACACTAAAATACAGTGCATGGAGGCAAGGTACAGATCACCAGCAATACTAAAGGGAGCGGACGCCCGACAAGCTCCCCTGAAGTGGCAGCGGCACCCAGAGACTTGATTTACCTTTGTGTCAGAGTCTGCTTTGCGGTCGCATCACTACCAACACTGACTGAGTGAGTACGCTGTCCTCCCCTGCTTCCAACCTGCACCACGCTCCCCAACACTAACATCCAGAGTCCCGGGGTCTCCCCTACCCGTGGAGGGAACATCATCTGGCTGCCCCACTTCATCTCCCCCGGGTACTCCCATCGGCAGCGACGGTACTCCCCTTACCGCGAACCACGGGTGGCATCACGAACTCTTATCCCCTATAAATACCTCTTTTTCATTTGAAGTGGCCGCAAGCCCCCGGGTCCAGAGACCCTCGAGCCACAGCAACCCCCGGATCTGAGCAGTTCAACCGCTGCAGGGGTGGCACACCTCAAATTTCTGGCGTCACGAACAGGATTCGGACTGGGCCCACTAACCTGGGTGACGTACACCTTGAAAAGCCAAGTTGCGGTGTCAAAATTCCGTTCCCGCCATTTTCCGCCATCTTTGACGCCAAAAACGCCATCTTCCCGACCAAAAGAGTGTGAAACTGAAGGTCCGCTCCTTGTCCAGAGAGCGCAGCCGGAAGCTGGAGAGCTGGCTGCTGAAAACCAAGGGGGCATGATGGGATGTAGCAGCGGAAGTGGAGCAGGGACGCCAGTACTCTGCCCCAAAAGGTTCCTGGACATCGCAGCAACAAGATGTCGGAGCCACGCGACTGGTCAACAGAAGGTGCTGCTCCCGGCCCGGCTGCCTGGATCCAAGTCCTCTTGCTTTTAGCAGTCCTGTAGGCCACTCATTCTAACTACTACCTCAGTCAGAGCTTCTTTTCCTTTAGTAAGGCCCATTTCACACATCTGGCATTTCGCCGGATTGCTGGATCCGGCACACTCCAGTACAGTGTAATACAGTACAATGGCATCGTGGCAACCTCCGGTGACATGCTGTCATGTGGCCAGTAGTGATGAGCGAGTACTAAAAAGCTCGGGTGCTCGAAGCTCGGGCCGAGCCTCCCAAGATACTCGTGTACTCGGCCCGAGCAACGAGCCCAATGTTATCCTATGGGAGACCCGAGTATTTTTGTGAAATGACCCCCCGGCAGCATGGAGAAACCCTAAAAATGTCACAAAAGTCTCAGAAGAGTGCTCAAATGACATGGCAACAGCATGGGGAAGACCCCTTGAAGCATTTATCACTGAAAAGTCACAGCTGTGAACAATTTTGTCCGCGTTTTACGCCATTTTTACGGACTCACCAGAAAACCTTCCAAAATGACCCCAAAATGATTTTTCATGGCGGAAATGTTAAGGGCACATACCCAATAGTGAGATAGAGCTGGTGTATGTTACTTTTTGAGATTAATACATGAAAGATTTTACGTGAAAACATTGTGTGGCACTCCGATGTCCCTGAGAAGAGACGTACATGAAGGCCTCTTGAGTCTAATGTGCCCATTTTGAGGAAGTGAGTCTTTGTAGTATTTTCCTTTGCCAGGGCAGTCCAAAATTGTGAGGTTCACCAATGCCCCTGCATACAGACGTGCATGATGGCCTGTAAACCTGAAGTGCCCATTGTAAGGAAGTGGGTCTATTGTAGTATAGCCCTTAGGCAGGGCAGCCAAAAATTGGGAAGCTCCACGTTGTCCCTGGGTAGAGACGTGCATGAGGGCCTCAAATCATTAAGTGTCCATTGTCAGGAAGTGGGTGTATTATAGTATAGCCCTTAGGCAGGGCAGCCAAAAATTGGGAGGCTCCACGTTGTCCCTGGATAGAGACGTGCATGAGGGCCTGTAAACCTGAAGTGCCCATTGGAAGGAAGTGGGTCTATTGTAGTATAGCCCTTAGGCAGGGCAGCCAAAAATTGGGAGGCTCCACGTTGTCCCTGGATAGAGACCTGTTAGGTTCTTAGTGCCTCCGTGCTTGCATTTAAAAACCGCACGTGTGTGCCTGTTGGTGGCAGCTTTCCGCTGCATTTGTGTGAGTTTTGCAAAAACTTGGATATAACGCACAAGTCTAGTGAATACACATCAGCACAGCATTCCAAAATGCGCAAGGGCGTTGTCAACGAACAAGGAAGTGGACGTGATGGTGGTGCAGGCAGAGACCGAGGTTGTGTGCAAGCTCTAATTTCGCCACAACAAAGGGCCACATCTAGTCGCTCGCACGTCCTGTCCCAAATTCTTGGGGACCGCAGCAGTACACCGCTCTTGAACCAAGACCAGTGTCAACAGGTTGTTAGTTGGATAGCGGATAATGCTTCCAGTCAGATTGGCACCACCACAAACACTCTGTCTTCCACACGGTCAAGTGTCAGTAGCCGTGATACTGCACCGCACATTTCAGAACCTGATCCTCCTTCCTACCACCAGGCCGAGTACACGTCCACGGACATTACTGATCCCACACTTGGACACTCGGAAGAGCTGTTCGTTCACGTTTCCATTCACAAATTCTGGCCTCTCGCCAGCTCCTGTTGAAGTGGGCCATGACGAGATTGTATGTACAGATGCCCAAATATTTGAGCAGCCACGTTCTCACGAAGTTGGCAACGTGTCTCAACAAGGAGTGGACGATGATGAGACACAATTGTCAGGAAGTCAGGAGGAGGAGCAGGGTGCGGAAGAGGAAGACGACGTGGTGGATGATCCAGTAACTGACCCAACCTGGCAGGAGGATATGCAGAGCGAGGACAGCAGTGCACAGGGGGAGGGAGGCGTAGCATCCCAACAGGCAGTAAGAAGCAGAGTGGTGGCCCCAGGCAGACGTCAGGCAACTGTTCCCCGGAACAACACGACACAAGGTGCCTGTACAAATGTTAGGTCTTCCCGAGTCTGGCTGTAATACTATTGTATGTATTGAGGATTTCGATTGCGTTAGGGCAATGACAACCAGAGACGAGTTCTTGGTGCAAGACGTTTATAATATGCAACCAGCAAATATGTACATAAACGGAACAAAAACACAGTAGAACATAAATACAGGAAATACCTTCCAGGGACGGAGCGAAAGGGAATTCCCGGGACCGCGCACCGGACTCCCCCAGGGAGACCACCAAGAGCGAACCCCTATACAGGGACTGTCTGGCAATCACCCCAGAAGCCCTAAATGCGCAGCAGCCGGGACACAAAAGGGCAATAGGTAAGTCCAAAAATGTCCGTACGTGATGTGAGTCCAGAGTGGTATTAAACGGAAGGAACCGGGCAGAAGTGCCGACCAAAGACGGCAAACGGAGTCCGGGCACAGCTAGATGATACCAGATGAAGTCCAGAGTCGGTGTCGGTTGTTTTCCAAGAGGATCCAAATAACAATCAGGAACCAAAAGCAGCAGGGCAGGAGCACACAGGAAGCAGTATACTCAGGCACTGGACTAAGCTTTAGGGGCGGCTTTTAAACAGATGGACAGGAAGTAGGGCAACAGAACAGAAAACTCCATGTTAACAAAGGGCAAGCTCTTTCAAAAGAAAACTGGAAAACCCGGAACTCTGACACTGGCAGTTTTTTAAGTTGGCTCCAGATGATTCTAAAAAGGCCATTTGCAACACCTGCCATGCCAGCATCAGCAGGGGTACCAAAACTAGCAGCCTGACCACCACCAGCATGATCAGGCACATGTCAGCCAAGCACCCGACTTTGTGGGAAGTACAACAGAGTCGAGGAGCAGTGCTTGCTGATGTCACTGCTACGTCTTCGCTGGTTGTGCATGCGAGCCAATCCCCTGTCCATGCTGCCTGCGAACAAGCCTCCTCCACTCCTGCACCTGCAGTTGCCTACGCAGAAAGAACACCATCATCAAGCACGTCCTTGTCCCAGCGCAGCGTTCAGTTATCCATTCAGCAAACCTTTGAACGCAGGCGCAAATACACTGCCAACACCCCACATGCCACAGTTCTAAATGCTAACATTTCGCGACTGCTTGCGCTGGAAATGTTGCCTTTTAGGCTGGTTGAGACAGAAGCATTCCGCGACATGATGGTGGCAGCTGTCCCACGTTACTCGGTCCACAGCCGCCACTATTTCTCCCGGTGTGCCGTCCCCGCATTGCATAACCACGTGTCACAAAACATCACACGTGCCCTGAACAACGCTGTTTCAGCCAAAGTCCACCTAACCACAGACACGTGGACAAGTGCATGTGGGCAAGGCCGCTACATCTCGTTGACGTCACACTGGGTTAATATTGTGCAAGCTGGGACCCAGTCTGAGCGAGGGACGGAACACGTCCTTCACACACCAAGTTTTGCAGGCCCTACCTCAGTCAGGGTTTCACACACACTCTACAGCTCCGGAATGTCATGCTCCTCAGCCTCCTCCTCCTCCTGCGCATCCTGATCCACTTTACCCTCCACACCAGTCCCAAGCTGGAAGTGTCGCGGGCGGAGGAGGGGACGGTGCGCTCTCCCACTGCTCGGGTCCGGCTGACGCTGCTCTACGGCTGCTGCTGCTCGTTGGCTCGAGCGATGGCCGGATCCCGGGGACTCGAGCGGCGCTACTCGCCCGTGAGTGAAAAGGGGTGGTTTGGGTTTTGGGGATATTGTCCGTGACGCCACCCACGGTTGTGGTGATTGTGTGGACACCACCGCTGCTCTGGACGGGGATCCCGGGAGCCTGTGACAGGGAGCAGCTTTGTTGTTATTTCTCCCCTCCGTGGGTAGGGGGGTTGGTTGTCCCGGGGCCTGGTGATGGGGTAGAGATGGATGACAGGCGGGTTGCGGGGCCTGATGAGGTGCAGGGTCGCAGGGGCAGCGCTGTGCCGCACGGCACGGAGGTACTCACTCAGCCCAATGATGATGACACAGTTCATGGTAAAACAAGTGGCTGGATGGACGGGTCACTCGGACGGCTGCGGTTGTTCCTCCCTGCAGGTTAGTGATGACTGTCTCTCCCTGCACCTAAGTTAAGTGTTGGTAGTGATGGTTTCCCAACGGTAACCCGCTCCCCGACCTGGATATGGGCCGGAGGAGCCCCTTTTGCCCACAGGCGCTGGCCCTGGGAGACGGTTGCCCTTAGCGGTGGCGGTGTCTCCCCTTCACGGTTGTACGGTTGCCTTCTATCTGGACTTGGCTGTTTGGAAACCCTGAGGTTCCCTTCGCTAACGGATTTGGCAAATTCACGGCGACACCAAGCCTTGCCGGGATCCGAAAGTCCTCTGCCAATGGTGCTGGCTTCTCTTTGTATACCGGTCCGGTACGGCCGGGTCACCACCCGTCCACGGTCCTTACGGCAGACTCCAATCGGCCTCCACTGCAGACGGTCACCACATCCTGCCAACCTTGCTGTCCTGTCCGGGCCACACACCCGGACCAACTTCAGGCTCTTTGCTGTCACTTTTCTCCTCTCTACTACTTTCCTCCTTCCACTTCCTTAGCTTAACTCTCACTGCCTGTGTTTTCCCTCCTCCTCGGTGGGTGGAGACCAACCGCCTGGCTCCACACCCTGGTGTGGACAACAGCCCCTGGGGAAGGCAACAAGGATTTTGTGTTTTGACTATGATATGCCTGCAGGGAGTGTGGGGTGTTTAAGTGTTGTGCTCTGTGGCCCCTGGCTTGTCCAGGGCGACACAGAAGCACTGCAGCACTGCCTCGGCGAAGCGGCAACAGGCAGTGCTGAAGCTAATCTGCATAGGTGACAAACCCCACAATGCAGAAGAGGTGTGGACAGCTCTGAAACAGCAGGCAGATCACTGGCTCACAACTCTGAACCTAAAGTCAGGAAAGGTCGTGTGTGACAATGGCCGGAACCTGGTGGCGGCTTTGAGGCGAGGCCAGCTGACACATGTTCCATGCGTGGCCCATGTGCTCAACCTCGTGGTTCAGCGGTTTCTAAAGTCATACTCATGCTGGTAAAAGTTCGCCGCCTGTCTGCACATTTTCGAAAGTCACCTACTGCTTCAGCCGGCCTTGCCGGCTTAAGACGCCGTTTGCATCTTCCGGCACACAGACTGGTGTGTGATGTCCCCACGCGTTGGAATTCAACTCTGCACAAGTTGGTCAGGATATGTGAGCAGAAGAGGGCAGTTGTTGAGTACCTGCATCACCTAAGCCGTCGGGAAATGGGTCAAACTCCACACATAACACCTGAGGAGTGGAGATGGATGTCCGACCTATGCACCATCCGCCAAAACTTTGAGGACTCCACCAAGATGGTGAGCGGCGATGACGACATTATTAGCGTCACCATACCGCTTCTCTGCCTTCTAAAATGGTCTCTGCTCAAAAAACAACCATGATGCATTGCAGGCGGAGCGCGATGAGTTTGAGCAAGAAACAGTAGTGGGTGTGGGTGATGATAACACACAGCCCAGCCTCGTCTCATCACAACGTGCAGTGGAGGACTATGACGAGGAGGAGGATGAAGACATGGAGCAACTCTCTGGCCAAATTGAGGATATGACATGCAGTCATATCCTCGGTTCAGCGTGGCTGGCCAGAGGACAGGGTAGATGATGAGGAGGAGGAGGAGGAGGACAGCATGTTCAGTCATCGTGTTGGTCAGGATACTGAAGTGATGGCTGTTAAGAGTCTGGCACACATGGCTGACTTTATGGTAAGCTGCCTGTCTCGTGACCCTCGCGTTAAGAACATCTTGGCCGACAATCATTACTGGTTGGTAACACTGTTAGACCCACGCTAAAAGGAGAACTTTATGTCTCTTATTCCCGAGGCGGAGAGGTCAGGCAAAATGCAGCAGTTCCAGAAGGCCATAGTCACGGAAGTAGGCAAAGCATTCCCCTCACAAAACGCTAGCGGCATAGGTCAGGAATCACTGGACAACCAAGGCGTACAGCCGAGAGGGGCACAAGTCCAATCCGCCAGAGGTAGGGGAACAGTCTTTAAGATGTGGGACAGTTTTCTCAGCCCCTCACATACCACAGCCCCTGAGGTGAGGGGTAGTGACACAAGAAATCCTAAGTTTGGCCAGATGCTCAAGGAGTACCTTGCAGATCAAACAACTGTACTCCGACATTCCTCTGTGCCTTACAATTAATGTGTATCCAAGCTGGACACGTGGCATGAATTGGCTCTCTACGCCTTGGAAGTCCTGGCCTGCCCTGCCGCTAGCGTTTTGTCAGAGCGTGTTTTTAGTGCCGCAGGTGGAATCATTACAGATAAACGCACCCGCCTGTCAACTGTAAATGCTGACAGGCTGACTCTGATCAAGATGAACAAGGGTTGGATTTGGCCAGACTTCACCACACCAACAGCAAATTACAGCGGAATTTAAAGTTTGTAACGGGAATTTGCCATGTACCTCCACTCACCCATGTGTGAGACTGTGACCGGGGTTATCTATGACGGCCGGTATGTCTCGCCCCGGTTGTGCTCACTCCATGATAGAAAGTAAATCCACTCTAGGGTTAATGCTGTTTCCCTACAGGCTGAAGGAAGGGTTAAATGGAAACAGGAACGAGGGGCAGGTGTGCCGGGTGTGAGGGAGTGATCACAACTCCCTGAGTCTCTGCTGGAGAGACATGTATATTGCTGTGGATTTTTGTTTGGACATTAAACACCGTGTGCTGTGAACCTATATGCCTGGATCCCGTGTCTTCTGCTGCGCAGCCGACCGCGCTACCTCACATATGGTGGAGAATCGGCGGGCATGCCAGCCCGGTGAGGTGTACTTCCTTTTCTGGTGATCCGGTAGCACATGTCCTGGATTCAAGCAGCTATACTACGGCCCAAACCCAGCGACGCCATGGAGGACATACTAAGGCATTTGGCTCAGGCTAATGCACAGCAGCAGCAGGCTAATGCACAACAACAAGAGGCTAATGCACAGCAACAACAGGTGAATACCCACCTGCTCCGGACGTTGGAGCAACAGCAGCAACAGCACCAGCAATCCTTGAAATTGCAGGAAAAAAGGCACCAAGAACAGATGGTTCTCCTGGCCAAGTCAATCCGTGCCGGACCGGCAGCAACAACCCCGGGACCGGGTGACGACGGCAGCGTCCGGAAAGCGGTGAGACAAGCGTTGCAAAAGATGACCCCGGGGGATGATGTGGAAGCGTTCCTGGCAGTGTTTGAGCGGGTGGCCGAGCGGGAAAAGCTGCCGACCCCCCAGTGGGCTGAGGTATTGTCGCCCTATCTGACGGGGGAACCCCAAAAAGCGTACCTGGACCTCGGTACCGAGGACGCCATTGACTATGTGACCCTGAAAGCCGAAATACTGGCTCGGTTGGGGGTGAATACCTATGTACGGGCTCAGCGGGTAAATCAGTGGTTCTATGAGGAAGCCAAACCCGTACGCTCCCAGGCCTATGACTTATTACATCTTGTAAAAAAGTGGTTGCAGCCTGACACTCTGAGCCCGGCGCAAATGGTGGAAAGGGTAGTAGTGGATCGTTTTGTGCGCACTTTACCCGTCACCGTTCAACGGTGGGTAGGACAGGGTGACCCGAGTACCCTGGACCAATTAGTGTCCCTGGTAGAGCGGCATGTGGCTATGCAGGACTTGATACGGGACACTGAGACTTTGCGTACCGCCCGTCGGTCCGGCCCCTCCAAGCCTAGGGCCAAGGACCCACCGCCGACACCGGTACAGGAGTCCGCTACCATCCTGGCTGAGGCCGCGCCCGCCGTTCCTGAGGTCCGGAAGGCCATGTACCCTAAACGACAACTTGTCAAGGGGGTTTCCTTCCCTATTAGATGTTGGCGGTGCCAGCGGGTGGGACATATGGAAGCCCAGTGTCCCCTGACCACGGAGCCCATGGATTGCGGGGTTACCCGGCGGGGTTCAATGTATGCTCAGGTGGTGTGTACCGCTGACCTGGTTCCCCCAGAGACTGAGCCCCACTTGTGCCAAATACAGGTGAATGGATGTCCGGTTACAGGATTGTTGGATTCCGGAAGCTTAGTGACCCTTGTGCGATCCACCTTGAGGGCTAAAGTAAAGGCCACAGGACGTACCGTGGGGGTGGTTTGCATACATGGGGACCGCCGAGACTATCCCACGGGGATTGTCACCATCACAGCACCTTGCGGTCAGGTGCAACATGAGGTGGGACTGCTTAACACTCTTCCTTATGACGTGATCCTAGGACGGGATCTGCCCTATTTTTGGACTTTATGGAAGGGAACCCCTAGGTCCCCTCCGATATTGGTCAGTCCGGGGCCTGAGCCCTACAATCCTGAATCCGGGACACCTGCCGTAGGGGTCCCCATGATAGGGACAGAATGTGAACCCGATAGGTCGCCCCTAGAGGTATTGGCAGGAGAGGCTGAGACGGTCGAGCCCATCCCGGACTTGGAGGCATCCCCGGATGCGTTTGGGACAGCCCAACTCCAGGACCCTACGTTAATACATGCCCGGAATAGGGTGTTAGTAATTGACGGGGTGGCCCAGCTGCCCGGTGCCCAGGTAAGGTACCCCCATTTCGCTCTTAAACAGGATTTACTCTACCGGGTAGATGAAATACGGGGCGTGGGGGTGGAGCAGTTGGTGGTGCCCCAGCCGTATCGCCGGCGGGTCCTCGACTTGGCTCATAAACATCTGATGAGTGGCCACCTAGGGGTCAAGAAAACGCAGGAGCGAATATTGCAAAGGTTCTATTGGCCCGGGGTCTTTGGGGAGGTAAAACGGTTCTGCGAAACCTGCCCGGAGTGTCAGCTTACCGCACCACTGGTCCACTTTCGCAGTCCGTTGGTGCCGTTACCCATTATAGAAGTCCCTTTTGAACGGATAGGGATGGATCTGGTGGGGCCCCTCGTAAAGTCTGCTCGAGGGCACCAACACATCCTAGTGATCGTTGACTATGCCACTCGGTATCCAGAGGCGATACCTCTCAGACATACTGCGGCGAAGCTTATAGCTCGGGAGTTGTTTTCTGTGTTCTGCCGGGTGGGGTTGCCCAAGGAGATCCTTACGGATCAGGGGACCCCATTCATGTCTAAAGTGACCAAAGAACTATGCCGGCTACTCCAGATCAAGCAGTTGCGTACGTCTGTGTATCATCCTCAGACGGATGGGTTAGTAGAACGATTCAATAAAACCCTGAAAACCATGCTAAAAAGGGTGATCTCCAAAGACGGGAAGGACTGGGATATGATGCTTCCCTATTTGATGTTTGCCATCCGAGAGGTGCCACAGGCATCCACGGGGTTTTCGCCTTTTGAATTGTTATACGGGCGACATCCCCGGGGATTGTTGGACCTGGCAAAGGAAACATGGGAGCAAGAGCCCACCCCCCATAAAAGTGTGATTGAACACATTTTAGGAATGCAGAACCGCATAAGCGCGGTCATGCCAATTGTGAAGGAGCATTTACAGGAGGCTCAGGCCGCGCAAAGCGGCCGCTATAATAGACAAGCCACCGTGCGGACCTTTAAACCCGGGGATCGGGTGTTGGTATTAATCCCCACGGCGGAGAGTAAATTCCTGGCTCAGTGGCAAGGCCCCTACGAGATAAAGGAAAAAGTCGGGGTGGTCAACTATAAAGTATTGCAGCCCGGTAGGCGGAAACCTGAACAAATATACCATGTCAACCTATTAAAACCGTGGCAGGAACGGGAAAGCCTGATGGTTGAGTTTCCCCCATCTCCCTCCTCTTCGGGTCGTTCACTCCCGGCTTCAGCGACCTCCGGAGAGGACGAACCGGAAGTAAGGATCGGAGAAGCCCTCACCAAGCAACAGAGGCGAGAGGCCAGACGGCTGGTTCAGCAGAACCCCGATGTCTTCTCCGAGTTGCCGGGTAGGACCAGTCTGATACGACATGACATTGTCACCGAGCCCCACCTGAAGGTACGCCTGAAGTCATACCGCGTGCCGGAGGCTCGAAGACAAGCCATATCAGAAGAAGTGAAGACAATGCTACGCCTGGGGGTCATCGAAAAATCCCGGAGTGAATGGGCTAGTCCCATTGTCCTAATACCAAAACCCGATGGCTATTTAAGGTTCTGCAATGACTTCCGGAGATTGAACGAAATATCCAAGTTCGATCTCTACCCCATGCCCCGGGTGGATGAGCTGATTGATAGGCTGGGACAGGCGCGATATTTTACCACGCTCGACCTGACCAAGGGGTACTGGCAGGTGCCACTGACGGAGTCCGCCAAGGAGAAAACCGCTTTTGTTACGCCGGAGGGTCTCTTCCACTATGTTGTCTTGCCTTTTGGGTTACATGGCGCTCCGGCCACGTTCCAGAGGTTGATGGACTTGGTGCTGGAACCCCACCAGGCGTATGCATCAGCGTACCTTGATGACATCATTATTTACAGCTCCGATTGGCAGACCCACTTGGAAAAGGTACAAGCGGTGGTGGACGCGCTTCGAACAGCCGGATTGACAGCCAATCCCAAGAAATGTGCGTTGGGACTCACGGAAGCCCGCTACTTGGGCTACGTGATAGGCCAAGGAGTGATTAAGCCCCAAATTAACAAGGTTGAGGCGATCCAGAAGTGGCCTAGACCCCTGACCACGAAGCAGGTTAGGGCCTTCCTGGGTATCGTGGGGTACTACAGGAGGTTTGTAAAGGATTTTGCGGGACTATCAGCCCCCTTGACGGACCTTCTCAAAGGCAAGAAGTCCGTCATGGTACGCTGGACTCCGCAGGCCGAGGACTCCTTCCGGGCCCTGAAGGGGGTCCTGTGCGGACAGCCCGTTCTCGTACACCCTGATTTCGGAAGGAGTTCATAGTACAGACTGACGCCTCAGAGGTCGGCCTGGGGGCAGTGTTGTCTCAGGTGGTTCAGGGGGAGGAACACCCCGTCACCTTCTTAAGTAGGAAGCTCACCCCTCCCGAGCGGAATTATAGCGTAGTGGAGAAGGAGTGCCTGGCGATCAAGTGGGCCTTGGAGTCCCTACGCTATTACCTGCTGGGACGGGCAGTTTCGCTTGGTGACGGATCACTCTCCACTGGTCTGGATGAGGTCCGCCAAGGAACGGAATGCCCGGGTTACCCGGTGGTTCCTTTCTCTGCAGAACTTCCGGTTTACGGTTGAACACCGGGCCGGTAGGTTGCAGGGCAACGCCGATGCCTTGTCCCGCGGCCCGTGTTTGCTGGCAGGAGTTCAACCCCGCTTGCTTGAACTGAGGGGGGGGGGTATGTGAGACTGTGACCGGGGTTATCTATGACGGCCGGTATGTCTCTGCCCCGGTTGTGCTCACTCCATGATAGAAAGTAAATCCACTCTAGGGTTAATGCTGTTTCCCTACAGGCTGAAGGAAGGGTTAAATGGAAACAGAACGAGGGGCAGGTGTTGCCGGGTGTGAGGGAGTGATCACAACTCCCTGAGTCTCTGCTGGAGAGACATGTATATTGCTGTGGATTTTTGTTTTGGACATTAAACACCGTGTGCTGTGAACCTATATGCCTGGATCCCGTGTCTTCTGCTGCGCAGCCGACCGCGCTACCTCACACATGGTAACACACTTCTGGACTTTGGCTAATCGCTGGACTGCTCCTCCTTCTCCTCATGCGCCATCATGGTGACCGTTACAATAGTTAAGCCGTTGTTTCAGGTATACCCCCAGTGGTAAATTTTTTCGCCCATTCTTTCTGAATAGGCATTACAACGACAGGAGACCCGCTCCTTTGCAATGGGAACAATGTTTTGAGGCCCTCATGCACATCTCTATCCAGGGACAATGTGGAGCCTCCCAATTTTTGGCTGCCCTGCCTAAGGGCTATACTACAATAGACCCCACTTCCTTACAATGGGCACTTCATGTTTACAGGCCATCATGCACGTCTCTATCCAGGGACAATATGGAGCCTGACGCTGCCACCGACTGCCACACACATGCTGTTTTTAAATGCAAGCACGGACGCAATAAGAACCTAACTGGTTTTTAGGAGCGACAATTACTGAGAAGTCTGACACTATCAGACACTGCTGACTGACGTGTATTATACACTAGACTTGTGCGTTATATAATAGTTTGTGCAAAACGCGCACCTGTACGCTGCCACCGACAGACACACCACGTGCTGTTTTAAATGCAAGCACGGACGCAATAAGAACCTAACTGGTTTTTAGGAGCGACAATTACTGAGAAGTCTGACACTATCAGACACTGCTGACTGACGTGTATTATACACTAGACTTGTGCGTTATATAATTGTTTGTGCAAAACGCGCACCTGTACGCTGCCACCGACAGACACACACGTGCTGTTTTTAAATGCAAGCACGGACGCAATAAGAACCTAACTGGTTTTTAGGAGCGACAATTACTGAGAAGTCTGACACTATCAGACACTGCTGACTGATGTGTATTATACACTAGACTTGTGCGTTATATAATTGTTTGTGCAAAACGCGCACCTGTACGCTGCCACCGACAGACACACACGTGCTGTTTTTAAATGCAAGC